>NW_020944646.1:3054320-3427215 GCF_900497805.2 Vombatus ursinus
CTGTGATGTCATTGACTTTTGGTGTTCACTCTAACAATACAAATCACAACTCATCCATGTTTGCCTATTGCATGTGATTCTTGTCCATGTTCTCCAATAAATTGCTCACAGATTCACCCAACATGCTCAAAAACCTGTTTTCTTTCTTCTGACACCATGAGCATAACAGTGGATAGTTAAGCTGTCAACGTGTCATCATTCACTTTTTACATGTGACCAGCCCATTTTATTTTACAGCCATACCATTTCCTGATAACATCCTTTACTAGATATCACAGTTCATCCCATTTATTGTCTGTTATAACCAGCTCACACCCACCATGTACCTCTACATTGTCCTCTGCATGTGATAAATTTTTAATTTTTCAGAGGCTATTGAGCTCCAGATCACAAGCTCATACAGCAATAAAAATAGAATATTTGTATTTTGAAAAATATAGCCTTTTGGAGCAGCTAGGTGGTATAGTGGATAGAACACCGGCCTTGGATTTAGGAGGATCTGAGTTCAAATTCGGCCTCAGACACATAACACTTACTAGCTGTGTGACCCTGGGCAAGTCACTTAACCCCATTGCCTAGCCAATATATATACGCATGGCCATATATGGCTATATATACATATAGCCTTTTGCTCATAGGATAAATGTGGGGTCATTAAAGAAGTTTTTCAATTTCTTTATAGCAATCAAGTCTGTTTCCCTCTTCCTATTTAATTAGGGATCTAATTATATGTCTCAGATATACATATAGATGAACAAACTGAATAGGTTGTCCATTCAAATGCATGTCATAATCAGAACAATACAAATTCCCCACCTACTTTTTTCTATATGAATAATAAGACCAAAGTCAAATGACTTTGTGGTGAATATGGATCCTGCCTATGAAAGCTTAAAGAGCTCCAGAGCTTGATGCAATCAATTAAATGCCATCTACACAATGGCTGAATTCCCCATGAAAGGAGATTTCTGTTACCTTTGGATAGTAGAATAAGCTACATTAATTCCTTTTTTCACTTCTCCAAGGAGTAGCTTTTCATTTTGCTGCAACTTCTTTCTTCTTTCTTCATTTATAGTTATAATATAAAGATTCATGTGGTTTAGTTCTGCCAGTAACATATGCATTAGCTTTTCAGTGGATAAGGGTTTTATGTTTATAATGCCAACAACCAACTGAGTTTATGTAGATGACCTAAAAACAGTGATTATTGACACTGGATGGTCTCTTTTCTATCACTGTCATTATACAAACAGATGTAGAAGAGGGTCACAAATATTGTTGTGGTGCAGTTGTACTTATATGGGGTGTACTTCTCAGACAAAATAGTAGATGTAAAGCAGTTTACACACTCTAAAGTGATATATAAACGCTTTCTTCCCTTCTCCTCCTCCTTCTTCTCCTTCCTTCTTATTGTTGTTATTGTTGTGGTGGTTGTTGTTAGCCTCCAGTCACCTGGCCTTCAGTCTGGTGATGAATTCATTCCCTAGGCCTTCTATTACATTCCTGCTAAGCTCAAGCAATGTTTATAAAATAATACAAAGATATGTTTGTGAATGTTTAACACCCAGAATATAAAAATATTAATAATAATATTATATATGCACACAATTTGAATTATAATTTGCATTATTAACACTTTGTAAAAATCTAGACTACCAGCAGAACAGTAAAATTGAGCCCTGATTTGTAGAGATTGCCAATTTCTGAGTGGTGAATGCTAACATTGAACATTTAACAATGGGCTCTTGCTGGTTAGAGCTGGCTCCAGCATACCCATTTATATGTGACTTGGGGCCATTTTTATTTTACTTTGTTTCCTGAGTTGTCAAAGGCATTGTTTTATCACCAAACCATTGACCTACTGATGGTAAGCCTCTCTGTTGCAGCTAGTATGGTCTTCAGAAAACAAATTTCAGAAGTGGCTAGCACAGTAGTTGACACTCTGATGAAACTGCCCCACTTTGTGTTCTCCTGGCAGAAACTTCAAGAACCCAAGAACCACCATGCACCATGATGAGGCATCAGAGCAGGATTTTGTGAGGGATTGCTTGATTTTCCTTAAGTTCACATCTGACCATGTCACTACCCTAACTCAATAACTCCAGTGGATTTCTCGAACCTTAAAAATTAAATATGAATTTCTCTGCTTGACTTTGAAAACTCTTCCCTACCTAACTTTCCATCCTAAAAATTACTGCTCATCTTCCACTCTGTGGTCTAGCCAAACTGGCCTTCCTATTATTTTTCACACTCTAACTACTTATCACCATGCTTTTACACTTGTCTTCTCATATGCCTGAAATAAACATCTTCCTCAATGCCCCCTCTTAAATCCCTTACTATCTTGAAGACTCAGCTAAAGCAACAGCATGAAGCCTTTCCTCATTCCTCCAAATTTTAGTGTCTTCCCTCCCTAAACTACCTTGGATTTATTTTGCATCTATTCCATATATATGTATATATTCCATAGATGAATGTGAATGTATACATATACAGATAGGTATATATATATATATATATATGAAGAGAGAGAGAAGTCTTTATCATTCTATTTAGATCTATCTATCTAAACAACAACAAATCTATATACATAGCTGTAAATTTTACAATTAAATAAAGTTTTATTTAGGGAAAATAGAACTGTTTTTACACATCTAATTTTTCCATATTCCTATCCCTAAGAAAGAGAGCCACTGAATCATCATTAGCTTCTCCCTAGACAACCCATTTGGTGTTGCCATTGACTAATATTTGTATATAAGTAGGTTGCCACAGGATTTGGTCACCTTCTAGAAAAGAATTTCAAATTGTGTGTGACTATATAAGTCTTCATTCTTATGTGTTGAATTATGTTTTATATTCATAAGAAAGTTTGTTCACAAAAAAGTGCAGACTTCATTGTATTAAATGTGCAATTAGACTGTAATTATTTGGGCTTTTTACTGGTAATCCAATAGTACCACATTTGAATTTCAAATTCTGTTCCAAAAGTTTTATGAGGTTAATTGTAACATGATGATTAATTCATGGCAATTTCATTTAGAAACAGAAACGCAAATGAATTTCAATTTTACTTAACACTTTTTCCCCCCTAAGGAGGATAATGATGATGATGATGATGATGATGATGATGATTTAGATCATACTAATATCTCGCTAACTGCTCTGATTCCTTAACTCCAGACACATACCCTCTATTCTGGTGTGAGAACTGTCTTCACTATTCCATTAAAAATAACATTTATTCCTATTTATTAATGTAATCCTCCCCCCATTTTGGAACTTTTTACAGGTCCTATACTTGCTTAAAATGCCTCTCTTTCTCTCCTTTTCTATACAAATCTCAATAAATTTAATCTGTTTGAAAAAAAAAAAGATAAAGTCACTGTTTAAAGTTTAAAGCAAGGATTCTCAATCTGGTATTGATGAACACTTTTCAGTCCAGAGTGGATTATCAGAAGGTACATAAACATGGATAGGGAGAAATATTTTTCATGTTATTATTTTCACTAACTTCTAACTGAAATTTTGCATTTCTTTCACTTATTTAAAAATGTTATTCTTAGAATGGTCCATAGACTTCCAGATGAGTCTCTCACACTGTAATTCATTGGACTCTAGAGCTACATTCTTTCAATACATTCAAATTTTGATTTTTTAAGGGAAAAAAAGAAAGACAGAATTTTGTAGTATAGTGTAATGGGCTCAAATTCAGGAAAATCTAAGTTCAAATTTTCTCTCTGTCTTTTTCTGTTTTTCTGTCTCTGTGTCTCTCTGTGTCTGCCTCTCCGTTTCCCTCTTTCACTGTACATTGTGCCTCTATAGCTTAAGAAGAAAGAAGACCCCTCTCCCACTGTATTGTAATTTTACTGTTTTCCTGCCTAATCAGGATTGGTATGGTATTTCAATATCATGGTGACCAGCTTCTTCTCTGTGTTTGTGCCAAAATTTCCTTGTCCTTTTGTGTATTAGAGAGAGTATACAGGTTTTATATTTTTTATAAAGGTCTTTGCATTTCAAACATAACCCTAGACTGAATCTTTTTCCTGACTAAAATGACATCTCCTCTCCACTCTCCCCCTTAAAGGAGCATCCTTCATTCTCAAAGAGGACCAAAATGACATCACTGCATTAGGGTCAAGTTACAGTGTGTCCAACTTGACTGATCAGACCAATATGAACTTAAAATGTTCCACCACAGGTTGGGCACAAATAGCCCATTTGAACATTTGGGTGGATTCTTGCCTTGTGTGAGTTCTTCACAAAATAGTCTTTTAGGCAGGTGTACATTCGGCATTCAAACAATATGGTCCGCCATCAGAGGTGCACTCCTACAGTAGAGTTTGAATGCTTGGCAGTCTAGTCTGAGAAAGGACCTCAGTGTCCAATATCTTATCCAGCCAGGTGATCTTCAGGATTTCCTAAGACAATTCAAATGGAAGTGATTCAACTTCCTGGCATGGCACTGATAAACTGCAGGTTCCACAGGCATACAACAACAGGAAAGCCCAACAGCTCTGTAGACCTTCAGCTTAGTAGTCAGCCTAATACCTCTTCTCTCCCACACTTTCCTTCAGAGTCCCCCAAAAACTGAGCTAGCTCTGGCAATGCATGTATTAACCTCATTACCAATGTATACTGCCAAGGAACGTGAACATATCCATAGCATTCAAAACTTTCCCATTTACTGTAACTCATGGTTCCACACACAGATGTTGTGGTGCTGGCTTGTGGAGCACCTGTGTTTTCTTTGCTGCATTTCAGCTGCAGAGGCTGCATTGAGTGCATGATCACCTGCTAACAAAAAAAAAATCATTCACCAACTCTCCCTCCACTTTTAGTCTTGGTTTGTAGTCTTGGTTTGTAATTCTTCAAGTTAAGTAAGTTACCATCAGTGTGGTAGCTGACCTTGATGCCATGTTCATCCTCATTGAAGGCATCTGATAATATTGCTGAAAATATTGGGCTAAAAAACATGGGAACAAGGGCACAGCATTGTTTCACTCCACTGGTGACTGGCAAAACACAAGAGCATTGTCCATTATCCAGTACCCAGGCAAGCATGCCATCATGAAATTGACATATGATACTGGAGAACTTTTATGGGCAACCAAATTTTGAGATAATTTTTCACAAGCCCTCATAACTGACAGTATCAAAGGTCTTGATCAGATTGACAAGGAGCCAATTACTGTTTGATCATTTTTTAGTTTAATTCATGCATATCATACCTCAAAAATTTCTCAGAAGAATACTGGAAATAATAGAGTTAAGTTTTCTCTATGCAAGGTGAATCCTCATCCCTTGCCTATATGAAATCTCCTAACTATTACTTGACCAGATCAAGAATTTCTTCCTTCCAACTCCAATATAATTTGTATTTTATGGCATACAATTTGACACTTATTTACATCTTCAATTATTTCTTCACTAATAGTCATGTATCTGTTTATTTTTTCATAACTGGGTTATAAAGTCCTTGAGGGTACAAACCATATTTTAAAATTATTTTTTGTTATTCACTGGGTTTAACACAGTTTGCGGTACATAATTGGTACTTAATAAATACTTGCTGACTACTGGATGATTCTTCATATGCTATGGTGAAGAAATAATTTTATGTTTCTGTTTGTAAAGTTTATTATAGTCTGTATAAATTTGTTGAAAGGAGTAAACTCAATGAAAGATATACATTCTCTATCTAGTGGAAGGAAGTCCTGTGTGTCCTCAAAACCTGTTATCAATCAGTAAAGCAAATTATGCATACTGAAACACAGTGAGAAGGAACAAGCTTTCAGTAACTTGAAAAAATATCTCTGAAATTCTGTTTTTTTGGGGGGAGGAGTCAATTATGGATCATCTTTGCAGACCAGTAGAATCATATGACAGCTGTCTTTCTTTTATTGGTGTATTATCCCTTTCTCTTTTTGCTGAAACAATAGCAGAGAGAGAGAGAGAGAGAGAGAGAGAGAGAGAGAGAATGAGACAGAGAGAGACAGACTCACAGAGAAAGTGAGAGAGAGAGACAGAAAGACAGACACAGACAGAAAGACAGACAGAGAAGAGACAGAGAGAGAGGAGAACTGAATTGTTGTTATTGTTCAGCTGCATCCAACTCTTTGTGACCCCATGAACTGTAGCACACCAGGCCCTTTTATCCTCCAATATCTCTCAAAGTCTATCCAAGTTCATATTTGTTTTTTCCATAACACTCTCTATTCATCTCATCTTCTGCTGTCCCCTTTTCCTTTTTCCTTCTATATTATTCAACATCAGAGTCTTTTCGTATGAGTCCTGACCATCTTCTCATTATGTGATCAAAGTATTTAAGCTTCAGCTTCAGTGTTGACCTTCCAGTGAAAAGCCTGAATTAATTCCTTTAAGTATTTACTGATTTGACTTCCTTGTGGTCCAAAGGATTCTCAAAAGTCTTCTCCAGCACCACGATTCAAACGCATTGATTCTGTGGCAATCAGCTTTCCTTGTAGTCCAACTCTCACAATCATACATTGGTGCTGGAAAAAAATCATAGCTTTGACTAACTATACGGACCTTTGTTGGAAAGATAATGTTTCTGCCTTTTGTTATGCTGTCCAGATTTGCTGTAGCTTTCCTCCGAAGGTGCACTGTCTGTGATGGTCTTTGAGCCCAAGAACATAAATTCTGACACTGCTTTCATTTCTTCTCCCTCTATTTGCCAGGAGATGATGGGACCAGTTGCCAAAATCTTATTATTATTATTATTGTTTTTTGTTAAGCTTCCAGTTAGCTTTTATACTCTCCTATTTCACTCTTATGAAGAGGATTCTTAATTCCTCCACTTTCTGCCATCATAATGGTATCATCTGTATATCTGAGATTGTTGATATTTTTCTAGGCAACCTTAATTCCAGCTTTTGATTCATCCAGCCTGGCTTTTGACATGATACACTACATGTAAGTTAAATAAATAAAGTGCCAATATATAGCCTTGTCATATTCTTTTTCCAGTCTTAAATCAATCAGCTATTCCATGTTTGGTTGTAACTGTTGCTTCTTTGGCCTGCATACGGGTTCCTCAGGATGGAATGGAACAAATTAACATGACAGCATTTGCACAGAGCACGTTCAGAGCTATGCTGCCTACTTCAGACCAATTACATGTTCTGGCTCAGTGTTGAAGGGTTTGGGTGCTTTGGGATGATAAAGTTATCCTTTTATAGGCTGTTGTGGATAAAGGTCTGATGACTTCACTGGACCTTCAAAAATGGAGTGACTCCAATGTTTTTTTTTTTTCTTTCGTAAACCTTCCAGATGACATCATCCAGTTAACGCGTTCTTCTAGAACATCTCAGAAGAGGTAGAAAGGGTTAGCCCTACCCCAGAAATAGATTAATTTCTCTCACATCAGACAAAGAGGTTCGACTAAGCAAGATTGAGGCTGGTTCACTGAATGCCTCTGTGTTCCTTCTTTGAGCATGCATCTGGTCTGTCAATATAAGATTTCCAGAGTAGATCATTTTTGGTTGAGGCTGACTGATACCTGGGAGGAATTTCTGCTTTTGATATGATCATAGACAAGAGAAGGAATCCAAACACTGGCTTGAAAGTACTTCAAGCAGTGATTTGAACTTTGAGGGGACAGTACAGATGTAAGATGAAATGTTGTTGTTCAGTCATTCAGCCAAGTCTGGCTATTTGTGACCCCATGGACCATAATATGCCAATATTTCCATGGGGTTTTCTTGGCAAAGATTCTGGAATGGTTTGCCATTTTTTTCCTCCAGGGGATCAAGGCAAAGAGAAGTTAAATGATGAGCTAGGGGGCTACATAGGCAGGATCTGTGAATTCAAGTCATTCTGACTCCAGGCCCAGCAATCTATCCACTGAGCCATCTAGTTGCCTCAGGTGAAATATAGCACAGCCAATTTAGTAGTCCAACAAACTTCGTTATGCTCTGGTGAGTTTCAGTCTTAAAGTCCTGGAAGAATATAGTTATAGTTGTAAGTTAAATTATTGAATCCTGTTTTAAGACTTTCTGTCAGTAGATACTTGTGAAGGTTTTGTGTTTAGCATTTCTTTTATATGAAGGACATATTCATATTGTACATTGTGTACCTTTCAACCTCTTATTTTATGGAGACCCTAGGCATGAGCTGAAATCCTGTCCTTAAGAAAATTCTTCCTTGGGGGACCAGAATGAGGGTTCAATGATCCAAGCAAAGTGAGAAAAAGAATAATGAGCCCTCTCCTTAGAGGCCAAGTTCCTCCTAGGACTAAACCTAGTCCAAACTACATAAACATGTTCCAAATAGATAGGACCCTTATGGAAATAGAGTGGGTACATTGATCCATCTTTCTGGGTCCAGCAGCAGTCCCAATTATAACACTTTGAAGAAGAAAATAAGATTATTCTCATAATAAAGATTTTACTTTTTTAGAATTAGGTTAGATGGAGACATGTAACTTAATGGTCTATATAGAAGTTCCAACTCAAGGAAAAGATAGCTTGGAATTTCTGGTGCCCCCATATAAGCCTCTACAATCTTTGCCCAAAGCAAGAAAGTTATATGGTAAATTCAAGTCATGAGAAAGTCAGGGTAGGCTAAGTAGTTATTAAAAACAGCTAAAGCTTAGTGAGGAAGACATATAATTGAATCTAGGTGTATAGATTTCTTTAAAGTTGGATTTGTCATCTATTTGAATATAGTGATTAGTAATTCTAATAAATTGTATACTTGGCTATTTGAATAAAGAGTTATGTTTTCTATTTTTAAGAAAGTAGAGAGTAGAAAAGCATTCTAAATTCTTTCAGTTCAAATCAATTTAATAAGCATTTATTAAATGGCTACAGCAATATATGCCAGGAACTGGGCTAAATGTTGATGATAGGAAAAACAAAAACCAACAAAAGTTTTTGCCCTTAAGGTTTTTACATCATAATGGGTGACTGGTGAAAGAAGCTTGTGGTATAGAAAATTGAAAAAAAGAAACATTTTGAAAAGATAGAACCTGGGTTCAAATTCTGACAGCTCCCTAATGCTTGTAGGATTTTGAGCATGTCACTTAAAATTTCTTAGATATTATCATATCCTTACCTATAAAATGAGGGTATTTGACTAAATGACCCATAATTCTTTTTATATCTCTATGTCTCTAAGTAAATGCAAAATAAATATGAGGCAAATCAGAAGCTGAGCCCAAGCAATGGGGGAATTAGGGAAAGCTGCTTGTAGCAGATGACAATTGAACTGAGTTTTGCAGACAGTTGAAGATTTCAAGAAGGGAGGGAGAATATTCACAGTCAGTAGTTATAGCCAATTAACATTTTTAAAGTGCTTACTGTGTGCCAGCCACTGCATTAAGCCTGGGGATACAAATACAGAAGAGAGAAAGTCTCTGCCCTCAAGGAGACTGAAATATAACAGGGGTAGACAACATACAAAATTAAGTTGAAAAGGGAAGGGAGACGAAGGTACACCATAAGGGGTCATGAAGAAATTGCAAAGAAGTCCAAAATGAGTGCGATGGGAGAAGTCAATTAATGCAAAATAAGTGCATTCAGATATTCTGGGCATGAGAGAAGTCTATTTAAAAGCTTAGAGATAGGAGATAGAATGACTGGTATGAGTAGCATCAAGTAGGCCATTTTTTTCTGTAATATAAAGTAAGAGAAGGGGATAAATGTGTAATCACTCAGAGAAGATAGGTTGGAGTTAGAAAAAGTTAAACCAGATGGGTTTTACTCAATATCTTTGTTGTTCTTGTGTTGTTTCAGTTGTGACCAACTCTTTGTGACCCCATTTGGGGTTTTCTTGGTAAACTTACTAGAGTGCTTTGTCATTTCCTTCTCCAGCTCATTTTATATATGAGGGACTTGAGGCAAACAGGGTAAAGTGACTTGCTTAAGGTCACACAGCTAGCAAGTCTTTCAGGCCAGATTTGGACTCAGGTCATCCTGACTGTAAGCCCAGTGCTCTATCCACTGTGCCACCTGGCTGCCTCTAACTCAATATCTATGACTATATAAATACTTGTATAGTCGTTCTATACTTAGCTATGGAAGGTTTACATACACCAAACATCACCTGATGGCAGCTCACATATATATCAAATATATAAAATATGATAAAATAATAGCCTTTACAATATTAGCCCTGAAAACTAAAATCTATAAGTGATGGTTAATAACAGATTAATAAAATTAAAATCTGATGTGTAGAGAAATTCATGTAATTATGAGAAAAATCAGTTAAAAAGTCAGTAGTATTTTATCAGATGCTCCAATCAATAATGCCATTTCTAGCTTAGCGTTTCCTCAGATTTTTAGGACCAGATTTGGATATAATTTTCTCTGTTTTGTGAAGGACGCCTGAGTATATGGAGTTGTAAGAACAATATGTTCAAGGGATCACGTAAAAAATGGAAGACTGGAAGTTGCTCCCTTTGTGCTAAGGTGAGTGGATAGTGTGGATTTCCTGGAGCACTGGGTCAGAAGTCATAAATAAGATAGGTCATCTAGTCTTGACCCAGTGAAACAAAACTTGGAGAAACACTGGTACCACCACTAGATGGCATATTTCCCCTCCCTGTGACCAAATCTCCAGGTGAGGCCTTCCTTCTCCCAGCACCAACCTTTTCCCTTCCTGACATTGCATTGTGCCTCCCTCCTTCTCTTTACCCACAGTAGAAATCAATCCATCAACCCACCCTGTCAGTGAAGGTGTAGTAGTAAGTCTCAGAGACTGGATGGTGTGTGTGTGTGTGTGTGTATGTAGATCCTTGGTTTCCATAGCTACCTTATAGGTACTGGAATCCCTGCTTCCCTTGACACTTCTTCCCCAAATACCTCTTGCTCCAAAACACACAGACACAGACACACACACACACACACACACACACAGACACACACACCACACACACTATGGTTCCTTTATCTAACAAGTGAGAAACAAGACCTAAGCAGGTCTCTGGGTCCTATCAGATTTCACCCACCCAAAGAGGCCCCTTCCCAATCACAGCAATCCCTTTGGTCATTCATCTATTGATTTCTTCATCTACAAAATGAAAGGTTTCGATTATGTGATATGAAAGTTCTCTTTCCACTACAAATCTATGTTCGTGTGATCCTTGAGTGCAGAAAGTGTTATTTACCACTAAAATTGTACCTGGAATAAGACCTGGGTTCAGATGCTGCTACCTATACTTAGTAGCTGTATGACCCTGAGCAGGTCATTTAGCCATTCTTTGCCTTTGTTTTATCACATAAAATTAGGATAATAATAATCTTATGAATCTTAAATAAGACAATGTATGTAAAGTTCTTTGTAAATCTTAAAGCACTATGTACATATCAGCTCTTATTATGCTACAAAGTTAAAGTAATGTGGGACATAGTACAGAATAAAAGGGTTATCCAATTTAAAAAAAATTCTAGGGAAAAAACTATTTGAAATGTGAAAAATGTTCCTGAAATATTATAAAAATGCCCATTAGGATTTTGCCAGCTAATATCATGCCATTTTTCATCTATAACTAAAGTTATATGTACACAACATAAGTGAATTGTAGTCAATTATTGAATTAACTAGATCAAAATAGGTGTTAGAAAAAAATCACTTTAGAGATTATATTATCCAGTTGGGATGGACATATTGATCAAACTAGTTATTTTTTTCTATGTAAACATATTAATGTACTTGACAACGACTGACAATCTGAGAGTTGAAGGGACCTGAGACGTCATCTGGTCTAATCTATTACCCCATGTGGGAAGCTAGGTGGTGCAAAGGATAGAGTGTCAGGCCTAGAGTCAGAAAGACTCATCTTCCTGAGTTTAAATCTGGCCTCTAGCTGGGTGACCCTGGTTAAGTCACTTAACACTGCTTGTCTCGGTTTCCTAGAGAAGGAAGTGGCAAAGCATTCTATTATCTTTGCCAAGAAAACCCCAAATGCCATCATAAAAAGTCAGAGGTAACTGAAAAACAACTGAACAACAAAAATATCCAATGTAGATATCACCCTAGCAACCCTGATAGTTATATAGCTTTTATTTGAATACTTGCTTCACAAAACAACCCATTCCCTGTTTGGATAATTCTAATTGTTAGAATATTTTTGTTATTAAGCTAAAATCTGCCTGTCTAAACTTCCACCCACTAATTCTAGCTTTTGTCTTTAATCAACTTTCTTCAACAAAGTTGCTACAGATATTTGAAGGTATCTGTCATGTTTCCCCTAAATCTTGTTTAATTCAACACACTTATTGAGGACTGGTTTCACAAGTTCTTCTGTTCTTTAGGCCAAAGATCCTATTTCTCCAATTTATACAAAATCAATTCAACTGATCGATGAGCAAGACTTTATGCACCTACTTTGTTCCAGGCACTGTGCTAAGTGCTGAGGTGCTGACTATAGAAAGAAAAATTAAGTCACTCTGATCTCAAGAAGCTTGCATTCTAGATAGACAAAACATTTATTAATCACTTAGTATGTGCCAGACTCGGTGCTAAATATTGGTGATTACAAATATAAACAAGCACCATATTTTCTGCCCTTGAGGAGTTGATGAGGGAAATCAACATATAAAGGACAAATGGAAAAAGATTTGAGGATAATACAACCTCATGGTAGAATGGTGTGGAGATTATCCGGAGGCTTATTTTTAGGCAATATTGAGTTTAAAAAGCTCACCTAAGAGGACTTTGACATCCCAGAGGCAGAGTTCAAGGCTACAGGTGGTGGTGGTAGGGATTAGATTGACTAATGGAATTCAGGGGAGACAATGGTGTGTATGGGTGTTTAGTGAGGACTAGCACCTCTGCTGTGAGGGCTTGCTGAATTCTTTTCAGTACTATTCTTCCACCTTTGGCTGAAATCTTTTTCAACAGCCCAAAAAGTGACTTTACACAGGGCTATGACCAGATGGTCAATATAGAAATCAAATTAATTATATACTTTGCTGCCAAAGGGGGAGAAGCTCTACACAGCCAGTTAAAACAAGATTTGGAGCTGACTGTGACTCAAATTATGAGCTTCTTATTGCAAAATTCAGACTTAAAGTGGAAAAAAAGTGCAGAAAACCATCAGAGCTTGTAGGTATGAGCTAAATAAAATCCCTTATGAAAAGAAAGTGGAGATGATGAATAGATTTAAGGGATTAGACCTGGTAGATAGATTGCCTGAATAACTGTGGACAGAGGTTGGCAAAAATGTACAGGAGACAGCAACAAAAAAAATCAGAGAAAAAGACGAGTAAGAAAGCAAAATGACTGTCTGGTATGGCTTTACAAATAGCTGAGAAAAGAAGGAAATCAAAAGGTAAAGGAGAAAGGGGAAGATACACCCAGTTGAATGAAAATTCCAGAGTATAGCAAGGAGAAATGAGATGGTTTTCATAAATGGGCAATGCAAAGAAATAGATGAAAGTAATAGAATGGGAAAGATGAGATCTCTTCAAGAAAATTAGAGATATCAAGAGAAAGTTTCATGCAAAAATAGGCATGATAAATGACAAATGGTAGGAATTTAACAAAAATAGAAGAATTAAGAAGCGATATCAAGACAACACAAAAGAACTACGTAAGAAAGATCTCAACATCACTGATAACCATGATGGTGTGTTAACTGATCTAGAACCAGACATCCTGGAGAATGAAGTCAAGTAAACCTTAGGAAGCATTGCTAGCAATAAGGCTAGTGGTGGTGATGAAATTCCAGCTAAGCTATTTAAAACTCTAAAAGATGATGCTATTAAAGTGCTGCACTCAATAGACCAGCAAATTTCAAAAACTCAACAGTGGCCACTGGATCAGAAAAGATCAGTGTATGTCCCAATCCTGAAGAAGAGTGGCAATGCCAAAGGATGCTTACATTTCTGAACAATGACACTCATTTCATGTACTAGAAAGGTTAGGCTAAAGATTCTGCAAGGTAGGCTTCAGCAGTATGTGAACCAAGAACTACCAGATGAGCAGCCTGGTTTTCAAAGAGGCAGAGGAACTAGAGACCAAATTGTCAACATTCATAAAAGTTATAGACAAAGCAAGGGAGCTCCAGCAAAAGTATCTACTTCTGTTTCATTGATCACACTAAAGCATTTGATTTGGATTGCAACAAAATGTGGCAAATCCTCAAAAAAGTGGGAGTACAAGATCATCTTACTTGTCTCTCAAGGAAACTGTATGTGGGACAAGAAGCAACAGTTGCAACTGATGGAACAACTGATTGGGTTAAGATTGAAAAAGAAGTATGACAAGGCTATATATTGTGACTCTGTTTATTTAACTTATGTACAGAGTACATTATGCAAAATGCCAGACTGGGTAAATCAAAAGCCGGAATTAAGTTTGCCAGGAGAAATATCGATAATTTGAGATATGTTAACTGTTCCACTTTGATAGCAGAAAGTAAAGAGGAATTAAGAAGCCTCTTGATGAGGGTGAAAGATGACAGTGTAAAAGCTGGCTTGAAGATTAACATTATAAAAATTAAGATCATGGGAACTGGTCCCATCACTTCCTGGCAAATAGAAGGAAAAAGAAATGAAAGGAGCATTAGAATTTATGTTCTTGGGCTCAAAGATCAATGGAAATGGCAACTGCAGCCATTCAATTAAAAGGCAAACTGTTCTTGGAAAGAAAGCTACAGCAAATCTGGACAGTACACTAGAAGGCAGAGACATCACCTTTCCAAAAAAAGTTTGTATTGTCAAAGCTATGATTTTTCCAGTAGTGATGTATGGCTGTGAGAGGTAGACTACAAGGAAAATTGATGGTCATAGAATCAATGCTTTTGAATTGTGATGCTGGAGAAGACTTTTGAGAGTCCTTTGGACAGCAAGGAGGTAAAATCAGTCAATACTTAAAGGAATTAATTCAGACCCTGGAAGGTCAAATACTGAAGCTGAAGCTTAAATTCCTTGACCACGTAATGAGAAGATGGACCTCACTGGAAAAGACTCTGATGCTGGGAAAGATTGAAAGCAAAAGAAAAAGGGGATGGCAGAGGATGAGATAGATAGAAAGTATCATAGAAACAATGAATGTGAACTTGGACAGACTTTGAGAGATAGAGGAGGGTAAAATGGTTTAGTGTGCTATGGTCTATGCGGTTACAAAGAATTAGACACTGAATGATGGAAAAACAACATCTACCTTTGGTGTTCACCTTTCACTCAACTCTCACCTGTAACTCCAAGAAGCTGTAACATGCACAAAGCTACATCTGGGTAAAACTGTCTTGAAAGACAGGCTAAACCAGGTTGAGGATAACCAACAGGCCTCAAATTCATTGGTAAATTAGGGAGATGTCTACCACAAACTTGTTAATACTTCTCCAGGCAGAATAGGCAGATGAGAACACGTTGTTCCAATGGCCATGAAAGTGGCTGAAGCAGGTACTGTGGAGCACTTGGAGCTGGGTCACATAGCAAAGATGCCAAAGTTATCCCCTGTATCTTGGGCCATCTCTATCTGTTCTGACTTTTATCTTGCCACTGGATTTAGATGACTCTGAAAGAGAAAATGAGACTGATGACTGTGCAACTCTGCCTCATACAAATCCAATTCATAAACAAGTCAAGACATCACCCAATGATGTTATTGGACCTCTTTAAAATGAAGGATGAATAACAATAATATAAAAACATACAAAAGGTATAGAAAAATACAATGTGATTTTTTTTGTAATAGAAAGAAACTTTCCATGTAGAAGTTGGGGGTTAAGCTAAGTTTTGAATGGAAACTAGGGATTCCAAGAGGAAGATTTCAGCAGAAAGTACAAGAAGGATAACCTGTGTAAAAATAGAGATGTGAGATGGAGTCTCATATGTGAGGTAAAGCTAGAAGCCCAAGTTGTTTGGAGAATAGAGAGTGTGAAGGAGAGTAATACAAAATGACTAGAATGGTAGATTGCAATTATGTAGTATAGGTTTCAAATACTAAATAGAGCAGTTTTTATTTGACCACAAAAATAATTGTGAGCCACTGGAATTTATTGAGCAAGAGAGTGATAGTCAGACCTGTGTTTTAGTAATATCACTTTGGCCAATGTAGGGAATGGATTACAGAAGCTGAAAAAGGTAGATGAATTAGAAAGTAATTGCAATAGTCCAGTAGAAGGGTAATAAGAGACTAAACTGAGGTGATAGCTTGTGTAAATTGAGAAAAAAAATTGTGGATTCCAAAGTGGCTGTCAAGGTAGAATCTACATGTTTTGGCCACCAATTAAGTTGGGGTAAGGAAGAGTAAAAAATAAGGATCATTTAACAAGTATGTATTAAGTTATTAACTCCAGTTCAAATATAAAATCTCTATTTGGCATTATTTGTTCAAATCCTAGCCCCTTTCTCTCTTTCCAGTTTTCTTGCACTTTACTTCCCTCCACATACTCTATAATCTGACAACACTAACCTTTTTGCTATTCCTCACATGACTCACTACCTCTCAGTTCTGTGCTTTTACACAGGAAATCACCCCCTTGCCCAGATGGCCTATGCCCTTTCCCCACCTCTCTCTATAGGGTTCCCTGGTTTCTTTCAAATCTCAACTCAGTTTTCAACTACTACAAGAGGCCTTTCCATCCTTACCCCTACTCACCTAAATCCCAATCACCAATGCATGTATATATATATGTATATATGTATGTATATATATTATATCTACATCATTGTTTTCATTTTGTCTCCTTCATCAGAATGTGAACTCCTCGAGGTTAAGGACCACATTGTTGCCTTTCTTGGTATCCTCAGTGCATAGTATTTGCTTGAGTATTTAATAAAGGTGTTTTGAATGATGTACTATGTACCAGGTGCTGGACCTTGCAAATACAAATAGAAAAATAGATGGTTATTATCCTCAAGATGTTTACATTCTAATAAGGGAAGAAAATACATATGGAGTAGTAGTAGCCATGGAAAGAAGTTTTGAGTTGGTATGCCACAGGGATGAGTTGATGCATTACATAGTCAAATGATGTGTCATTTCCAGAAGATATACTACTATTGATTTTGTTAACTGTTCAGATCAAAATATGCAAAATAGGCATAGCATGGGGAGAGGCTAATAGATGGCAGCAGACATAGGGTCAGATGATCTGGGTGGAGAGATGGATGAGTTGTCTAGGTGAAACAGAGTGTAGCAAATGTGCTCACTCTATGAGGAGAATATCCCTCAGGCTTCCAGCTTTTCTGAAGGTTTAGAGATCTCTGTATTGCTATTGTCTTGAATCTCTACTAGCTGTGTTCTTCCTAATGGCTAGGTGCCATTGATTATAAATGAAGTGTAATTGCAAATGTATATGTGTATATATACATATCTATATCAATCTACTAATCTATTGATCTGTCGATCTATCTATTTATCTATCTCTATCTATCTATCTATCTAGGCTACATCAACTTAAATGACTAGAACAATGAAAACAAAACAATTAAAACTGTATGCTGAAAATTTTGAGCAACAAAGCTTAGTTTCAGAAAGAGATGAGGTTTTCTACTTTATTTTTGCATACGTGTGAAAACATGAGTGAGAAACACTGCATATAATATATATGTATATATACATATGTGTGAAACATTATACATTTATTTATATAATATATATGTATAAATATGTAGGTGATATATGCCATGTTTCTCATATGTATTTATCATATATGTGATGTTGATGTATCATATTTAATGTTATGTGCAGTGTTTCTCACATATTGTGTGTGTGTATTAATTTTGAGGAAACTAAAACAAATTCTCCCTCTTTACAAAAATTTTCTTTATGATAAGAATGTCTGTCTCAGAAGAAGTGAAGGAGGTTGCAGTAGAAAATATAAGTGATCTAAAAGCAAAATTAATAAGTTAGTATATATAGAGAAAAAGAAATTATTTCAAAATTGCAAATAGAAAGAACAATAACAACAATGAAAACAACACAACAACTGGTTTAATGTCAAGAGGAGATGAGAAAATGCATGTCACCTTATTTGCAGAGACATTGAGTATGAGTGGGGAACAAGTCAATTTAGGAAGCATTTATCAAGCACTTATATGTTCCAGGTTATGTGCTAAATATGGGGAATCTTAATACAGTAGAAAATAGTTCTTGCTCTCAAGAAGTTCAAAATCTGATGTGGGAGCTAAAATGCAAGCAACTATATAGAGATTGTATAGATATACATACAAAGGATAACCTTACCTGAGATAGATATAGCTAGTCCCTGCCCTCAAGAAGTTCACAATATATGTAAATATATATGTATAAATACATACATATGAATTGTTCACAGATGATTGAGCACTCAATACAATCTCTGAGGCTGAGATGCAACAGAGTATTGATTGATTCTTTGTGGCTTGTGCTAATTTTGGCCTAACAATTAACATGAAGAAAACACAGGTTCTCCACCAGCAAGCACTATCACCATATGTGGAACCATCAGTTACAACAAATGGAGAAATTTTGAATGTTGGGGATATGTTTGCTTACTTTGGCAGTGTACCTTCCAGAGATGTACAAATAGATGATGAGGTTGACACACATATTGCCAGAGATAGCTCAGCGTTTGGGAGGCTCTGAAGGAAAGTGTGGGAGAAAAGTACTAGATTGCCTACTAAACTGAAGGTCTATAGAGCTGTTGTGTGACTTCATTGTTTGCTTCCTTGTTGTATGACTGTGAAACCTGGACAGAGCCATGCCAGGAATTTCTTAGGAAGATTCAGAAGATCACCTGGCAAGATAAGGTACCAGATACTGAAGTCTTTTTTTTTTAAATTTTAGTTTTTTATTTAAATTAAAAAAAATATTATTATTATTTTTACTGAGGTCTTTTCTTGAACTAAACTGCCAAGCATTCACAGTCTACTACAGAGAGCACAACTCCAGTAGGCTGATCAATGGTCTGCCAAACGTATGTTTATCTAAAAGACTTTTACAGAGAGCTCACGCAAGGCCGCTGCTCACATGGAGCTCAGAAAAGACTCATGGACACTCTCAAGGTCTCTCTGAATAACTTTGAAATAAGTTGTGAGGCATGGGAGACACTGGCACAGGACCTCCCAGCATGGTGTGGCCACATCAAAGAAGGTTCTGTGCTCCATGAGCAAAACAAAACTGAAGTAGCTCAAAAGAAACATAAGATGCATAGATTCAGAGACATTTGCACTCCAAATGTGCTTGTGGACTATTTGTGCATGACCTGTGGTAAAACCTTCCAAGCTCATATTTGTCTGATCATCCTCAAGCAGACACACTGTATCTTGACCCTGACATAGTGATGTCATTTTGATCTTCTTCAAGAACAAAGGACAACTAACCAATCTCTGTTTCTATATTGTCTCCTCCTTAGAATGTGAGCTCCTATATATATCTATATAGACACATACATATATCTATATATAAAAACAACAACTTTACATCATATATACACACAAACATGTGTACAGAAAGAGAGAAATATAACTTGGAAGCATTATTTGAAGGTAACAAGGGAGGGGAAGAGCTAACGTGTTAAGGGGAACAGAAAGATTAGCAGAAAGTGAGATTTTAACTGAAACTAGAAAGAAGCTAGGGAGGCAGGGGATGGAGAAAATAAGAGTAGAATAAAATAAAACTATAACCTCTCCTCATATTCTAGACATTACACTTCTGGGGGTAAAACCTAGGTTTATATTAGACATTATTGAAGTTATGTCACAGTGTTGCACTCATACTAAACATGTGATCAAGTAAAATCTCTCTTTTATTGTTGAACAGCTTAACTCCAATACAATACCTTTACAAGTGCGGGTTTTTTGTTTGTTTTTTTTTAATGGTAGAAATGGAAGGTGTAAAGGTTAGACAATTCTGGGTTTCAGAATGTATTCATTTGGAAGAGTAAGACAGAATACATGTAGTGATGTGGTTGACTTGCAGATAATCTCTTCCCTACAAGTTTGAATGGGATTAAAAACCCATAAACATTTAGTTTCCTTTTTTTTTTTGAGTAGCACTTAACCATATCACTGTATCATTACATCACCTTAGTGACTCATGTCTGAATTGAAAATTGCTATGTCTTACAAGAGCAATAGTTACATCACATAAACTGTGTTATTTTTTTATAAATAGGAAAATACATGTTTGAACTCTGCTATCAGTATTACATAGTGAAAACTACTGAATAGTTAAGAACAAAACTTTATTTAGTTCCTTTTTTCTTTTTTATATTTCCTCCATCTTAGTAAATACCTTCATTTTCTCCACACGAATTTTATTTTTTGTAGCAACTGAACAAGTCAAAAGGTTCTACAAGATATTTATGGAAAAGAAAAACGTGTGAAAAAAGACCAAAGGAGGAATCTTGTAAGACACAATACCTAGAAAATAAAATCAGGGAATACCAGGTAGTTTCAGACCTAAATTCAGTTGATTATATTTTCCATTGGAATAAAAAGAATTTTAGGGTAATACTTAAAAATTTCATGATTAAGTGCTCTAAATAAATAATTTTATATAAGCATTATTAAAATGTATAGAAATGTCAACATTCACTATTGGTTATAAGTGCTCATTGCTCTCCTTATTTCTTGTTTATAAAAACTGGCATTAGAGTTTCTGAAACCCAATTTCCAACATGCTGATTTTCTAAGCTTTTATCTGGAACATTCCCCAACACCAGAGAAAATAATATTATCTATTCCTCATATAGTCAACGAGAACTAGTAACAGCATTCTATTTTTTTTGTTTTGCTTTTTGGTGAGGCAATCAGGGTTAAGTGACTTGCCCAGGGTCACACAGCTAGTAAGTGTTATGTGTCTGAGACTGGATTTGAACTCAGGTCCTCCTGACTCCAAGGCCAGAGCTCTATCCAGTGCACCACTTAGCTGCCCCGTAATAGAATTCTAACAGGTTTTATGAACCAAGCACTGCAACTCACTGAAAATTTTGAAAAAGAAATGTCTAATATTTATGCTAAACTATGTAGAATAAAAGAAAATAGTGGTGAGATTGCTGTGTTAATTTCCTATATCTGACAAACATCTAGCTCTTGACCTGTAGGGATTTAGTAAAACCTCTAAAAAAATCACTTCTGGGATAAGACCAAGCCTGAGAAATTTCAGGTTCCAAAGGTAATTTTTAGAGTCACAAATAACTAAAAAAATATGGATATTGAATAAATGTACTCTCTCAACCTAAGTTGTAGTTCTGATAATTTCAAGCTTGAAGGAAACTGATTATACCTTTGCTGATCTTATAAAACATTGAAATGATAGGTAGCATCAAGAAAAAAAAAGTTTGAAAGTATAACCTATAGTCCATGGTAAACATGAATAAGAGTTTTCAACCAGCATTCAATTATCTGTTAATTACCAATTGAAAATTACTTAATTCTGACCATAGGCATGGACAAGTTTTCTGAAGAACTTCAGTCATTGGCCTAATCTTTATTATTACACACACACACACACACACACACACACACCATAAATTTTTGCATTTGCAATAGAGGAGCTTTTTTCTCCAGTGAGTCATGAACAGCTTCACTGGGAAAGAGCTTCCAGATTTGCCCAGCATGAACAGTGCTTTCTCAAGGTAGCCATGGTCTAACTTAAATGGACTAGACCAACAGTTCAGAAGGAATATGGGAATTAGGGAAATGAGCCGGGAGAGGGAGTGAAGGAGCCCTTACATTCAAGAATTCAATCCCTCAATAAGCATTTATTAAGTATTTACTGTGTGCAATGTACTGTTATAAGAATTGAGAGACAGAGAAAGGCAAAATCATTGTCCCTGCTCACAAGTTCCTCAGACTTGAATCGGGGAGACACCATTTAAATATTTATGTACAAACAAAAATATGTGCCTATACACACCAACCTTTGTATTTCCATATATGTAAATGTGTATGTATAGATATTATATGTGTATACATGTATACACATATACATGTATACCTGTATATGAATATATACATGCACGCATTCATACATACATATGTGTTCACAGTAGATTGCTTCAAGTTTCTGGTGTAGTAGTAATGGAATTCCTGAGGGTGCTTTGGGAGAATGAAAAAATGATGGACAGTTTTGGAATAGTTGGATGTTTTGAATGAGATAGATAATATATAATGATGAGCAGAAGTGGAAAAGCCCTCACATATACTTTATATAATATTCACATTATATATATATATATATATATGTGTGTGTGTGTGTGTGTGTGCGTGTGTGTATGTATTTAGCATATATGCATATATGGTATATATTTATGGCATATGTTTATAGTTCATACATATGTGTGTGTGTATGGACTAATTGTTTCTTACAGACAATTTTAGTATCTTTTAAGAAATATACTAACTTATCCTATATGAGATAGAGCCTATATTAGTTATACAGTGTTAAGATTAGAAATTTCAGATTCTAAGGAAATACCACAAAAGGATAAAAAAAAAAAACATCTGTAGAAGTTAAGCTCCTCAAGTGCAGTGTTCCCCTCTCCCTAGCACTTAATGCAATGTTCCACCCAGTCAAATACTTAATAATGTTTGTTAAATACTTTTTAATCATAATAAATATTTGATATTCATAACAACAACAAAAATTAATTCACTTAGGAAACATGAATATAAAACAATATTAACTAGAACATGGAACAAAATGCTAGAAGAAAAATATTCTTGAAGTTACAAGACATTTTGCTGTGTCTCTTTTTATCTGAGCTGTGCTTCTCGTCTCATCCTTGCTTCTCTAAATATCAAACTATTCTCTATTATCTTAAGCAGTCAATCTCAGCATCTTAATACATTTGTAATGAGGGCCATCTCATGGAGCATGATCTTTAGTCCTTCCTGATTCTAGTTAATTGCATATGTTGACTAAGCACTTGTGTGCTTTGGGGATGAACCAATCATGGTTGTGACTCAATCCGTACTAAAGGATTCTGCTCTTTCTATTGATGAAACAATCTGCTCACTGGTTGCTGAGCAGAAATGCCAATGAACTCCCCCTCCAAAAACAAACAAACAAGCAAACAAACGAACAACAATGACAAAACCAGAATTGCCTTCTGGCTTGTTCTCTTGCTTTGATACTGTCTTGTGGACAAATAATGCTTTCTGTCATTAAAGTCTCCATGATGGGGGTGGAGAGATGACCACTTTCCCCCAGCCCATGGCAACTTTCACATAAAGGGCGGACACAATTAGCTGAACTTGTACCTTGTTCTGTGAGGACATTTTCCATTTTTTTTTGTTTCCTTTCCTAAGTAGTTGATTTCATGTCATTCTTGAATATTTATGTCTTACCTGGCTGCAGTACTTTGGTAATCCTCCGACTGACTTCCCTATCATGCACCAGGAAGTTCTTTATTGGGATAACCTCATCATCCTGTAAGATATCATGAGTCTTGGTATTTCACCTCATCACTACCCTTTGTTCCTCTGAAAAGAACTTAGTTCAGGTATCTTCTCATTTCTTACCTGGCTGCATTACTTTGAGTAATACTCTGACTACTCTGACTGCAGAGAAGTTCCACCATGCCCCTGAATCAGAGGTACCTTTTCCTCTACCACTATTCCTTAACCTAACCCCAGCTTTTCAGCTTCTTTTTATGTGTTATCATTCCCCATTAGATTGCAAGCTCCTTTGAGGACAGAGACTGTCTTTCTTTTTTGGTATTTATATCTCTACATTTAGCACAGTGCTTGGCACAAAATAGGTGCTTAATAAATGCTTATTGATTTATTGATATGACCAGGCTTGGAGGTAACCCCACGTGAAGTCCTAGTTCTGATAGTGGAGATGTGTGACAACTTTTATGTCAAAAAAGGGAACCAACAAAAAGATGAGTGGAGGGAGACAGGGCAGAGTCCTGGTGAAATTTAAAAGTCAAATCAATAGTTATTTAAGTTGTTTTATGTTTTTGGGAGGTTTAAGTATAAGTCTCTTAGCAGATTGTAACACTAGTAATAAGTTGGTATTGAATCCTTTTAAGCCCTTTCCTCAGTACACCACGTGAATCTTTTGTGTTTATTAGTATTTCTTTTGTGTGTCGTATGAATACTTTTCTCATAACTGATTTATAATGCACACTTTAAAAAGTTTATTTTTTATTATTTATTATAGTTTAATGAATATTTAATGAAACACTTTATTTCTTCTCCCTTCCTAGTCTCACTTTCTTGTAAAAAAATAAAAACAAAAGCAAACATCAACACAAACCTCTTGTAACAAATATTCATAGAAAAGCAAAAAAAAAAATCCCTGAATTTGCCATATCCAAAATAAAGATATGTGTCATTCTGTACCCAGAGCTCATCACTTCTCTTTCAGGAAGTATATTAAATGCTTCATCTTTGTTCATCTGGAATTATGGTTGATATTGCATTGGTCAGAGTTCCTAAGTCATTCAAACTTGTTTGTCTTTTACAATGTTGTTGTTATTACAGAATTTTTTTTTCTAATTTTGGTTACTGTACTCTACTTCCTTTCTTGCTTGACTGAGTTTCTATGAAACTGTGATTGTCATCATTTTGTGTGGCACAGTAGTATAATGATACATACATATTCTATGCCATTCTTCAACTAAGGGGCACTCCCTAGATTTCCAATTTTTTTCCTGTTCACATATAGACATACATAAACAAAAATATGCAATATATAACACAACATAAGTATATGTTATATTGTGTAAATATTTACATGTTTATGTATATACACACATATTTGTAAATGTCATTTATATATTTTTCCCTCTTTTTTGTGCTCTTTGAATTATAAGCCTATTAGTAGTATTGTTTCGTCAAAAGACTTGCAGCTTCAAATTGCTTTCAAATTGTACCTACAGTGCAACAATACACATATTTTCTTCCAACATTGTCATTTTCTTTTTTTAAATAAATTTTGCCAATCTGTTGGGAATGGATCCCATTTATTTTGAAATCCTGTAATTATAAGTAACTTGGATTATTCATTTTTATATGACAACTGATAACTTGTATTTCTTCCTACCTCTTCATATGATTTTGCTCCCCATTTGTCAATTGGCAAATGGCTTTATTTTTATAAATTTGAATCAATTCCCTTTCTATATTGGAAAGAAGGAATATAAAGAAAGAAAAGGAAGGAAGGTTTTTTTTTTGTTTTTGTTTTTACTTGCTTTTTGCATAAGTGAAGTCATACAAAATCTGGTCTCATATTAGTCATGTCCAAAAATAAATTTCTTATTCTGCATATTATTCCATTATCTATGTTTCATGAAGTGAACAGCATTCTTCTTTGTCTATGCCCTGAAATTGCATTTGATCATTTATTTTATAAGAGTTCATCATTTTTCAAAACAGTTCATTTTTATAATGCTACTGTGATAGTATGATTTGTTCTTCCAATTATCTCCACTTCCCTCTGTATCACTTCACCCAAATCTTTCCATTTCTTTATGAAGTCATATGTTCCCCCATTTGTTTCTTCCGAGTAATCTGTGCACAGTTTCATTGACATGGTAGTATAAACAAACTAATTTTGGTAGCATTGTAATTTTTATTGTATTTTTTCACCTATATTGTATATTAAGTAATTTTCCTTTCCCCTACTTTGAGGAGAGCTTATGCTTCCCCACTTTGAGCAGCCAACTCTAAACTTTAAATAATTTGTTCCTAAATTTGCTAGGGAGGGCGTGAGGTTTAATGACCTCAAGAGTATAAAAAATGGGAATTTAGCCATTTTTTCAGTAGAGCCCAGACTCAAGATTGAGCCCAATTGGACCATGTGTATGGGATTAGAACAAACAGTTCAGTGGTAAGGTAGTGAGTAGGTGCTACCACATCTTGAATTTAAAGGGTCATATTATTTCTCAAATTAAACCATTCTTGGAACAACATGACCCACCTTTCCCATTTCCTCCTATATTTCTTATTCATACCTCTCTTTCTCTCTGAGTATATATATAGCCTGGAAATTTACAAGTATGTAGTTATTTTGAACCATCATCAAAATAGGATAGAGATAGTTAAATCATTTAAGACAACAATTTAAATTCGTGTCAATAAAGTTCTTTAAGTCTAAACAACAGGAGAGAAGAAAAATGAACAAAAATGTTTTACCATTAATAATTCTATTAGGAAGAATAATTATTAAGTTTAAGTGGAACTTTTGTTCTGACTATAATTATCAATAGACAGAAGTGTTTGACATACCTTTCTGTGTGTGAAATAAATTCAAGATGTGAGAATTAAAACACATTTTTCATTACTTATAAATGACATTAATCAAGGTAGAACTTTTATTCATGAAAACATAAATCATTAACCTTGACAAAAGGACTATATACAGGACAGTAACTGATAAATATGTTGTTTCCCTGTGTTGTACATTAACTCAAATTAAAGTAATTACACAAACACACACACACACACACACATATATGACTTGTGTGGATTTTGTGTATTACATTATTCATCATAGTGAATTTAATTCAACAAATATCGATCTGATGCTTACTCTATGTTTATCACTCTGTTAGGTGTTGTGTGGAGATGCAAAAAAATTACTAGAAACTGTTCTTAGCATCAAGAAATTTAAAATTGACCTCAGGCTAACCATCTTAATAGAGTAAAATAAAGTAAGCATGTTTGAAATTTGATGCCTAGGGGCAACCAGGTGGCACAGTGAATAGATCTCCAGACCTAGAATCAGGGAGACCAGAGTTCAATTCTAATTAGCTATGTGACCCTTGGCACATCACTTAATATCTATTTGCCTCAGTTTCTTCATCTTCAAAATGGAGATAACAATACCATCTACCTCCTAGGGTTGTTATGAGGCTCATGTTAGATAATATTTTAAAGTGTTTAACATAGTAATTGGCAACTAGTAGGTGCTATACAAATGCTAATTATTATTATTATTGTTTTACAATAGCACCTATTATCAATGAAATTAAATTCTTCAGAATCTGTTTCAGAGTTTAAGGCCTTGGTGGTCAAGTAAGAAGCCTTTAACATTGATTTTCAACTACAATCCACTTGAAACTGAAAACCAACCTTAGGGCTCCTTTACTTTCCATCACTCTGAGATAAATTAATGTTCTCAGCTTGCCTTTTGTTTTTTCCTTAATTACTTGCTGTTAATGAAGTTTTTTAGAGTGCTTCAGGCAGCTGCCTTTTGGGAAAGTTCATAAAGCTGAAGTTAGTTTTATTGCTTTCATTTCAAGCAACAGTTGGTCAGGTGAAAGAATAAGAAAAGAATAAGAGGACATCTTTAGACAAAGTCAGAATGCATGTAGATCAATATTCAGCAACTTAGATCCTTTTTCTAAATCAGTTGTACACTTTGCTCTTCAACTTTGGCTGGAATTTGGCTGAAACAAGATTTTTATTTTTTACAAGGTTGCCAATGCCAAGTAACACAAAATGAGTATGGGTGTTGATTGTGTAAATCAATCAAGTCACAGCACCCCACTTCAAGTAAATGATGAAGTACTAGATGAAAATAACCAGGTGAAAAAAAAAACATCTCAATTGTATCTTTTGGATCAGGAGTTCTTAAACTTTTTTTTTGTGTCATAGACCCCATTGGCAATCTGGTGAAATCTATGGATCCTTTTCTTGGAAATAATATGTTAAAATGCATAAAAATTACATAGAATCACAGAGGAAACCATATTGAAATATAGGTATCATTTTTTAAGAAAAATGTACATGGTCCCAAGATTAAAAAGCTCAGCTTTGTGGCTAAATGTAAAAAAAAAATCTTTAAAATTGCAGAGATTTTATCTTAGAATTCTATTTAGATTAGGGAAGGAAACGTGGTCATACTAAAAGGGCTGCTCATAAAATACCAAACTAGTTGAGAAACTGTTTCATTTTCCTTGACATGAATTCAGTATTTAAGTGAAAACTATGAGAAGTAACTTTTTTGAAAGGAGAGAGAGGAAAGACCTCAGGTTTGGTCTCAGCCTAGGTCTGATCCTCTCTCTTTCCTTTTAACAAAGGACTGTCTAAGCTTTGAATGGTCTCAAGGATTTTTGACTTACTTTGTCCCACTGGCATTCTAGTGGCTGCCCTGGATCTCTGATGATATTGCCTGTATGAGCCCAAAACAACTAAAACCAGCCTGGACATAGCTTCATGGTTCCAGAAGGAGCCCAGAAAATAAAGAACTGTGAAACTTCTTGAGCATTCCACAAAGGGGAGAATGGAAAGTACAACAACCAGAAGATTTGAGTTAATAGTTTGCCACATATGCTCAAGACTGAACCTCTTTTCCCCTGGACACTGTATGTACTTGCTGGTCATTTTGTCACTGACTTTTGAGGGAAAATTTCATACCAAATATTCTTACAATACACTACTTTAGTAAACACATTTTGCTAAAAGCTACTTAAGGCTGACTGACTAAATTGATTCTCAACTGATAATTTTGATAGGGAATAGGGGGGAACATAATGGTGGTGGCTCATGAGTACTAGCACTACAAAAGTCAATCTGCCTTGTATGATAATGAACTTACAGATCTACTCTTTGCCAGAAATCATAATATAAAAAGGTTGAAATGATAATAATAATAATAATAACAATAGATATAATAATAGTAGTGATAGTGGTGGTGGCAGTGGCAGCAACAGCAGTAACTCTAGTTGTAGCTATAATAGTGGTAGTAGTATGGACCAACTTCACAATGCTCACATTGAATTTTGATTATACTTGAGAGCATGAAGGAAGTAAAAGAGTAGATGTAGATAGGGATATTATGTGTTCACCTATGAGGTTAGTTTTTTTTATTTTTCCTGTATTTTAGGCCTCTTATTGGACATTAGACCTCTTCTATGACATGAATCTTCAGGTAGAAATAAGATGCTCCAGTCTAATAAATACTCATATCTACTTATTCACATCTACTGTGCTATTTTGATGCTGCTGAGGAAATTAGATAACATGAAAGGAAGAGGAATTTACAAGTGTTCTCGCTGATGTTGCTATTGTCATTATGGGGGGGGGGATTCCACAAACATCATGACTAGAAAGACCATTCTGCCACCTTCATTGTTCAGTCTTACTGCTTTGTTATACATTATTCTGTAGCCAGGCTCTTCTCCTTTTTACCCACAGAAAAGAGAACAATGAAATCAGAAAAAATTAAAACAGCAAAATAAGAGAGCTCTTTTTCATATAGTATTCTAACTCATCATAACCTTCGCCAAATATTCCTTATTAAACAACTGAGTGTGTCTTGACCCTGCAAAAGTCTATAATATATTCACATTGTTTATATATTATCTTCTTTAGCATATAAGGGATGTATTACCTGTTATAATTTGAAACAACACTTAAAGTAATTATTATATCCTAATAACTAAATACCATTCATCTTTTCCTCTGTTTCACTTATATCAAATTTATTCCATATCTTTGTTATGACTATCAATATCTCTCCTCACCCCTTCCTTCACATGATCACCACTTTCTTGGCCTCACTATCATTCTTTCTTAGCATGGATCCTATATTAAACAGTTCACTTATATACTTCTCCCTTTCCTTGATTCTCTGACCTCCATTGTTCATAGCTTACCATAAACCAGCTCTGTATTATCTTTGCCATCTGCTGTCCAGGATTTTATTTAAGTGGTGTTAAATGCTGCAGAAAAATGTCACCTAACCATTATCTACCAGGTCTGCTCCAAATTGGCATTATTTCATCTCAACGGGGCTTTCACTGTGGCTTAGCTGTCCTTTGATATTTTTCTAACTGGCTTTATCACTTTATTCATATAAGAGTTAAAATTTGTCCTTTTTTCCTCTTCAAGGCTCATATACTATCCTCTTTTTCCTCCCTCTCCTCCCCTCTCTTAGCAGAGGACCTTACCTTCTTTGGAGGACATCATAAAATTTTTTTCCTCACCTCCTCCACATCTCAGAACCTTCCTGTGTCCTGTTCTTTTTTCTTTTCTCTAAGGAAGAGGAAGCATTCTTCATTACCAAGTCAATTATTTTATTTGTTCGCTGAATCCCCTCCTGTCCTGACTAGTCCAAGAGCTTGCCCCTTCACAATTCCTTATATCTCTCTTATCTTCAATCTTTTATTACCTACGGCATCTTTCTTCTGCCTACAAACATGCCCAGGTTTTCTCTTTTTTAAAAATATTCACCTTTCTTGGCAGAGCCAAGATGGTGGAACAAAAGCAGGGACTTACTTGACCTCTCTCCCAAACTCCTCCAAATACCTATAAAAATGACTCTAAACAAATTCTAGAGCAACAGAACTCACAAAATGACAGAGTGAAACAAATTTCCAGCCCAAGACAACATGGAAGGTCAACAGGAAAGGTTTGTTGCACTACTCTCAGAGAGGAACACAGTTCAGCACAAAAAGCACCAGCACCAATTGGGCCCTAGCAAAACCAGAGCAGGCCTCAGAGGATTGAATCACTGGCAGCTGTGGTGGTTTCCAGACATCTCAACTCATAAACACCAAAGAGAACTTAGAAGGGCAGTAGGAAAGGTCTCTCAGACCTGGCTGAAAGAGCAATGTGATCTGATGCCACCCCTGGGGTGGTCATTGAAACAATGGCTGCTTCCAGAGCTCTCAGCTCAGAGATAGTGGGGGGATCTAAGAACTGATCAGAGGGGAATTGCAGGGGTCTCTTTGCTAGTTCTGAGACAGGATTCTCTTACTTTGCTTGTGCTTGGATCTGAGTCATAGTCCTAGGTGGCAGTCCAGGGGCAAGGAGGAACAGTGGCTTGGCAGAGCTTATGATGGTGCTAGAGAAGGAATCATCCTCACAATTACAAGGCAGAAAAGAGTGCTTGTGGTCACTCACAGACCAGAGCACAGGCCAGGAGAGGAGTAAACATCTCTCCTTTGATCATAACACCTTGGAAGAACTGAAGATTTACAGGTCCCTAGAAATATATCTGAAAACAGTTGCAGAAAACTCCGGAAGCTGGAGATAGTACACCCTCCACACTAGAAGCAGAGTCCTCTTAACAAAGAGTTTAAAACTCAAGTAATTGTCTGGGAAGGTGAGCAAACAACAGAAAAAATTCAGACCACATATACAGTTTTACTTTGCTGACAAAGAAGATCAAACCATAACCAGAAGAAGACAACAAGCTCAAAACTCCTACATCCAAAGCCTGCAAGAAAAATATGAATTGGTCTCAGGCTGTGGACAAGCTCAAAAAGGATTTTGAAAATCAAGAAAAAGAAGTAGAGGAAAAATTGGGAAGAGAAATGAGAGTGATGCAAGAAAATCATGAAAACCCAGTCAACAGCTTGCTAAAGGAGACCCAAAAATACACTGAAGAAAATAACACCTTAAAAAATAGCCTAACATAAATGGCAAAAGAGGTCCAAAAAGCCAGTGAGGAGAAGAATGACTTAAAAAAGAGAATTGGCCAAATGGAAAAGGAGGTCCAAAAGCTCACTAAAGAAAATAATTCCTTAAAAATTAGAATGAAGCAAATGGAAGCTAATGATTTTATGAAAACTCAAGAAACAATAAAAAAAACAAAAGAATGACAAAATAGAAGACAATGTGAAATATCTCATTGGAAAAACAACTGACCTGGAGAGATAATTTAATCCAGGAGAGATAATTTAAATATTACTGGACTACCTGAAAGCAATGATAAAAAAAAGTCTAGACATTATCTTTCAAGAAATTATCAAGGAAAACTGCCCTGATATTCTAGAACCGGAGAGTAGAATAGAAATTGGAAGAATCCATTGATCACTTCCTGAAGGAGACCCCAAAAGGAAAACTCCTAGGAATACTATAGTCAAATTCCAGAGTTCCCAGGCCAAGGAGAAAATATTGCAAGCAGCCAGAAAGAAACAATTTAAGTACTGTGGAAACGCAATCAGGATAACACAAGATTTAGTAACTTCTACATTAAGGGATTGGAGGGCTTGGAATATGATATTCTGGATGTCAAAGGAGATAGGATTACAGCCAAGAATCATCTATCCAGCAAAGCTGAGTATAATCCTTCAGGGGAAAAAATGGACATTCAGTGAAATATAGGACTTTCAAGTATTCTTGATGAAAACACCAGAGCTGAATAGAAAATTTGACTTTCAAAGACAAGACTCAAGACAAACATAATGAGGTAAATGGGAAAGAGAAATCATAAGGGACTTATTAAGGTTGAACTGTTTATATTCCTACATGAAGAGATGAGATTTGTAACCCATAAGATCTTTGTCAGTGTTAGGGTAGTTGGAGGAAAAATAAATCATATGGATAGATAGACAGATAGATAGATAGATAGATAGATAGATAGATAGATAGATAGATAGATAGATAGATAGATAGATAGCGGGCATAAGGTGAGTTGAAGATGAAGAGGTGATATCTGGAGAATAAAATTAAGGAGTGAGAGAGGATTATACTGGGAGGAGAAAGGGAGATGTAGAATGGGGTAAATTATCTCACATAAAACAGACAAAGAAGAAAAGGCTTACAGTGGAGGGCAAATGGGGGAAGGTGAGAGAGAATGAATGAATCTTATACTCATAGGATTTGGCTTAATGAGGGAATAACATACACACTCAATTGGGTATGGCAATCTATTTTACTCTACAGGAAAGTAGGAAGAAAGGAGATAAGAGAGGGAGAGATGATAGAAGGAAGGGCAGATTGGGGGAGGGGCAATCTGAAGCAAACACTTTTAGGAGAGAAAAGAATAAATGCCGGGGGGAGGGGATTGGCAGTGGGATAGGATGGAGGGAAATATAATTAATTAGTCTTTCATAACATGACTATTATGGAAATGTTTTGCACATCTATACATGTATGACCTATATAGAATTGCTTGCCTTCTCAACGAGGGTGGGGGGGGAGGAAGGGAGAGAATTCGGAACTCAAAGTTTTAAAAACAAATGTTAAAAGTTGTTTTTACAAGTAACTGGGAAATAAAATATACAGGCAATGGGGTACAGAAATCTATATTGCCCTGCAGGAAAAGAGAAGGGGAAGGGGACGAGAGAAAGGGATTAATAGAAGATGGGGCAGATTGGGGGAATGTGTAATCAAAATGCACGCAGTCTTGGAGTGGGGGAGGGCAGAGATGGGGAGAATTTGGAATTCAAACTCTTGTGTGAGTGTTGAAAACTAAAAATAAATTAATTACTTAATAAAAAAAGAAAAATAAGTAAAAAAATTCTTCACCTTTCTTAATGTGCTCTAAAGAAGGATTGTTGTGTAAGGAAGGAATGAGATATTTGTAAAGTCTTTTAAAAATTTTAAAGGACCTTTATCAATGTTAGTTATTATGATCATCACTATTATATCATATTACTATTATTATTAATATCTTCCCTCTTTTAACAGTCAAAATCCAAGACAATACTAATTTCCTCTTTTTCTTAACATCCCATATATTTATCAGCACCTTGAAGTTTAGTGTATAGCCATGTCACCTGAATGAAAGTGCTCTATTCAGATTTAAAAATTGAAAACCTTTTCATAATACGAATTCATCCTATTGAACTATCTGCTATTTTTGAAACTATCAAACATCCTTTTTACCTGAATACATACTTTCCCTTGGCTATTATGACATTTTTTTTCCTGGTTCTCCTTTCTGAAGGCTCCTTCTCAGTCACACTGCCTGGCTCATAATCCACTTTTCCCACTTTAAATTGGTCTGTCCTAGAGCTTTGTTGAGGTCCTCCTTTTCTTTCTATACTCTTCCTTGGTGAACTCACAGGCTTCCATTTCTTCAATTATCTCTCTGCAGATAACTCTTAAACCTATGTCTATCCAACCATAATCTCCATATCTCACTTGTGAACTTCACTATCACATTCCCAATTGCCTGATGCATATTTCACTTATTAACAAACTGATTTGGGAGTCAAATGCTTTTAGTATCTCAACTCTGGGTTAACAAACCAGAGGCCAGTTTCAGAAAGTAAGAAGTGTAGTGAACTAAATTAACTTGTCAAGTACTTTGCATATGTATGGCTGCCTATTTTAATTAGTTACCACTAAAAAAGATAAACACAGAGAGAGACATATACATATGTATATATGTTTAGATACATTTATTATATTTATTTGTGTACCTGTATCACATATATAAATATTACATTGTAAAACATATATACAGATATATGCATACTTTTGAACTGGATTTCAGGGAGTCACTGATTGACCTAATTGTCATCTTTCTATTATCAGTAACATTATCCACCTGCTCTGTTTCTCTGCACATATTTCAATGTGAAATATAGGACTGTATTAATCCACTTATGGTTCTGTTTCCCATTCCTATAACTTTTCCAAGCAAAATATTCCTCCCTAACCACATTCTCTATATATGTTATCTCTTCCTTTTAGAATATATACTTTTTGAGAGCAGAGATTATTATTGCTTTTGATTTGTATGATCTATGACTAACACAATGCTTGGCACATATTAAGCAATTAATTGCATTCAGATTCATTTATTTAATCAATCTGGGCAACCCAATGAAATCTCAAGCATACTATATAAAAATATAATTCATTATGTCTCCCTCTCTAAATCAACTCCTTTCTCAAATGTCACCATTTCTGCTGAATACTCAAACTGACAGGTTTGCAACCTCAGAATCACCCTTGACTCTTCCATTTCCCTCACCTCCTCATATCTAATCAGTCACCAGATTTTATTGATTCTATCTCAATAACACCTCTTCATCTGCCTTAGGCAAAAGACAGGTTCAATTCCAATGGCCACTCCTCAAGTACAGGCCCTCACCTTCTGTCACCTAGATTATAGATCCCTTTATGGTCTGTCTGTTTTCCTTTTGATTCAGCCTCCACACCGCTCACAAAATAGTTTTCTAAATCAAAGCTCTGTCCATCTCACTCCCTTACTCAAAAACCTTCAGTAAGTCTTTCTTACTTCTAGTTTAAAATTCCTCTGTCTGGCATTTGAAGCCATAATCTAGATTCCCAAATCTACCTTTTCTGCCTCAATCTCTCTCTTGACCTTTAGTCTTATGACTCCAATTGCCTTTCAGACATCTTGAACTAGCATACCTCTTAAACTCTGTATGTCCAAAACAGAATTCCTTTTCTTTCCCCACAAATATTCTCTACCTTTGACTTTCCTTATTTCTGTAAAGGACAACACCAACCTCCCAGTCCCTCAGGTTCACAACCCAAGAGTCATCCTGGATCACTCACTATCTCTCATCCCTCATAGTCAAGCTGTTCCCAAGTCCTCTTGATTTCACCTCTCCAATATCTCTTCAATATGCCCCCTTTTCTCCTCTGACACTGCCACCACTCTAATGCAGGTTTTCATCACATACTGCATAGGTTATTTCAATAGCATGATGGTGAGTCTACCTGCCTCATATCTCCTCCCATTCCAATCAATTTTCCATTAAGCCTCTAAAATGATTTTCCTAAAATGTCTGATCATATCACCCTTCCCTACTTAATAAATCAAAATGACTTCCTACTGCCTCCAGGAACAAGTACGAAATACTCTGTTTGGCATTCAAAGTGCTTCATAACTTAGCCCACACCTAACTTTCCAGTTTTCTAATACTTTGTTTCCTGATACGTACTCTTCCATCCAGTGACACTGGCCTCGTGGCTGTTCCACAAAAAAAGTACTCTATTTCTCAGCTTTCGGCATTTTCTCTGACTGTCCCCCATTCCTTGAATGTTCTCCCTCCTCCCCTCCAATAACTGACCTCCTGTCTTCCTTTAAGTTCCAAATGAAATTTCACAAAAGGCCTCCCTAGTCCTTCTTAATTCCAGTGCTTTCCCTCTTCTAATTATTTCTGATTCATCCTGCACACAGCTTGCTTTTTATATATTTGTTTGCATGTTGTCTCCTCCATTAGATTGCAAGGTTGCTGAGGGCAGGGACTGTTTTTTGCTTCTTTTTGTCCCTTAGTGCTCAGCACAGTGCCTGGAACATAGTAGATGCTTAATAAATATTAATTGAATTGAATTGAATCTACCTTTGCAACTTACTTCTTATTGTTCCCTGTTACACATACTTTTTTCCAGTTGTTTCCTGAACTTGACATTATGTCTTTCACCTCCATATTTTGTAGGGCTATATACCATAAGAGGAATATATTTATAGTTTTTTTCCCTGCCTTTTTAGCTTCCTTTAAGACTTAACTCCAATGCTCCCTCCTACATGAATGTATTTCTAATCCTACTAAGTACTTAGGCTCAAATTCTAGCTCTTTTATTTACTGCCTCTGTGATCTTTGGTGAATTACATGGCCTCTCTGGACCTGAGTTATCTGTAAAATGGAGGAGTTGGGATAGATGACCTCTAATATCCCTTCTAGTTCTAAATCTGTGACACTACGATGATACAATTGATTAAATGAAAATTTAGCTTTTGCTCTAAGATTACTCCTAATATGATAGTAAAACGTTGGACTAGCCAAGTATAAATAAAAGAAAACTTAATCATCACAATAGCTTTATTAAATATTAATAATGACTATTCACCCTACTGTGTTTATCTTGAAGCAGTGGCTACCCATTTTTTTTTTTAAATTTAGCATTAGACCATCAATCAAGATCATGTTTATTTAAAACACATGAATCATTACAGTAAAAAAAAATTAAGTATGAAAATATGTGTAGTTCAGTTCATAATTAAGAAAATAAGCACTTTTCACACAGCCAATGCATTTTAAACACATTACAACAGTAATTGTAATAGCAGGAGAGTGCAGTATTAAAAGCTTGACATCTTTGAAACTAAACAGACTGCCAATTTTAGATTTCTGCTGACTTTGTATCTATGTGTTGCAGAATGTGATCTTAGCATACTGGAGTTTGTGGAAATGAAAAAAAAATGTCTGAATTTTATCACAGTGACTATAATACAGCCACAGAATGGTATGAATGGGGAAGAGTAAAGGCAGAAGATGATATGAGGCATAGAAGATCAGGACATCTATGTTTTTATTTTTTATCAATAACTTGCTTGAAGACACGTTTGTCAAATGAGATAATGTCTGTAAAAGCATTTGGCACAGTGTATGGCACACAGCTGGCACTTAATCAGTGCTTGCTCCCTTCTCTCCCACCACCACAACCAACTCAGTCTCTCTCTTTAATTCAATCTGTTGCTCTCTCCTAGCTTACTGGCACCTTCCTTGTAACCAAACTGGCCCTTATGCACAAATAAAACAAACAAACAAAATCCCTCTCACTTGCCCTACCATCCCATTTTTTTCCTTTTTGATGGATTCCTAGGGGAAAAGATCTAATTTAGTTATTTCCACTTCCTTTTCTCTTATACATTTCTGAGTACCTTCCAATCTAGCATTTGACCTCATAACTCAACTGAAACTTCTCTCTCCAAAATGACCAATGATTTCTTTAAAAATGACAGCTTTTTTGTTTGTTCATTCCCTTCCCTTTAAATTTATTTGTATCCCTCCCCTACTTGGCAAGGTATCTGTTACAATAGAGAATATTTTAAAAAGTTCAGTAAAATTTACCCACACACGTTTTGAGTCTGACAGTATTTATGAAGTCCTATACTCCTGCATCTTCTTCTACAAAAAAAAGAGGGTGAATTTACTCAAATTTTCTCTAGAGACAAGCATAATTACACAGCATGAAACTTCATGTTTACAAACAATAACTGATCTTTCAGTTGCCAGATCCAGTGACTTTTTCCTCAGCCCTTACGCTTCTTGACCATTCTCTTCTCCTGGATCCTCTATCCTATCAGAGTTTGTAACACAGCTCTCTCTCTCTCTCTCTCTCTCTCTCTCTCTCTCTCTCTCTCTTTTACCCATCTGTCTAGTTATTCTTTTCCAATCTCCTTTACTGGATCGTCATTCATTCCTTGCCCTCCATTTGTAACAGTACTTACTCTTAAAGTTTTATGCTAGGACCTCTTCTTTTAAACATTCTCTTATCATATCTCATAGTTTCAACTATCATATCTATGAACATAATTCTCATATCTCTATATCCAGTTCTAGTCTTTTTTCTTGAGGCAGCTATAGCTGTCTATATGACCAGCTGCCTAATGGATGTTTCTAACTTGATATTCTGTAGGCATCTCAAATTGAACATGTCTACATAAGAACTCTGTCTTCCTCTTTAGACGTGTCTCAGTAGATAGAGCACTGGGCCAGGAGTCAAGAATGCTTGAGGTCAAATCCATCCTTAGCCACTTAATAACTCTATGACCAAAGGCAAATCACATCACCTCTGTCTGCTTACTTCCTCAATTGTAAAATGAGGATCAAATGAGCTAATATATCTAAAAGTGCTTAGCACAGTGCCTGGAGCTTAGTAGACACTTAATCAGTACTTGTTCCCTTCTTTCCCATCACCACCACCACAACAACAAATAATTTTCCCTAACTTCCATATTTGTATTGAGGGTATGCTCTTCCTTCCAATTTTCCAAGTTTACAACATCAGAATAATTCATGATAACTTGCTCTTGTTCACTTAACATATGCAATCACTTAGCAACTCTTATAGATTCCACATCATAACTCCTCTTTACTTCTACTCACATAATCTGTATCACAGTTCAATCCCTAACTGCCTCTTTCTGAACTATTACATTGTCTTCCTAATTGGTCTTCTCACTTGAGTATCCCCCCTCTCCAATACATACTGCACAGTTACCTCCACTAAAGACATGTGTGACCTTTGGATTCCAGGATCAAGAAACCCGTAGCTCCCTATTCCATTTAGGATCCAATAGAAATTCTGTCATTTGTTATTTAAGTCCTTGACCATCTGGTTCTATTGTATCTTTACAGATTTATTACATATTATTTTCCTTTACTCACTGTATGGTGCGGGCAAACTGGCCTACTCACAGTTCTATACATACAATATTCCACCTCCACCATCATTATGCCATTGCAAAAGCTATCTCATTCCTAGAACATGGTGCATCCTCACTTCCACATTTTAGAATCTCTAATTTTCTTCAAAGCTCAACTTACATACCAAATCTTCCATGAGGCCTTTCTTGATCATACTTCTTTTTTAGTTCCCACTCGAAAGTTCACATGTATTTATTTTGCATATATTTTATATTTATTCATATGAAAAAAAGTTGCTTCCCCCATAGAATGTAAGTTCTGAGAGAGAAGACTGGTTTGTTTTAAGGATGGCAGGAACATAGTAGATGAATAATAAATACTTGGTGATTTCTGAGTGATGGATTGATTACAGATGACAGAAAGCTAGATTTAATACATTACATGACAGAATCAGAATTTCTCAGAAAACTTAAAAAGACAGAAGTCCAACCAAAACTCTGATGAATGTGATATGAATCAGGAGACCAGTTAAGGGAATGTGGAATATTGGTGCTTATGTAAGCTCCATGGCATTATGGAACAGATATAGACAAATTTGACATCCAGATGTGGTGATGATTGATGGAGATTTCTCCATCTTCATTAGAAGGGGTGATCTTAGTTGTTGCTTTATTCTCTGACTTAGAGGAATGGAAATCCTCTCAGTCTATATAATGAAGGGATGATAAACCTCTGTAATTTAGGAAAACATGGCAAACACAAGGTGAACTATCGGTCATTTAACTCTTAACTATATATTAACAAAATAGGAATAGGAAATGGATAATGGCTTTTAGTAGACACTGGAGTGATAGTAACTTTACCACATGGTAACAGTCCTTTTAATCCTCAACATAACCAGACTGTTGCAATTAGACCTTTTGGTAGGTCTCTATATACTAAAGGATCATCAGGGGGTGGGTCCAATTAACTCTAAAGTTCAATACTGCCATTCTTTACTGTCATCATTACTGCCATTTTTAGATCATACAGTATACATTCTCAGAATATGGCCTCCAAATATGATGTGGGAAATTTCATATCTCTACATCCAAAATACATTACTAAACTTGTCATTTGTAACAACACATTTGCAAAACTGCTTTTGCAGTTTGATGACCTGATTTGAATATTCTTATACCAATCACTACCTTTAACAACTTGTATACTCTAACACTTACATGCTTACCCTTTAATGCACTCTCTTCAACTTTTCCAAACCATCTATCTAAAAGGAACCATTTGCAATTAAATACTGCTTGTAATAAATCTTTTAGGGCTTGGGACTACATCTTCTACTGAAGAATCACGATGGCTGGTTGCAGAGAGAAGGGATTGGTGGGATATTGGTGGGATATATCACCTAGGTTCCTTTTTCCCATTGCTGCCTATACTTTGGCCCATGGTAAATGGCTATGTTTAAGTTCTAGGAATACACTAAAAATAATAGAAGAATGGTCACTAGTAGATGTTTATTCCTATAATAACATCTGGTATTTGTGAAAGGGAATTTTTTGCTGCTGTAGTGATTGTGGTGGATAGGATAATATAACCCTCATCTTAGAGTCATACACTTCAATGATTCTCATAAATGACACATTTTTTTGAACACTCACTCCTGTCCTATCTATAAACACAGAACACAAAGCAGAGGTCATCCCTGAAAAATACTTGCTGTATGAATGCCTTCTTCAAACATGCCTCTTTTTATTGATTGGCCTGAAGCCTGATGGTACCAAGATTTCTAAGAATCATCATAACAAATACTATCCATTGCTATAGCATTAAGCTGATGGAAATTTCTCTAGTTAATTTAAGAATACGCCAGGTATAGAAAGTATGAAGCTGACTATGGATTTGTATCTTAACTGAATCCCTCACCCTCCTTCAAACACTCTTATTTACTCTTTTGCCAACCTTAATACTTGTATTTACTTTTTTGAATTTGTAGATGCCTGTATTTTAATTTTAGAACATAGCCATTCTATCTCAGAGAGCTGAAAACGTCTTAGAAAACTTGGTACGGGGTGTGGATAATAGGAGACAGGGTATTTGTAGAAAAATTTACATGCAAAGACAGATGAAAGAAACTTTTGATTTCAGATATGTAATGAAGGCTATCTTAAACTGATGAGTGGAATTTCCTTATTTTCCGTTATGTGCTATGTAACAACTAAGCACTAAACCATTGGGTAATTCATGTTGTGAAAAATTCAATACAAGAAACATTTATTAAGGACTAGTTACTTTGTTTCAGGCACTGTGCTAAAATTAAAATTGCTCAACTATTCATCAAAAATCCTCGTGACTAATTTCCATATTTAAGTTTGGTATGAACTGATTTTGTCTCATTCTTAGACAAAAGATTAAAATTAATTGAAAAAGTGGATGCATTGATTTGGTTTGGTGAAATAACTTCTATGTATGTAGTTCCTCAAAGAGTAAAGCTGCTCCAAAGGGAAATTGACTAGGCTGCACTCTGCCATTAGAGTCACAAGATCCCTCATTTATTATTTTCTGTGACAAAATAAAGTTCATTTTATTTCCCTGTTGCGACTCTTGACATTTCAATATTGCCATGAGCCCCAAGCCTCATCGTCCATGTCAATGTATGTGTAAATATATACCCTGATGGAATGTAAATCCGTTGGGGCAAAAGACTATTGGCTTTTTTGTCTATATGTCTCCAGCTCCTCACAGTGACTATCACATAAGTATGTAATAATTGCTTATTAATTATTTAAATATAATATTTTTTACAAATGAGGAAATTATACCTGATTGAATTTAAAATGACTTATCCAATGTTATGCTACTAATCACAACTTGAGTAGGATTTGATTCAAGATCTTCAATTTCATAATTCTGTCAACATCAAATGCTCTATTACATCATGCTACTTCACTCAAGATATATAAGAGAGGAAGCATTGTGTAGTAGATACAAGGTTGGCGTTTGGTCAGTAAGAGTTCAAGAGTGTCAAGCTTGTGACATTTACAAGCTATGTGATCAGGTCTAATAAAGTCACTTTAAGTCTCAGTACTTCAAGCAACTTTCTTTTCTACTATAAGTTACCAATTAGTTGTTGAGCTCCAGTAGGGCTGAAATATCTATACTATGAGTTTCCTAGACTACTAAAATCATGGATCGAGAACAAAAAGAAAATGTATATACATATATATATATATATATAATTATTATTAATAATAGCTTAAAAACAATAATATCTCATAACTATTGAGGTGTATGTTTATTCCTTTACATATGGATATCCCAAATGTTTCCACTACTGTGGACCTTAAGAAAATAACAAAGTATCTTTCAAGTATGTATACCTTATAATAGTCAACTCTTCTTTCTATTTTCTCTTCCCCTATTAGGAACTAAACACCTTTATAGTAAGAATTGTCTTGTTTTCTTTCTCCCTGGATTTTAGCACAGTTCCAGGCACATAGTAAGTACTTAATAAAAGCTGTATGTACAGAGTACCTACATACACACATATCTGTTTATCTGTATCTATCTATCTATCTATCTATCTTTGTATCTATCTATGTAATACATCACCCTTAATGCCTTTGTGAGTGTGGTATTCTTTTAAGTCTGTAAGTACTGGCTAGTTTTTATTGTTTTGATAGAAGGAACATTTGAGTGTTCTATTCAGGAGGTTAAAACTGGAAGGGATCTTTAGGATCATCCAGTTCAATCACCTGAATTTACTCATGAGGAGGTTGAGTAGCATAGAGATGAAGCTGACCAATCAAAGACGATATTAGTAAATGGTGGAGCAACAGCTTAAATCCCACTCTTCTCACTCCAAAGTCTGTTCTCTTCTCCAAACCATTCTTTTTCTTTTTATATTATCTGATACAAAAATCAATACAGAAAAATTCCTAGAGATTTCAATAACCCTAGAGCCCCCTGTTTTGATTCTTTCTGTCAAGAATCTAGTATTAATTACTTGCCCCTCTTTGCCTGTGTTTGTAGCAAGAGTGCGAACTCCTGGATTGGCTTACCATTTTCCTGTCTGGATAAAGAGGATTTTGCCCTTTGATACCGAACTCTAGCAAAGCCTAAGGACACTGTGCTGTTACTGCCACCCTTTGCTGATAGCAGATAGCCTTGATAGAAGTTGATTTTGCTCTTGACTTTACTGTTCTGAGTCATGGAACATTCATCCAGCTTCTCTAAAATATGTGATTAAAAAAAGAAATTTTTACAATAGTATTTTAAATCTGAGATTTTCAGATAAAAGTTTATTTTTAAAGAACACAGCATCAAGGTTGAATCATAATGAATTCATCCTGTATATTATCCAAAATCTCACTTGAAACAAGGAACAGAGGGGATGATGTTAAACAACACTTCATCATACAAGTAGGAATTATCAACAGCAAAGCTATAAAACATAGGTCAGTACTCAGACCTATTGTTGGAATCTTCGTGAAAAGACATAGGTAAGAAAAAGAATATTCATTTAATCAGCAAATAAGAAAATGCTAAGATAAGATCCAAACACTGGCAAAGAAAAAGAGATTATACTCAGGAACCTAAGAGCTTTTTGAACAGGGTTATCTTTTTTTCTATAATTGAACTGCAAATTCATAGAAATATAAATGGTACTACATTGTTTAAATGTATTCACTCCACAATTGACCACTTATTGTGTTTAGCACTGTATTGGTGCCAATTTAAATAACAAGCTAAAATGAAATAAAAATGTAGCACACAGATGATGGGGTATCACAGCTTCCTTTCCTAGTTTATCAGAACCTCGGTCAATAATAGTAGGGGAAATCCCAGTCATATTTTTTTAACAATGTAGGTCAGTCAGATAACAACAACAAACAACAAAACAATGACACAACAACAATAAGAACTGATATTTATATAACATTAAATTTTACTAAGTGGTTCATATATGTTATCTCTTTTGATTTTTATAACAATCTTATGATATAAGCAATAGAGACATAGGAGTGTGTGGAGTCTGGGAGCAGTGATTCTGCCCAGAATCTAGGCATACCTATGACTACAAGTATCATAGCTCAGATACTTGATCATTGTAACACAAGTATTAAATTTTGGAGGTCATATTTTAATACAGATCTTCCTTACGCTAATCTAATGGCAGTATACTATTTAGTAAACCATACTGTCTACTATGGTATTTTCCTGTCATAGGGCAGTTGCCTCTGTGACGTGAGAAGACTGGGCCAATCCTTGGCTTATCCTCTGTAGAGATGCAATTAATAAGCATTGCTGTAATAATTTGACAAATTAAAGGAGACAGTTTTTCAAATTGCCAAAAGGGTAACTCAATTGGTAACAAATTTATTTAAAAAATCTCTTCTGCTTGATTTTTGAAAAATTTAAATCCAGTGCTGGCCTGAGTTAAGCACCTCTAAAGGTATATACCACAACCAAATGTGACACAATAGGTCCATGTTTTGGTATTCCTGTTTTATCCAACACAAATATAGGATAAAGCCTCTGGACTCTAAGTTCTACAAAGAGATATCTCAAGGGGTCAGAACTACTCACACCAGGAATGAAGATGAAGGAAATCCAAGACCACTGTTGACACAGGAGTTTCTAGGAGCTGTGAGTCTGCTCTGATCTTCTAAACACCATTCCATTTATATTTACTCTATACAATTTCTTTGGCTTATCCATAACTCACTGAGTTAGTCTAATTAATGGTCACCAAGATTTGTCCTGGTTCTGCGGTTACTTACAGAGCTCTGTTCAAAATGAGTAGTTAGCAACAGCTGGCCTCTATTTCCTGGTTGGTGAATTCTACAGCCACATAAGACTCCTTCCCTAGCAGGTAAGTCAACCAGTTTTCTACACTTCTACATGGGAAGCTCTCTTATGTTTCTAAGGAAAGACATATGTTTCCTAGGTGTGGGTTTTCCTTTGTCCTATATCTCTAGTCCTAGGGTTTATGGAGTATTTGAGAATAACTAGCACCTGTGGTGTGAAGGCTGCCAAGCCCTTTTCAGGGCTGCTTATTCACCTTTGTTATCCACCTGTCACCTAACTCTCACTTGTAGCTTCAAGAAAGCTGGAGCATATGCAGTGGCCACACCCTTGTAAACCATTTCAGCAGATGGGCTAAACCAAGTTGAAGGAAATCAAAGAGCTTCAAACCTGTCAGTAAGTTAGTGGGGTGTCTACTCAAGCACATGAAGACTTTCCTCAGCAGAATGAGTGGATGAGAACAATTTGTTTCAAGGGCCATGAAGGCAGCTAAAGCAGGTATGGTGGAGTGCTTAGAGCTTGGTCATCTACTGCATGCTGGGCCATTCTCAGTCATATTGACTTTAGTCCTGCCACTGAACTCTGATAACTCTGGAAGAGAGAGTGAGGCAGATGACTTCATGTAACTCTGTCTCCCTTAAATCCAATTTACGCGTGAGACAAAAGACTTCACCCATACCATTTTACCATTTTTATGTACCTTGAAGTCCTGTAGTGATGGGCAAGTGACAAAACAGCAGTGAGAGAGATGTAGTCACAACCTTGCACACAGATAGCATGGGCAGTAGGATTGTCTCCTCGCTGGATTGAAGCAGCATTGGGATTCAATTGTCACCTGGGTGTGTAATAAGCCTTTTTTTAAAGGACTGCACTGCTTACCACCTGGCATGAGGAAGGGGTTAGAAAAAAGTGCCTGGAAAATTGTCTGCTTTAACTAACCTAACCCTAGCGTGCTTATTGTGGCATTTGGGGATCTCACCCTGTGGTATAAACATAAAAAAAGTACAAAAAACTTTTGCAAAGATGATTCCACTCACCATTGGTACATGGAATATGTGCACACTTATGGGCAACATGAAATCCAGTAGACCTGAAAGACAAACATCTCTTGGTGTAAGAGAACTCGGCAGGTATTACATCCAAATAGCAATCCCGAGGGAAATGAGGCTAGCAGATGAGGCCAGCTTAGTGAAGTTGGAGCTGACTACTCATTTTTCTGGAATGGCTGCAGTGATGAGGAGTGCTGTGAAACTGGCATAGGTTTTGAAATCAAAACTAACCTATCAACAAGCTTGTATGCCTCCCAAAAGGAGAGAACAACGGGCTCATGACAATGCAATTGCCACTTTCAGGAAAGCCCCACACCATCATCATCAGAACATATACTCCTACCATGACAAACCCTGATGATGTCAAAAAAGAATTTTATGAAGATTGGAGATCTTCATCATCAATGTACAGAAGAACGATAGGCTTGTAATTCTGGGTGACTTTAATGCTAGAGTAGTCACATACTATCAGACATGGTAGGGAGTCCAAGAATGGGAAGAATAGAGTCAGCAACAGCAACAGTAATAGTCCTTTCTGCTGAAAATTTGTGTGTCTCATGGTGTTCTCATCAATAACACTGTCTTCTAGTTAGCCAAATGCAATAAAATGTTGTGGAGGCACCCCGGCAGCAAACATTGGCATTTAACAAACTATATCATTGTAAGAAGAAGAGACACGATGTGAGAATGATGAAGGTGATATGTGGCACATAGTGCTGTACTGATCCTAGAATTATCCTCTCCAAGCTAAACATTTATATTAAAAAAAAGTGTTGGTCCCAAGACAAGGAAATTATCAGAAGACTTAAGACAACAATTAGAGAGCTTCTCCATGCATGAACAGTTTCTTGCCAACTTGGAGGGAAAGCTGAGCCAACACACTATTGGCAACAATGGAGCAGAAAAGGAGTGGGCACCTTTAGAGATTTGGTACTGTAATACAGTAAATATAGTACTGTATTTACTCATCTAGACCAGAACATTCACAAATAGCAAAATTGGTTTAAAGGAAAAAAAAATGGGTGAATTCAGAATGTGGCTAAATGAAAAAAAAGTGAGAACTCTCTAGCATTTATTAGCAGGACAGTTCTTCTGTCTCCAAAAGGCATCACTTAACTCCATCAAAAGTAAAATACAAGCAAAGCTTAGAGAGATGCAGGATTCTTGGCTCAGTAAGAAGACAGATGAAATCACTTCTATGCTGTAAGTAACAATCCAAAGTCCTTTCATGATGACCTGAAGGCCATTTATGAGCCAAATACTTATGGTTCATCTCAACTACTTTGTGCTGTTGGAGCCACACTGATTAGTGATAAGGCCATAATCCTGGATAGATGGGCTGAACAATTCCTAGTGTTCTTAACACATTATCATCAACCAATGCTGAAGATACCAACCTCAGGTTGAAGTCAGTCCCTCTCTAGTCAAACTTCCAACTGAAGAAGAGGTTTTGAATGCCATTAGGCTTCTCTCATACGGCAAAGCACCTGGTGATGATTCTATTCCTGAGTAAGGGGTCCACTGCTCATACAAAAGTTGACTGAAATTTTCTGGATTATATAGCAAGAGGAGGATATTCCCCAAGATTGCAAGGATGCCTCCATTGTCCATCTCTGTAAAAGTAAAGGAAATAGACTTTCCTATAACAATCACAGGGTGGACTCTCAGTCTTTGCTGGCAAGATTCTTGCCAGGGTCCTCCTTAATAGGCAGATCCTTCACCTAGAAGATGGTCATCTGCCTAAAGCCAGTGTGTTTTCATAAAAGGCTGAGGAATGGTCACTATGGTGTTTGCTGCCCAACAGCTCCAGGAGAAATGTCAGGAGCAGAATGGAGGTCTGTACATAATGCTCATTGATCTGATCAAGGTCATCACTGTTATAAGTCATGAGGATTTGTGGAAGATTGTGGCAAATTTTGGTTGGCCAGAGGAGTTCGTCAACATTGTATGTCAGTATCATGATGACAAACTTGCATGGGTTCTGGATAATGGGTGCTGTTCTTCTGCTTTCCCAGTCACCAATGGAATGAAGCAGGATTGTGTGTTTGCTCCCATGCTTTTTACTAGGATGTTTTCAGAGATGTGGCCAGATGCCTTCAATGATGACAAAAATGGCATCAAGGTCAGCTACTGCATTGATGACAAATTATTTACCTTGAAAAGGCTCATGCATGACTTTCTGTTAGCAGATGATTGTGTACTCAGTGCAGCCTCTGAGACTGAGATGCAACAAAGTTTGTATTGATTCTCTGCTGCTTGCACTAATTTTGGCCTGATAATTAATACCAAAAAAACAGAGGTTCTCCACCAACCAGCACCACATTGTCTATATGTAGAACTATTGGTTACATCAAATGAAGAAGGCTAGGGATAAGGTCACTTACCTGGGCAATATACTTTCCAAGTATGTACACATTTTGCCAATTGCTCAACGTGGAGACCGTATTTGCCATCCCATTGTCCCATCAGACTGGAGTGCTTCATAGACACTGTAGATGTCATAACCACAAGAAGAAGCCAGTTTCCGAGTCAGCATTAACAAGGACATAGGGTTGGGATGGGTTGTTTTTAATTACAACTTTCTAAATTAAATCTAATGCCTAATTTACTACTGCCTGCCTAGACTTTTTCTTTGACTTCTTCTCCTTCTGTGTTTGCCTAATGTCTGAAGTTTAAACTGTCAGGAACCACTTTCCCTCAAATTGCTGAGAATATACTTGAGGAAGAGTTTGGCATAGTGGCACAGCCTGGATAGTGAGCTGGAGCCATAATGACCGTTGTTGGAATCTCACTTGTGACCTATCTGTGAGCCTCAATCTCCTCATCTCTAAAATGGAGATGATAATTCCTGTATAACCTACCTCATGAGGTTGTTGTGAGGCTCAAATAAGCTAATATATGGAAATCACTTTGTAAAAAAATAACGATGGCAACAACAAAAAATACACACATTGACAGAGCTACTTCAGTGTTTGGGAAGCTCTGAAGGAAAACATGGGAGAGAAGAGGTATTAGGCTGCCTACCAAACTGAAGGTCTGCAGAGCTGTTGTGCTAACCTCATTGTTGCATGTCTGTGAAACCTGGGCAGTATACCAGCCGCATGTCAAGAAACCAAATTGCTTCTATTTATATTGTCTTAGGAAGATTATGAAGATCACATGGCAAGATAAGGTACCAGACACGGAGGTCCTTTCTTGAACTGAATTGCCAAGCATTTAAACTCTTTAGAGAGCACAACTATGATGGACTGGCCATGTTGTTTCAATGCCAAACTAGCATTTGCCTAAAAGACTATTTTACAGAGAACTAACACAAGGTAAGAGTTCACATGTAGGTCAGAAGGAGTGATATAAGGAAACTGTCAAGATCTCTCTGAAGAATTTTGGAATTGATTGTGAGACATGGAAGACACTGGTACAGGACCACCCAGCATAGTGTACCCTGATCAAAGAAGGTGTGATGCTCTATAAGCAAAGTAGAATTGTAGTAGCTCAAAAGAAATGTGAGACACACAAATTTAGATATATCTTCGTTCAACAAATATTCATATGGACTATTTGTGCCTGACATGTGGTAAAGCCTTTTGAGCTCTTGTTAATCTTATCAGTCACAGTTGGACACACTGTACCTTGACCCTGACATAGTGATATCATTTTGGTCCTCTTTGAACACACACACACACACACACACACACGCAAACACACACACACACACCAAAATAAATTTAAAAAACAACCATCTTCTTTGCTGCTGCTAAGATTCCTTTCACATTCTTGAAGAATGTTGCACATATTCTCTCCATTTTCTTTTTCTAATTCTAATAGAGCCTCCTTCTTGTTACCATGTTTTGTACAGGGCCCCCAGAATGTTTCCTGGTGCCTGTTGCCACCTTTGTTTTGCTTTGTTTTTGTTTTATTAATTTGTGACATGTGAAACATAGGAATCATTGGTTTGAATGAAATCTGGAAAGGGGGAATATATAAATATATGTATATATATATATACATATATATATACACATACATACATACATATGTATATATGTGTCTGTAAAATTAACAATTCGAACTTTTTTTGTCAATGTAAGATTAAAAAAAACCCACCATCCTCAGTCACCATGATTGACTCAGGAATATGTTAGCTACATTGTTAGTTGATGTACATAATTTATGTAGGGATTTTGCCAGTCTAGCCTGATTAGAGGCCATATTGTAGAAGGCCCAACTGCCAGACCAAAAAAACCAAAGCCAAAAAACAAACCTATTCTATATTCAATAGCTTATTATTGAAATAATGATGTGACACTGTTTGAATTTTTTGTTCATTCAATCAATACAAAGTTGCTCAATGAAATTTTGAGGATCCCATGGGTATATTTGGAAAAAGGTGAGCACACTCTCTTATCTTTATTTCACAGCATTTTAATATCACAGGCTTCACTACAAGAGTGATTTTTATGTAAATCAATGGCCACATTGGGAAAGGAAAGAGACTAAGTACAAAACTCACATAACTTAATTAGATTAATTTAAAGATATTTCTTGAAGCTGATTGAAGCTACAGGGTTAGAGACTGGGTTATACAAGTCTTAAGTTTCACATATACTGGTGTCAGCTTCCACTGTCTGTGTAACTGACTAAAGAGTCAGATTAGTTTGTGAGGATGAAGCAACAAATGCAGTCCTTTAACTTTCCTTTTTTACACAACAATCTCCATTTCTGAGTCGTTAATAATCTTCTTTCAATTTTTTAGTTTCTAGAACAGGAATGCCTCATTAATGGGAATTCACAAAACTTTTGTTCCTAAAGTCATGAATGTAAACTCTTTGAGGGGACTTTTTTTATTTTTATCATCTAAAAACCCTTTCATCTCCAGAACTTCCACCTTTGTGTACCTCTGTCCTGATTTATGAGTTTTCCACCTGGCCTACTTCTTCAGGCTGGGCTGACTCCAGTTATGTCCATTGATTGTGAGCTATTTCCCTGTCAGCTTATTTCAGTCTTCTTGGAGTGATGCTGTCTTGATAGATGAGATCCTCAAATAGCCAATTATTTCAGGGCCTTCTGACTCCAGACATATATCACCTTTCTCCTTGACTTCCTTGTCCATATCCTCCTCAGATATCTAACCCCTTACTTATTTTCTGTGATGCCTTCTTCTTATACTTTCCAGATCTGAAAACTTAATAAAATAAATATATATGAATCACCTATAGTTCTACTCTACATCCCCATAAATTTCCAAAGTAGAGTACTCCAGCCTAGCTAGCACATCTCTTTATATATATGTATATATATATATATATTTTTTCCCTTACCTCTATTAGAATGCAAGTTCCTTATGGGCAAGGACTATCTTCCCTTTTGTATTTATATACACAGATAAAGAGTGCTTAGCATTTTAAAAGCATTTAATAAACATTCATTCATTCATTCATTCATTCATTCATGTTCATATACTTGACGCCTAGCACATAATAGTTACTTAATAAATGCTTGCTTAATTGCATTGACTTATTGGTTTAGCAAATAAATAAATATATAAGTAGGTGAATGAAGAAAAAGAATGAAAAAAAGATCCCTTAAGCAGATCTATTGATTGCAGACCTGATAAATATTTGATTGACTGTACTTTTTACTCTTCAATGAATTGTTTTGATATCCTGCAGCTATAATTATTAGTTCCTCAGAAACAGTTTTTAGTGGCATTAGAGAACCTGCTTAAGGGTTTGCCTTCCACAGAAGTAGCCTTGCTTCCAGAGAAACCCCTCTGGTAGCAGCTCTAACTGAGTCTGCTTCAGAGATTTACATTACAAATTCTTGGCCTGAGCCCGTCTCCATGGAATGGCTATTAGTGTTTCAGCAAATTCACTAGTTAATTGAGAGATCCACCAAGGAAGACCGCTAACACAGCTATGACTTCACTTTTTATTCACTTAATTTAGAGCTACAACATAAAGTAAATGAAGACTTTGTATCTAGAACTGTTTGAATTCTTAAGCAGTATCTTCTTATTACTTACTCAGTGTTTTATGGCACATTTCAGAAAACTAATGAAAGAATCAGGTGTACCTTCCCTTTAAGCTACTGCCAAGTTTTAGGGGAGATTAAGTTAGAATTTCAGACCTTTAAACCAAAGTTTGACAGTATCCTATTTGTGTCACATATGGATATATCTGCTGCATATTATCATATCACAGTGATCACCTTTATTCCTTTTACTTGTCAATTTTAGTTAATTACCACTGGACAATTGTAGTTGCAGTGATTTCTGGCTTTCCTATGTTTATGAAGTTGGTCTAAGTTAGGGTTAGGCAAATTGACAACTACAGAAAGAAACTCAAAATCTGCTATGATTTGAGATGCACTGGAATACCAGTATTCCTTTCCAATTTTTCCAGTGTTCCCATCCTTTCTCTAATGGTGGCTGGAGCTTAAAATTCCACCTTTAAAAGATATGAATTCAGGAATATGTATGGATGTGGATATGTACCTGTATATGGATATGGATAAAATGCTGATAGTCAACAAAATACAAATATTTCACATTCAAATGGTAATATATCACATACGTGTGTGTATCTATCTTCCTTCCTTCCTTCCTTCCTTCCTTTTCTTTCCTTCTTTCTTTTTCTTTCTTTCTTTCTTTCTTTCTTTCTTTCTTTCTTTCTTTCTTTCTTTCTTTCTTTCTTTCTTTCTTTCTTTCTTTCTTTCTTTCTTTCTTTCTTTCTTTCTTTCTTTCTTTCTTTCTTTCCTTCCTTCTTTCTTTCCTAACCCTGGCACCAATATAATTAGCCTTGGGGAGTAAAGGGCAGTCTGACAGCATATGAAAGTATGAAAGAGAACTTGACTGATGCACCTACAGCTTGGCCAAGATAGGGAGACCCAGCCTCAAAAAACAAAACAAAAAAGTGAATGTGAGGATTAGTAAATAAATTAGGAAAGAAAATGAAATTATCCATTATTCTATCTTCCTCAAATTGCTAATTTGAATGTGAATTACTTCTTAGCTTTATGATAATAGTCTCTTTTTCATTAAATATTCATAATTATGCCTACAGGATAGTAAAGCAATGCCATTAGAATTTCACCCACTCATCAATTCCAAGCTGATCTATACAGGTGTATTGGGTCCTTATCCTAGGCCTTCCTTTCTTCTTGGAAAAAGTATATGTCCTGTGGGGCACCATATTGAAACTTGAGCACTGGGCAGTTAGGTGGTATAGTGGTTAGAGCACTGGCCCTGAAGTCAGGAGGACCTGAGTTCAAATCTGACCTCATACCAAACACTTGACACTTACTAGATGTGTGACCCTGGGCAAGTTACTTTTCCCGAATTGCTAAAAAAAAATTAAAAAAAAGAAACTAGAGCACCAACAGATATTCTATAGCTACTTCTGGTTCTCTATGACTCATAATTTTATTGATTATCTCATTGTTTGTTGAACCCAAATTCTATGGACATACTAAACAGGCCTCTTGGAACTCCTTTTCTTGTTTTCAAAAATATAGAAGTCTCTTTTAGCCATCTGGAAGGACAAGTGAAAATGTAATCCTCTAGCAATCATAAGTCATGAACACATGGCCTGCCTATGTTAGCTTACACCTGGGATGGGAACACTACACTTTTTATGTCTTATATCTTGGGGTACAGTACTTTCTGAGAGCTCAAGAAATCTGGTAGCCATGTGGTAGAAGCAGCACAATCTACTGTCTGGAAGGGGGTAGCAGTAGTTTCACCTGCAGTAGAAGTGCCTGATTATAGGGAGCAGGTGTGCCTCTGTGGAATAGTTTGCTTTCTTCCAGGAGAGAAGTCCTTAGCAGCAGCAGGAATAATACCAAAAATAGAACTAGAGAAAAATAGAAAGGCTGGGAATAGGGAAAAATAGAGACAGACAGACAGACAACGACAAACAGACAGACAGAGACAGAGATTATATTAAGGTCTTAGATTTTATTTTCTTCTTAGGGATTGATTCTTACCAATGCCACAAGTCAGTAAGCATTTTTTAAGCACAGGCAGGATAAATCAAAAGTTGGAATTAAGGTTGCCGAAGAAATATCAACAATCTCAGATATACAGATGATACCACACTGATGGCAAAAATGAAGACAAATTAAGAAGCTTTGTGATGAGGCTGAAAGTAAGTGATTGTAAAAGCTGGCTTAAAGCTTTTGAAAAAACAGACCATGTCAACTGGTCCCATCACTTCTGGCATATAGAAGGAGGAGAAATGGAAGCAGTGTCATATTTCATGTTCTTGGGCTCAAAGATCACTGCATATGGTGATTGCAGTTATGAAATTAAAAAGACTCTTTCTCATTGGAAGGAAAGCTATGGCAAATCTGGACAGCATACTAAAAAGTAGAGACATTACCTTGCCAACAAAACCCTAGATAGTCAAAGCTATGGTTTTTCCAGTAGCAATGCATGGCTGTGAGAGTTAGATTACAAGGAAAACTGAGCATTGCAGAATCATGGTGCTGGAGAAGGTTTTTGAGAGTTTCTTGCACAGCAAGGAAATCAAATAAGTCAGTGCTTAAAGAAATTAAGTGAGGTGGGTCAGCTAGGTGGCCAGTAGATAGAGCACTGGCCCTGGAGGTAGGAGGACCTGAGTTCAAATGTGACCTCAGACACATAACACTCACTAGTTGTGTGACTCTGGGTAAGTCACTTAACCCCAATTGCCTCACCAAAAAAAACAATAAGTGAGGCTATTGACAGAAAAATTGAATACTGAAGCTAGAGCTTAAATACTTTGGTCACATAGTAAGAAGATGTGACCCATTGGAAAAGACCCTACTATTGAGAAAGATTGAAAACAAAAGGAGAAGGGGATAGCAGAGGATGAGATGAATAGATAATACCATAGAAGCAATGAATATAAACTTGGACAGTCTTTGAGAGAGAGCAGATGATAGAAGGGTCTGGGGTACTATGGTCCATGAAGAGTCAGACATAACTGAATGACTGAACAATGACCAAAACTATATGTCAAGCACTGTGCTAAGGCCTGGGGATACAAAGAAAGGCAAAAGACAGTCCTGGCCATTGAGCAGCTTACTATTTAATATGGGAAAGAACATGCAAACAACTGTGGTCAAACAAGCTATATATAGGATAAATAGCAAATAATCAATAGAAGGAAAATACTAGAATTTAGAGGAATTGGGAAACAGTTCCTGTAGATTGTAGATATTTAGCTGTGGCTTGAAAGAATCCAGGGGGAAGAAGGTAGAACATTCAAGACATGAGGAACAGCCAGTGAAAATGCCCAGAGCTGAGATGAAGTACCTTGTTCAAGAACAGCAAAGAGGCCAGTGTCACTGGATAAAATAATTTGTGTAGGGGCTTGTAAGGTATAAAAAGACTGGAAAGAGAGCAGGAGTTAGGTTATAAAGGATTTTTAAATGTAAAGTCCTCTTGTTAGGGAGTTTTAAATATCCTGGGAGTCATTGGAGTTTATTGAATAGAGGGGTAACATAGTTGTACCTGCCCTTGAGCAAAATAATTTTGGTGGCTGAATGAAGGATGAATTGGAGTGAGGAAAGACTTAAGGCAGGCAGACCAACCTGCAGGCTATTGAATTAGTTTGGATGTGAGGGAGGGCTGCACCTGAGAGTTTTTATAAGAATTGTTTGGATACATAATTTAGGATCAAACTGGCTTTAGAGCTAAAAAGTTTAGAAACTCAAGGGAAGAATCACACAGTTATTTTCTTAGTACTTACATATTTCTATCATAAGCAGACAAAATTAACTTAGAAAGAGGTGAAGTAAACATGAATTAAAGTCTACAGATAGGAATAAGTCTGAACTTTTTAAAGGATGGTAAGGAGACTAATCATGTAAAGAGTGGGAAATCTGAGAAGAAAATATTGGACCAATAGTTTGCTCTTCAAAATTGAACTGAATAGGTAATTGGGAACCATGGTGGCTTAAGATTAATAATTGTGAGGGATTGTCTGATGTTGGCTACGTGCCACGTGGGGGTTGTGGCAAGATGGGACAGGGACAAGATATTAGGAAGTAACCGGAGCTCATGCTCCCGAGGCAGGGGGCTGTGCCATGTGGAGTTGTGGTGAACTGGGGTAGGAACAGGATATGGGGAAGTAGCTGGAGCATGTGCTCCTGAGGCAGGGGGCTATGCCACGTGGGAGTGGGACGGCAGAGAACGAGCTCCCTTTGTCTAGTCCTCTCCCTAGGTGCAGCGCTAACCCCAGACGTCTCCTTCCGGTACCCGGGCCTAGCTTCCTTTGTCACGTCCTCTCCCTTGGTACAATGCTAACCCCAGACATCCCCTTCTGGTACCTGATCCTACAACCAATCACTAGTAGGCGGGCTGAGGAGGAGGGGCTAGGAAGGTATATAAGGGGCAGTAGGGATCGGAGCTCGCTCTCTTTTGCTCCTGCTCTTGCTTTCCTGCTTGGCCTTGCTGTGATGGTCTCTGAATAAAGTTCGAGTACTTGCACCTCCCGATCGGCTCGTCTCTGTGTTTATCTGGGTGGGTTCCAAGGACTGGTGAGTATGACCCTGGCAGCCTGCTCCTGTTAGAAGGAGAGTGCATGGCCCAACCGGCACAAATAATAATAATAATATTTATATAGTTTTATAGCATTTTACAAATATTATTTCATTTTATTTTCACAACAATCCTGGGAAATAGGTGTCATTATTTTCCCCATTTTACAAATGAATAAACTGAGACAGATGGAGATTAGGTGATTTGCCCAAAGTCACATAGCTAGTAAATGTCTTGGGTGGAGTTATAACTCAGGTCTTCCTAACTTGAGGCCCAGTGCTCTATTCACTGCACAACTTAGCTGCTTATTGCCTACAGTTGCAAGTTTAAAATCTCAATTGTGGCCTGAAATAGATTAAAATGTAGTTCCTATCTGATTTTAATGCATTGATGTATTAATAAAAACCAGAAATATATAAATATGTATAATTTTCTAAGTCAGTATGCAGCCTGAAGGGCTCCCTATGTACAACTTAGTAGCCTCCACTTATATTTTGGTTTGATGCCAATGATGTAGAAAAAAGAGGAGGATGTGATGGAGACTAGGCCTAGTGTCTGAGGCTGAATTATATTCAGGTCTTCCTGACTCTAGGCCCAGAGATCTATCCACTACACCACCCAGTTGTCTCTTGCCTAGTAGTAGCATTCATTTCTAAAGCCTCATCTTCTACCTTTTTTATTTTTCAGCTGTAAATGGATTGGAAAAATAGAGAATTATAAATTTGCTGTTGAGAGGGGGAAGAAAATATAATGTGGTAGGTTTGGGTCTTTATAAGTTCTTTAGATCATATACAATTCTTAAGTCTTGTCTTCCTAGACCCACTATGATTCCTCAGAGCAGAAGATAAAGATTATGCCTAGCCAGGGGTGGGGAACTTGTGGCCTGGACACCACATGTGGCTTGTTAGTTCCTCAAGTGTGGTCCCTTGACTGAATCCAAACTTTACAGGACAAATCCCCTTAATAAAAGGATTTATTCTGTAAAATATGGACTCAGTCAAAAGGCCACACCCAAGGACCCAGAAGGACACATGTGGCTCCCTTCCCTACCCCTGCCCTAGACTAATTTGTATCTCAAAACTGATTTCCTGAAAGGCCTGACCAGAAAATTTTAACCAGGAGAATGGCTGTGAGGAATATTGATTTAGAACTGGAAAAGAACTCAAAGATCCTATTGTCCCACTGCCTTATAGTACAGATTGGGAAACTAAGATCTAGAGAAGTAAAGTGTCTTGCCCAAGGATACCTAGCTATTAAGTTGAATAGCTGATATTTAAACTCAAGTGTTCTAATTACAGAGTCAATGCTCTTTCCTCTGTACCCTTGGCCCCTTAAAGATAATGACAAAGTTGGTGAGAGTACATAGTCTTGGATATAATGTAAAGTATTTATTGCATCACACAAGTTTTGCTTTGTTAGGAATAATACATTGCTACTTTGATCTAATAATATGATCATCTTCCAGAAAATGGGTATTAATTATTACAAAGGCTAACGGAAAAACAAAACAAAAACCAACTAGCATTATGTTCTCCCAGTTAGCCTTTCATAAAGATGCTTGTCTTTTTTTCTTCTCTTAAAATTAAGAACTATATTTAATAATACATCACACTCTGAACAAATTTAGAATAAAATCTTGAAAAAAGCCTCCAGTCTGTAAATAGTTATTTATTTTTCTTCCTGTATCATGGTGCCAGTGTAGTCATAACATATGATTTTTTCCCTTCCATTTTGATTTCCTAAACAATAGAGGATACGTGACGATGAGATGACACAGATTCATTACTCGATGAGGATGTGCGCTTTCAAGGCATTGGCAAGTGGTGTGAGATTGATGACACTGAAGTGCTTTGGTAGCTGATCTTCTGGCAGCAGATGCTTTTCTTCAGTAATGAAAGATGGCGCTACCCATGGATCATAGTTATCAGGCCCTATCTGTTACTGTCAGCGATGAAGAAAAGATCACTTTCGCTTCCAATACTTACATATTGTATATTACTGCTGGAGATTAGGTAATGGCAAAACATTCTTGCTACCGGATGAGTGCCTTGATAATTAGCTAAGATATTTCTAAGATGCTATGATAGGAAACAGGGTTCTTGGCACCATCTGAAGCAATAATGTTCTTGGCACTGCACATGACTTGCATATTTCTACCCTGGTAAATGTTTCCCTGTTTCATAAATGTCTCTTTAGAGGAAAAGGCATCACACATGTAATAAACTGTTATTAAGTATAGTAGAAGATGTAACCAAGCTAATGTAATTACATTCCATACTCTATAATCCTTTAAAATTAGGCCTAATTATATTGATAGATTATTGACATGTATAATTTGATTTAATTCTCCAGAAAAAAAACAGAATATTAATGACAGGTTGCATAATTTTAAAATAGTACTATACATTTGTATTAGAGATTAAAATATTCTGAACTTAACAAATGCTAAACAAAATTAATATTCAAAGTAAAACAGAAAAAGAGGATTGCTGATGATGCTGTGAATCTCCATTATGTACAGATTGCTTTTGATTTAAAGCAACAGTTCTCAAAAATTTTGGTCTCACACTCTTAAAATTATTGAGAACCACTGAAAGACCTTTGCTTATGTGATATTTACCATAATATAAATTAAAACATCTTTGTATCATTATAAAATTTTGTTTGGGATTAATTGACCCTCTAAAAGTTGCTAAGAGACCCTTGAGGTCCAATAGGTAGGGAAGGAAAACAATGTTCAAAGCTTTGTAGATGTGATAGAAGATCTCCTCTCACCCTAGGGGGAAAAAAGCTCTTGGATTGTGTCACTATAAAATCATTTATCTTCTTGGAGAAATGTTTCTAATAACAGAAGTTCCACTGAAAGGAGTAGAGGAATTGGATATAGATAATTTCTTCAAGAGGCAAAGAAGTGGAGAATAGAGAGAGAAGGACAGCAGAATATTTAGAATGATCAAGAGAAGCTATTTCTTTTTAAATCACAGTGGAGATACAAGCATGTCCTCAAGCAGATAGGAATGGAAGAGTATTAATGGAGAGATCAAAGATGCATTCAAAAAAGGAGAACCAAGAAAAGAAAAAAAGAAAGAGAAAGAAAAGAAGGAAGGAAGGAAGAGGAACTACTGGAATATTCATTGTAGGAGGTTACTAGGAGTGATGGCATTAAGGACTCAAGTGGAGGAATTAGCCTTAAAAAGGAAAGGGGATATTTCTTCTGTGACAAGAATGAAGGAATAAAAAGTATGTGTGATATTACTGGGAAGTTGTAAGGCTTAAAAAACAAGAATTTAAGGAACTCATATCAGACAGTATCAATCTAATCAATATAATAACCAATTATTACTTGCAAAGACAGATATAAGGCATGGATCCTACCTCCTGGCATAGAAACAATGCACTAGACATGCAGAAAGAAAAACATATTTACAGACATTACCAATGTGTTGCTTCATTTTGCTTGATTATACTTACTAGCTACAAAGGAGAACTTAATATGTTTATTTATTCATTATTTATTTATTTTTATTATTTATTTTGTTCAATCAACAAGACATTCCTCTCCCATTTAAAAATGAAACCCTTGTTACAAATATATTTAATTAAGCAAAACAAGCAACACATTGGCCATGTCCAAAAGCAAAAAAAAAAAAAAAGATATATGATGGACAATGCTGTACACACACACACAAAGGAAACTTTGAAATACTTAGTGCCCCTAATGAGGTCATAAGAAATGACTAACTGTGATTCCAGAGGATTAATGATGAAATATGTTACCCATTTCCAATTAGGGAGATGGAAATTTCAGAGTTCAGAATGTGACATAGATATGTGCATATCTATAGATATAGATATATGTAGATGTATCATATATTTTATTATAAAATATCAATATATTATAATAAGATACAACAAAGTATAGTATATTCATTATAATTAATTTCACTATACTTAATATAGTAAAATTATATTAGATTATACATTATTTGTTAATATATTCTTATGATTACATAATACCAATATTATATCTATATATCATATGATGTTTGGTATAGCATTTTATATTAATTATAAGACATATGGATAGATATAGATTATATATCACCTGCAATAGATACATCATTATATATCATTTAATAAATATTGATTATATAAGATATATATCAGTTCTGAAACCTGATCCTTTCTAGTGATTCTGAACCTTCGAAAGATGACATCTAAATCCCGTTATCAATCTTCCACCACCTGATTACTTATTACTATCCCCCCCACTCAAAGCTGCAACAAAATGCCTCCCACTCCTTCTACTTTATCTTATGGAATTTCTGTTACAAAGACAATAGAGTTTCCTTCATTCTAAATCTTTTTCTCTCTCACTCCTTCCATCTTCTAGCTGTTTCTGAAACTTCACTCCTTCCTGATGATACAGCCTCCCTGGTTATCCCTACCAGTACTAGCTACATTTTCACTCATTGCCCTCAGCTCACTATTCAAATTACCAAAGTTAGAATGTTCCCACCCCTGCCATTGTCACCTCTAGGCTGATTCTCCCCCTACTTCCATCACACAGTAACTTTTCCTCCTGTAAAATTCATGCTATTCATATCTACCATACAATCAAAACCCAGGTAGCTGTAGTCTGTTCATCCTTAGTTTTTGAAGACTACTATTGATATCACAGGGTAATGTCTTGACTTGCATGTGAATTGGATCTAAATAAGGCCTTGTTTTCTCAGTCTGTTAGACTATGTCAGATCTTTCATGATCTCATTTGGTGTTTCCTTGCCAAAGATACTGGAGTGGTTTAACATTTCCTTTTCTAGCTCATTTTACAGTTGAGAAAACTGAGGCAAACAGGTTTAAGTGACTTGCCCAGGGTCACACAGCTAGTAAGTTTCTGAGGCCAGCTTTGAATTCATGAAGATGAGTCTTCCTGATTCCAGATCTGGTGCTTTATCCACTACATCACCTAACTGTTCATAACTGAGGCAGTGTTGTACAAAGGCAGCCTCACTCTCTTTTCTCGAGTCATTGAAGTCCAGTGGCAAGACTGGCAATGGCCTGGGATGAAGTGGATGACCTTGGTGTTTTTGATGTCTGACCAAGCTCTAATCTTTCCACAGTACCTACTTTAGCTGATTTCATGGCTATTGGAAAAAAAAAATTGTTCTCATCCACCTATTTTGCTGGGGGAAGTCTTCACATGCTTGGGGTAGACATCGTCTTAACTCACTGATGTGTGTAAGACCTGTCAACCTCAGCATGGTTTAGTCTGTCTGTCAAGACAATATTAGGGTGGGCCATTGTGCATGCTACAGCTTCTTGGAAGCACAGGTGAGAGTTGGGTGACAGGTGGACACCAAAGGTGGATGAGTAGCCCTAAAAAGGGCTTGTCAAGCCCTCATATCAGAGGTGATAAATCTTCCTGAACACCCCATACACCCAGTGAGTGACCAGGTTGCTCATCTTCCTTTCTCAATGAGTTTGTCTTCCGGCTCACAATGTTTTGTTTTTTTTTTTCTCATTCTATATCCACGTCCCCATTCTTGGGAACTTCAACATACATGTTGACTCTCCCTCAAACACCCTAACTACTTAGTTCCCCAACCTTCTTACTTTCATTAGCTATGCCTCCACACACCTCTGTTATATGCAAAGATTATCATAACCTTGATCTTGCCCACCCACAAATGGACCACCTCCATATTGAAGAATTTGAAATTCTCTAATCTGACCATAATCTATTGTTTGTTTGTTTGTCTTTTACCACTCCCTTTGCCTTCCCTTAGCAAATTGTTCTTTGTCCATACAAGGACCCCTCAGTTTTCTCTCAAGTCATCAACCCTGCATTAGTCATTTTCTCCTTTTGTCTCCATCTTGATCTCCTGGTGAATCATTTTAACTCCACATTATCTTTTCCTCTTGAGTCCTTAGCCACTTTTTAATATTGTTGATTGTATCCTATCAAAGACTTGGATCACTCCCAATATCTATTACCTCTGTTCATACACAACATATTGCTGAATAAATATTAAGAAAACCATGTAATCATTTTGATTGGGTCCTTTGCAAATTTATGTTACACTACCTCAAATTGGTCCTCACTGTTGCCACACAATGCTGGCATACCTCCCTTATCAATCCATTATACCCTTCTCTATAGTTTTTCCACACCTTATCATCTCTCCTCAAACTTGCCATTGCTCTTTCTCCTTCTACTCCTTTACCTGAGAACCTTTCCTCATATTTTGCAGAAAATATGAGGCCCTTAACTATTTTCTCCATTTTCTCTCCTCTTTCTCATCTTATATAATTCACATACCTTCTACCACTATCTTCTACTTCACTTCTGTCTCAAGTAAAGAGGTGGATTTACTCCTTTCCAGGATAACTTTTCTACCCGTACAAGCAATCTCATTTCAAACCATCTACTCCAACAAATTGTCCTCTCTGTCATCCTCACTCTCATTTATTTATTTATTTTTATCTATCTATCTATCTATTTTTAGGCAGTTAGGGTTAAGTGACTTGCCCAGGGTCACACAGCTAGTAAGTGTCAAGTGTTTGGTCTGAGGCCAGATTTGAACTCAGGTCCTCCTGACTCCAGGGCTGGAGCTCTATCCACTGTGCCACCCAGTTGCCCCCACTCTCATTTATTTTCAATCTGTCCCTGTCTTCTGGCTTCTTCCCTGTTGCATAAAAACATGCCCATCTCTCTCTCATCCTCAAAAAATATCTCCCTAGACCCTTCCATTCCCACTAACTCTCATTTTGTATTTCTTCTGTCTTTTCTGGCTAAGCTGTTTGAAAAGGCATACAATAAGTGCTTCCTCTTTTCCTCTTATGTCATCTTAACTCCATACATACAGTCTGGCTTCCAAATTCCTCATTTCATTGAAATTGCTCTCTCCAAAGTTCCCAATGATCTCTTAATTGCCAAATCTAATGGTCTTTTCTTTTTTTTTTCTTTTGACTTGTGTTTACAGTGTAAAGTTGATACTTGGCTCTAGCCTTTTTATCAAGAATGCTTGAACATTCTCTATTAAAGGTTATTTCCACCTATAGGATTATACTTAGTCTTGCAGAGTAAATTATGCTTAGGTAAAACTTTTATGATTTGCTTTTTGGATTATAGTATTTCAAAATTTTCTCTCCTTTATATTAATTCCAACAGAGCCAGTGATCTTGAATGTGGTTTCTTATTATTTGGACTCTTTCTTTCTATCTGCTTGAAGTATTCTTTCTTTGACCTGAAAGCTCTGAATTTTAGCTGTTGTATTATAGATGTTTTCAATTTGGATTTATTTTAAGGAGGTCACTGATGGATGCTTTCTATCTTCAATTTGTTCTTTGGTTCTAATTAAGCTGGGGATTTATATATGTGTATATACATATCAGTGTATGTTTGTGCTTATATATAATTTTAATTATGTAACACATGTTACAATATATCCTGTATATTTTTATAAACATATTTGTGATATTCAAGTATTGTTTTTGTCACAAATTCCAGGGAGCCTGGTGATTGTCATATCATATCCCCTCTGCTTTTATTGTTGTTTAGTCTTTCAGTTGGGTTTCAACTTTTCAAGATCTCATGGACCATACTGTTCATGAAGTTTTCTTAGCAAGATATTGGAGTGGTTTTCCATTTCCTTCTCCAATGGATTAAGGCAAACAGAGTTTATATGACTTGCCCAGGGTCACATAGTTAGTAAGTGTCTGAGATGAGATTTGAACTCAGGTCTTCCTGACCCTAGACCCAGTGCTCTTTCCACTGAGCCATCTAGCTGCCTCTCTTTCCTGCTTTACAGATTATTTATTTTTTGCAGTAAATACCTTATATTTTCTTCTATTTTCAATACTTTTGCTTTGTTCTAATATTTTTATTGTATCATGGAGTTATTAAGATGTATTTCCTACATTCTATTCTTCAAGGATTCCATGAATTAGGTAAAGGTTTCCACATTTTGTTCTAAGATATCATTTCTCCTACCAATTTATTTTCGTAGAGCTCTTATTTCATTTATAATTTCACTTTTATCTCTTGCTTCATTTGTTCCTAATAATCTTGTAGTCCCTTTGGCAAATACATTTTTTTCTCCTCTGAAGCTCAGTTTATATGTGTCATGAAATTATACTCTTTTTCTGAGTTTCCCTCTTGGGTACCATATAAATCATAGTATATCTTCATTATATATTCAGAGTTTTCTTCTTTTTATTCATAGGTCTTGCTTCAGTTTATGGTTTTGAGCTTTGTGGCAGGACAAGACTACTTCTCTCCTCTTATTCTTTGCTGAGATAGTCAGGTCTTCTTTGGTGCTTTTCCCAATAGCCAGAGCTCCTGATGTTAACTTCCACCTCCCCTCATATGTTTGATTGAGTACACTGAGTAACTTTTTCCCTCCTGTTTAATGGATCACTTTCATTCAGATTACTCCAGGCTTCAGGACTATTTACCTTCTAGCTTTTCTCCCAATCCCATTGCAGGGAAAGGTCCCTTTCTAAGTTACTTCAGGTTCTTGGCTATCTTTTGGAGCACTCCTGACCTAGATCAAGGAGATTGCTATTGTTAGTTGGATTTCTTATTCCTTATTCAATCTGGTACCTCTTTTTTTTTAACCTTTCTTAGAATATATGTAGGGAATCTTAACTCCTAACTTTCCTGTCACCATAAATAACCTATGAAGCAAGGGATGGAGAAAATCAGTAAAGACATGTGTTTATAAATTCTAGGTAAAAGGAACAACATGAACAGAATCACAGAGTTTATCATTAGCAAGAAGACTTGCAAAGAAACATAAGAAATTTAATGTGATTCAATTGGCAATAGTGAATATATGTCATGACTTTATTTTCCCCATCTAGCTGGAATTTAGTTCACAGATGCTCCCTTAATGTATCATGCTACCACATTTTCCTAAGCTTTCCAAATACTATCAACCCTCCAAAATCTGTGAAAGAAGACATCAAGGATTTTCCTGCCCTCTACTTCCCCTTGAAAACTCATAACAACACATCAACCTGCTAGTTTTTTAAAAGGAGTTTATTGTAGTATAACTGAGGGAATGTAACAGAAATGTGCCATATTATATATGTGTATATATATATATATATTATACATATATATATAAAATCTCTCACCTTGGGGGGGTGGAGGCAAGATGGCAGAGTGAAAGCAGTAACTTGCTTGAGCTCTCTTCCAAACCCTTCCAAATACCTGTAAAAAATGGCTCTAAACAAATTCTAGAGCAACAAACCCACAAAAAGACATAGTAAAACAAATTTCCAGCACAAGACAACCTGGATGGTTGATTGGAAAGGTCTATTGTGCCAGGCTGGGAAAGGAACACAGTTCAGTGTAAGCGTGCAAGCAAAGACTAAGCCTCAGCAAACCTGGAACAGGCCTCAGAGTACTGAATCATGGGCAGCTATGGCAATTTCCAGACTTCTCAACCCACAAAAGCCAAAGACAACTTAGAAGGTCAGTAGGAAAGGTCTGTGAGCACAGTGAGAGAGAAGCACCATCCCTGCCCAAATCCCAGCACAGCCCCGGGGCAGCAGCTGCTTCCAGAACTTTGGGCCCACAGATTGAGGGGGAATCGAATGGCTGATCAGAGGCAGATTGCAGGGATCTCTTTGCTGGTGCTGAGGCAGGATTCTCTTGCTTGGCCCATGCTTGGATCTGGGTCACATTACTGGGTAGTGATCCTGGGGTGAGGAGGAGTGCTGGCATAGTGGACTTGTGATGGTGGTAATCAGAAGCAAGCACTTCTGAGAAGGGACAGGGTCAAAAGAGAGAATAGAATAAATGGGGGACAGGTTAGAATGAAGGGGAATTTAGTTAGTTTTCCACAACATGACTACTATGGAAGTGTTTTGCATGACTACACATGTATAACCTGTATCAAGATGCTTGCCTTCTCAATGAGGGTGGGTAGGGAGGGAGGAAGGGAGAAAATTTGGAACCCAAATTTTTAAAAACAAATGTTAAAAATTGTTTTCACATGCAACTGGGAAATAAGATATACAGGCAATGGAGTATAGAAATCTATCCTGCCCTACAGGAAAATAGAAGGAGAAGGGGATAAGAAAAGTGGAGGAGATAGAGGGGAGGGCAGATTAGAAGAAGGGGTATTCAGAATTCATACCATGTTGGGGTGGGGAGAGGGACAAGATGGGGAGAAAATTTGGCACTCAAAATCTTGTGGAAGTGAATGTTGAAAACTAAATATAAAAAAATAAATGTAATCCCTCACCTCTGCAAAGAAGAGAGGATGGTACATTTTTACATCTCTTCTCTAGGTCCAAGTTTCAACATTCAAATTAAGTAATGTTCCATTTCATTTCTGTAGCAACAGCCATTACTGTCTCTCTTCTTTTAATGTATATTATTGCAGTATTTGTAAATGATCTTGTTCTTCTTAGTTTATTTTGCATCAGTTTATGTCTTTCCATGTTTCTCTTTATTCTTCATATTTATTGTTCCTTTTCACATAATAACATTCTATTACACTCATGCACCACAATTAGATTATCAATGCCAAATTAATATTTTGTTTTAAGTACTTTGCTACTTCATAAAATGTAGCTATAAATTTATGATCCTATAAATTAATCAACAATATTTATTAAGAGCCTACTATGAGACAAGCACTGTGCTTGTTACTGTACTTAGTATATAAAGACAAAAAAGAATCTATTCCATGTTCTCAAGGATCTTCCATTATATGAGATATACACAAAGTAATTTGTGTTTAGTTAACACAAATTAATAGCAAGGGGATCAAGAAAAGTATCACATACGTGATACTTGAGGTAAACTTTTTGGTAGGGCTTTACAGGCATTACATTGCCTAGAACAACCCTTCTTAAACTGTGGGTCATGACCCCATATGGGGTAGTGAAAAATTTGGCAACAGTAAAATGTTTCTGAATGCCTCAATGACCAAAATTTAATTAAAGATCACATGCCTAATGAATCCAAGGTGTTTCTGGCAGTGCTTGCCCTTAAGGCATGCAAAACCAATGAATGCTGATGAAATAAGAAAAGGGGTCTGGAAAAAGTTTAAGAAGCCCTGGCCTACAACCTCCTAAGGACTAAGGACTCACACTATTTCCTATCCTGATGACTTATCTCCAAATGGATGATCTCTTCTCTTTTGCCTCATTGCTCCTACTTGAGTTAGCGTAGGAAAAGTCTCCAAGATCAAACTTAAATATAGATCATATAGGTGAACCCAGATGTCTCTAAATGCTACACCAGCATTCAACAAACAATATGTTTAATGGGTATGGAATAGATTTTTTATTTTACTCCTCAAGTGGCTGAAATCTCACAAGACCCTATAATCAAATATGGAATAAAAACCAATTTGTGCAAAGATATACAGATGCAAAATGAAATATTGTAATTTGAGGAACCAGTAAGGAAATTTGGATAGTCCATAGAGTGTACAAAGGATAACAATGGATTAGCCAAGTAAATTATTCATTGCCTCAGGCCTGTGCTTCCTCATTCTTTGATTGTTTTCCCTGACTAACTCACTCTCTCATTATTAATTTAATTTTTTTAGTCAGACATGCATGGCAACATTGCTCAATCTAAATTGACAGATATAAAAAGGATAATACAGACTGGTTGCTTTCCTTGTTTCTCAGTTAATGATCTAGCCACTTCCTCATTTTAGGATTATGGGTGATTGTCCCTGTTTGGTCCACAGCATGTTAGCATCATTATAATAATAAAAAAAAATATTTATAGTAAAGCTTTTCAAGCATTTTCTTCTATCTATACCCCCAATAATCTCTGCAGAGCCATTTTTACCATAAAGTGTTTTGTACAAAAAAGATATAAGACTTTATTGGTATGTGGAAACAGTCTATGGAAAGTTCCAGTTGTGTGGCTCCATTCATTTATAATAAAAAACTAAGAAATAGTCAATGAAGGCTCTTCCATAGCAGGAGCACATGATGATAGGTATATGGTGTGGAGAGAACAACCTGAGATTTCACAGGAGTTGAGAGTAATAAGGTGAGTCAGAACCATTTGGATAAGAGCTTCAATCCTTAACAAACATTTACACAAAAACTCACATGTGTAAAACTGCTTAGGATTGCTAGACAACCTTAGTGCAAAAAAAAATAGCTGGGGTTCAGAAAACTATAGCCTTTTTTCTAGAATCACTTCCATGGTAATTTTCCTCAGGATGAGTTGCTATGGTGATGCAGCTTTGAGCAGTCCTAGAGTGAACCTAGATAATGTATGATTACCTGGAATTGGTACAGTAGGTTAAACAAATGTTATTACTGAAACAAAATGAAGGATTACATTTTTGAAAATAACTGACCACCAGGAATACATCTTTCTGTACTTTACTCTGCTTTTCAGTACCATCAATAAACGCCTACCCTTTTCTTCAATGCCCTCACAGATTTTAGACACAAATTCTTCAGAAAGCGTAGCAGCAAAGCATCAGCTCCTTCATATTCTCCATTGTTCTGTGCCAGGAATCATCTAGGCCTAGGGATTATGAGGAACTCTCTGACAGAATGCATGGAATGCCCTTTTGCTTGACATGAATTCCAAAGGGTACCATGAATGCCATCATCTAATTTTCCTGTAGCTATCTCTATCTCTCTATTATTCTCTGTCTTTTATCTCTGCCTTTCTAATTTGGTTCTTTACATTTCTGTGTCTTTGTCTCTCTAGCTCAGTTCTTTATATTTCTGTGTCTCTTTCTCTGTATATTTCTCTCTGTCTTTTTGTATGTTACCTTCTGAGTCAATCAAATGTATAAACCTAAATGGAATAGAATTGAGTTGACTGTTATTTGTATGACAACTATCTAAATCTGTGTGTTTGTAAATGTGTGTATATTCATAGTTTCATGCTTTGTAGGTAAGAAGAGAGGATGACAGTAGGATATTGAAGCAGATGTTGGACAGTGAACTGAAGAGGCATGACCAAGCAAGTAGGGCAGACAAATCACTTTTAAGATTCACTGAAACATGGCCTCAAGCAATGTGACAATAATGATCGAGATGGTTAAAAAGCTAGTCAAGGTCAAAAACAGGCTTGGTGAGCAGTTTTAAGGCAGGAAGTTGCTCTTTTTGAGCAAAGACTTAGGGCAAACAGAGTCTAAGAAGTATTGTCAACACAATAGGCACCTCAGCTAAACACAGTAAATACTAATCAAAAATTAATCTTCACATGTGCAAAGGATGAAGAGTGCTGGCCTTCCTTTTCCCCTTTGAGCACACTAACTCATGAGGGTCATAATCACTGTTAGTGACCTTACCTTTGGAGTGCAAGTATATTTGTTATATTCTGCCCTTCCAGCCATTGCTGAAGTTCATCTAAGAATAGGACCCAATGTTAAAAAAGTGAGATGCCTCTGCCAAAGACCACATCCTGGCTCATGACTGTTACCTGTTTCTACTTCTCCCTGAGTAGACCCTTATTCTTCATTCCCTACTGTTATCTAGCAAACACAAACAGTCCTAGTTTACAAGTTTACAGTGCTATAAGGGAATTTCCGACTACAAATGTCAAGTATGGTTCATTTTTTTCCCTTTGCTTATCCTGCAAATTGTTAGTGCTTTGATTCTGCAAAGTTATTTTGTTTTTAGGGCCATTGGATCATAGATTTTGAGCTGGGAGAGAGTTCAGAGATGATCTAATCCAATAACTTAATTTTACAAATGAGGAAGGTGAGGCCTACCTACCTAGGGAGGTTAAGCAAATGCCCAGGGTTACCCAGGTAGTAAGTGGAAAGATGGGAATTCAGGCCTGATTCCAAGTTCAATATTGTTACCATCTCACCATTCCTGCATCTGTAGTTGTTATTTGATTCCAAAAGTATGTAAAAGAGAAGGAAACCATACTTAACTTTCTTTGTATTCCAGCACCTATCCAAGTATCTTCACAAAGTGATCCTTTCAAGGAAAATTTGTGACATCAGTCAAGTTTATCTTTGGGACTCCCAGTCGTTTCTTTCTGCATAAAAAGTCAAATTTAAAACAATCACTCTTCTGTCTCTCACTAGCAGCCTTTCATCTTTCTTTTCCCTCTCTCTACTCAGGCAATCAGCAACCTCATTAACACTCTCTATTCTTTTTTACAACTCCCTAACTTGGAGGTTTCTTCTTGTTTTCAATGGTCACCTTAGACCTTTCTCAGTGACTCAAATAGGTACTTGCATAGCTACTTGTATCAGACCTGGAATTAGGAGAGGGTTAAAATGAACATGGTAAATAACAATTAGCAGGTTAAAATATTCCCCTTTGGGTTCAAAGAAGTTTTCTTTGTTTTACATCAAAATATTTAAAATAGTACATGAGAACAAATATGTATATTTGTATATATGTATTTTTATGTGATATTTTGTCACTTAAACTTCAAAGCCTGAGTGATTGGTCCCCAATCCATAACCCCATTTGGAGGAGGGAGAATATCTTTTGTTCTTTTGTGGGGAATATACTGCTATAGTTCACAATTCAATACATGGTAAAATTCAATTAAATAAAATTTTTGAAAAATGGTTTAGGGAGAGATATAATTAACCCTCTGGTGCCGAACACATTCACCCTCTATCTACTGCTGAGTTATGCTGGTATTCTTTTGATCAGTACTAAAACCAGAGTGTCTGCAAAGCCATCAGTAATTTATTCAGCAAGAGTTTACAGAGTACCTCCTGAGTGCACAGAGCTGAATAGATATAATTTGGTAGACAGGAGAAGTGTTATAAGGTAGTTGTATCTGAAATTGCAGTACCTGATCCCCAAAAGTAAAGAACTTGTAAAGATGTATTAAAGCAAATCTTAAAAGGTGACTATTTTAATAATCCCATGTGAAGTATGAACGTATTCACTAAGTATATTAGAAAGGGAGCAACTCTATGGACCAATAGATAATTAATTATGACCTTGGGTGACCCTTAAAATACAATGAAACAATTCAAGAAAGAGGTCAGTTGGAATCAGTCTAGATAACAGTCCAATTTCACGAAGAAGCCACCTCCCTGACTGACAGAGCAGAAGGAGAGGTATGTTGACACTGAAGTCAAAAGAGGCCTGAGTTCAAATCCCATCTCTGACATTTACTGGCTTAGCTGCCATAAACTGTAGTACCTAACACATAGGGTTATTGGGACGATCAAATTAGATAACATTTATAGAATGCTTTGTATACCGTAAAGTACAATGTATATGCCAGGTATTATTATTATTATTCAGGATATGGTTAAGATACTGGTTTATTTCAAGTGACAGAGGCATATTTGGGAAAGGGAGAGGAAATTAGATTAAGTGAGGAGTGGGTAAAATTTTAGGAAAACTTTGAAAGCTGGATTTGATATGAAAAGTAATTTATAGGATTATGTATGGAAGTAACGTGATGAAAACCATTTGAAAAAGATCATCCTGAATCTATTGGAACAAAGAATGACTGAAACTTGAGGTTAAATCAGATAAGATGAATTATTCTGATTTCTATCTCCTTATTCCTTAAGTTTAGCCATTGCTACCACTTGCCTCATGGATGTAAATTATGCTCAGGCTCACATGGGTGTCTGAAGCTAGTTCTTTCCCTGTATAAGAAGTAAAGAGACCCTGGCTGAAATGACCTTGGGTGAGGTTTCAGAGTCTGTTCTTGTTGGCACTTCATCATATCATTGGCTAGATTTATTTTCTAGATTCTCATTCCTGACCCAATGTTGTCTGGTCTCTTTGTATGGGTCTTTGATCACCATTGTAAATTACTGAATTACTTGATTCCAGACCTATTGCCTACATTGAAGAAGAACTGCACACTGTACAAGCTTGTCTCAGCACTTCCAGGCTTATCTTTTTGTCCTGTGCTCACAATTTGCTGCTACCAAGGCCCTCGCCTGACTGTAGAAAGCTGCTTCAATGACCTGGCCATCAGTTCATGGGAGTAGTATCTTCACAAAATATTTGTGCTCCCTGGACAAGGTTTGGAAATTGCATTCTGTGTGCTTAGAACTATAGACTAACTGATTGATATGTACCCAATATCAATCGGACATTTGAGATCAGTTTGCTTTCATGAAGAGGTAATTACTAATCCTAATGGGATCACCAGCAAGAGATAACAAAGCCTGACAGATTTTTAATATTTCATGACATTGTTGTAAGAATCTAATGAGACAATGTATATTACTCATTTTGCAAAATTTGAAGTGCTGTACGAGTGTCAGTAATGTTATTATCACTACAATAAACACTGGTATCATCCTTCCCAAGCATTCTATTCACAGGAAATAATAATTATTCTTATAGAAAAAAAAACTTGGCAAAGTGGGTGTTCATAGCTTTAAGAATATCTGAAAAAATGTGGCATATTTATGTAATGCAACGTTACTGCATTGTAAAAGATAATATAGATTAAGAGAAATCTTAATATCTGAGAAGAATTATATGAATTTCTACATGATGAATTCAGCAAAACCAAGAGAACAATTAACATACTGATCAAAATAATGTAAACAAAAATAACTTTGAAAGACTATGTAACTATAATCAATGCAATGATCAGTTATCACTTTATAAGAGTGATGGTGAAATGAACTATCCACTACTTAATCGAGAATTAATGACTTAGAGTTGCAAAATGGGGCATATTTTCAAATATAGTCAACATGTAGGTTTTTTTCATTGTTTGACTGCATATATAACTTATATGGTGATTGCTTTGGTTTGCAGAGAAGAATTTTAAGTGGATAATGATAAATATTAAAAAAGAAAGGAAAGATGATCAATAAAAATATTTAAAATACACAAAAGAAAAAAAAAGTTGAGAAGAGAAAGCAAACATGCCAATTTTTGTTACATTAAATTTAATGTAAATTTTAAAAAATCCATAAACATTAACAAAACTGTTTGGTTCCCTAAAATATCATTTGTTATTGTTCATTGTTTATTGAAATGTTCATATTTGTGGAGGACTTCTAAATTCACCATAAAAAAAGAAAACATAAAAGTACTATCTTAGGTTATTCTCTGTTCTCAGGCATTATTATTTAGAAGGGATTAAGCTTGTTCTTGACCCCAGAGGACAAAGCCAGAGGTAGTGGGTAACATTTGATGCAATTATATTTTTTAAACCAATAATAGCATACTTTGTTTCCTTTCTCCTTCTCCCTCCCAATTGAGAAATAAAGGGAAAAACAAAGACTTCTGTTACAAATATGTGTAGTCAAACAAAATAAAATTCTATATTGATTAATGTTCACAAATAAAAGATGATAATATCATAAGTATTATGGTTAATCATTGCATTGATCAGCATTCCTAAGTCTGTCAAAGATATTTGTCTTTACAATGTAATTGTTATTTAAAAAAATAATAATTCCTGATTTTTTTCCTGATTTTGCTGATTTTGTTTTTTCACTCTGAATCAGTTCATGTAATTATGGATCAATCCTCTTTCTAAACTTTTTGTACATTAAAATCCCTCCTGAATTATTCTACCCAATCAAACTGGCTTTCTCTTGGTGCCTTACATACGACACTCCATTTCCTCTCTTTGTCCTTCCTTATACCACATGTTCACCATACATGGAATGCACTCCCTTCTTATTTCTGCCTCAAAGAATTCCTATCTTCAAGATAAAAATGAAGTATTTTCTTCTATTTCTGCATTCTTTCCACATCCCATGAATTTGTGTCCTACTTCTCAAACAACCTTTTATTAAACTACTCTGTATTGTGCATGTGTTCATATAATGTGTCTATATGTGTATGTGTGTGTATTCAGATTATTTATTGATTAATCTATATTTATCCAATTGTTGGTTTCTTTATTAGAATGTAAGCTTGAGAATAAGGATTATTTCATTCTTTATATTTGTATCCCAAGAATATAGCAGTATCTTGAACATAGAGGGCATTTTAAAAATGCTTGGTAATTTGATTTATTGATTAGTTGAGCAGTTTATCCCTCTTTATCATTAGGTTGGACTAGATGATTTCTGAAACCCATTAAAACTCTGAAATTCTGAAATACTGTGATTCTATTTTGTAATATGCCTCCAATTCTGCCTCTGAAATCCTCAAATAATCATATACTCTTCAAGTCATTTCCCTAGCCCACGAAAAATTCCTTGAAAGCAAAAAAAAACCTAATTTTTGATTCTTTATACCTTGTGCTTAGTATAATGTTTGACACCTAGTATCCTCTTAATAAATACTTGATGAATTGAATTGAAAGTGATCATTTTCATACTACCAAATCCAATTATAAGTCTGATATCCATGTTTGTCTCCATAGATTAAATTAACTTGAAAATTTTTAAGTCTCCTAGAAAAGGTCTATGTCAAACTTTGTGAATTTCACTCTTCAGTTTCAGTTTCTACATAAACAGATTTGGATTATATTTTAATTTTCACTTTCCTATTGCCTATTACTTAATGATACTGTCTTGTGATAATTTCTTAAAGTTTTTCAGCTTTTTTTTGATATGTTAGCAGTTTGTTCTGTATTCCAGGTACCATTTGGTAAAGAAACTTTGCTTGAATTGCTTGCAGAGTAATCCTTTTCTTAACTGCCATCAATAAACCTCATTTTCTAATTAGTTACAGTGTCTCTCAAATACCTTACTGACATCAATCCATTATTCTTTATTCCCAATTTCACATACCACTCAGAAAACTTCTAAATCTATTTTTTATCCATATCAGTCAAATCTGTCTAATCTTTCTTTATAATTCATACTCACAATCCTGAACAATTCTTGTTGCCCTCTGATCCACCTTTTTGATCTTGGCCATGTCCTCCCTATTTTATGGAGATTAAACTTAAGCTTAACATTTCAAACGTTGTCCCACTTTCACTTTAATAGGACAAATCAACTAATTCAGTTACAAAATAAATATTACATTTCTATTCCTTTTCCCCTTTCATAGTCTGAAAATGTTTGGTTAAGTATCTAACCCCAGCAGGCCATTTTAAAATGTGAAGGTATAAATTTCATCAACTTTCCTGGCTGAAGTCCAACTAGTGGTTAATATAGTGTTTTATAAATTAATATATTTTATCTGTCTGGAAATTTCTCTTATCAATGAAAATTTTTAGATAGATGCTATCTTTAAAAGAATCTCATAGGACATTAGGAAAATGTTGGATAAAAACTGAATAATTAGTCTAATGGTCAATCAAAGCAAACATGAATCTTTTGCCAACCCCTTTAAGGATATTTTTGAGATATTTTCAACTTTTAGTATACATATACATACATACACACATACGTATGTGGGTAATGTCTGATTCATATATATGTATGTATGTATGCATGTATGTATGCATGTATATAATGGTATATGCATAAGAAATTTGAGTTGAGAATGAAAGAACAAAGAGCCCTGGAATTCTCAGTGCCAACTTTAACTTTATTTTCCCTTTTCTTCACTTCCAAAGTCCCAAAATTTTCCAAATCTTCTCCAGTTCCCACTAAATTTCTCACTGGAGTAAACAAGTCAACTCCACTTCACCCATATTGCCTCTTCCTAAGTTGATGCTTTTATCTATTCTCACTAATTGATTTTTTAGTAACAATCTTCAAATTGATATTTCACTCTATAGTCTCATTACTCTGCAATTTGTCAAAATGATGATTTTAAAGCATATGCATAACTTAAAACCAAGATGGCAGAATGAGGAAAGAACATTCTGAAGCCCTCCCGAATTCTCCTCCAAACAACTACAAAGGCACCACAGAATTCATCTAGAAGCTGGGAAGCAATTTATCAGCTTGGCAGGACAGGTCTGTTTCACTGAGGTGGGAAGAGAGCAAGGTCCAAGAACAGCAGCAACAGCCAGCTTCATAGCAGGTGGCCTGCAGCAAGGCTCCAAGACTAGGGCAATCCACCACTAGGCCCTGACATTCTGCAAACCAGAAGCCCCTTAGACAAGTGAGCAAGCTGTGCAGTACAGCAAGGCCACACCACCAGCAACACCACCACCACCAGCACAAGTCACCAGCAAGATCTTGACCCTATTGCTAACCAGTAGTGAAACTCCACCCTGGGGCAAGCCAACAACTAGACTCCACCCCTGGGGCTTACCAACAGAGAGACCTTGTTCTCAGAGCAACCCAGCAGCAGCAGCACCCCACCCGTGGGGCAGATCAACAACAAGATTACTCCTCCAGGACCAGCCACCAGAAAGACTCTGTTACCATAGCAATCAACCACCAAGGCACCATCCCTGAGGCAGGCCAGCAACTAAACCCCACATCCAGAGGAGGCCAACAAGGAGGCCCTACCCTCAGTGCAAGCCAAAAGGGAAGCCTATTCTATAGTGAAAGCAAGCAGCTAATCCTGAAGCCCAGTGAAAGCCTGCAATAGTAGCACCCTGAGCTTGTGCTGGGGCACAAGAAGTTTAGGACAGTGCAGGACCAGAGCCCAACTTTCACATAAAAACACCAAGCCACAAAAAAGGCAGAAAAAATGAGCAAAAAACAAACAAAAAATACTTGGCTATAGAAAGTTACTATAGTAACAGGGGGGATCAAGGCATAAACCTAGATGAAGATAATAGTGTCAAAATGGCTCCATGTGAAGCCTTAAAGAAAAATATAGTTTGGTCTCAGGCTCCAAAAGAATTCTAATAATAGCTTGAAAAAGGATTTTAAAAAGCAAATTAAAGAAGAAAAATTGGGAAAAGAAATGATAGTAATGCAAGAGAATCATGAAAAAAGAATCAATAGCAAGAGAAAAGATTTACAAAATTTACCGAGAAAAATAACTCCCTAAAATTGGACAAATGGAAAAGGAAGTACAAGAGTCCAATGAAGAAAATAATTCCTTTATTTCTTGTTTTTTAATTTTGCTTTTTTTTTGGCTTTTTGGTAAGGCAATCAGGGTTAAGTGACTTGCCCAGGGTCACATATCTAGTAAGTGTCAGTTGTCTGAGGCCTGATTTGAACTTAGGTCCTCCTGACTCCAAGGCCAGAGCTCTATCCACTGCACCACCCAGCTGCCCCAAAAAAATTCCTTAAAAAATTAGAATTGAACAAGTGAAACTAATGACTTTATGAGACATAATGATACAATAAAACAACATCAAAAATTTAAATAAATTTAAATGTGAAATTTGTCATTAGAAAAACAACTGACCTAGAAAATAGATCCAGGAGTGATAATGTGAGAATTATTGGATTACCTGAAAGCCATGATGATGATTAAAAAAAAAGACCCTGGACAACATCTTTCAAGAAATTATCAAAGAAAATTACTCAGATATATTATCACCAGAGAGTAAAATAGAAATTGAAAGAATCCACAGATCACTGCCTGAAAGACATCCCAAAATGAAAACTCCCAGGAACATCACAGCCAAATTCCAAAGCTCACAGATCAAGGAGGAAAGTATTACAAGAAACCAAAAAGAAACAATTGAAACATCATGGAGCTACAGTCAAGATCACATAGTATTTGGCAACATCCACATTAAAGAACCAGAATATACCAGAAGGCAAAGAAGTTAGGATTACAACCAAGAATCACCTACTCCACAAAATTGAATATAATCTTTCAGGGGAAAATGGGTATTTAATGAAATAGAGGACTTTCAAGCATTAGTAATTCAAAGATCAGAGCTGAACAAAAAATTTGACCTCCAAATATAAGACTGAATGGAAACATAAAAAAGTAAAAAAAAAGAAACAAGAAAGTGAAAACAAAAACAATTCAATAAGATTTAACTTTATATTTCTATATGATGAGATATTTGTAACTGAAGAACTTTATTAGTACAGGAGCAATTAGAACGAGTATATATAGACAGAAGGTGTAGATATAAGGTGACTTTGATGGGATGATAACTTCTTTCCCCAAAGAAAACAAAATAAAGGGGTGAGAAAGAAAATTGCACTGGAAGGAGAAGAGAGATTGAATGGGAGTAAATATCCCACATAAAAGAGGCATGAAAGAACTATTATAATGGAAGGGAAGATGTGGGAGTGGGGTGGCAGGGAAAGCTTGAACCTCACTCTCATCAAAACTGGCTCAGAGAGGAAATAACATACATACTAACTTGGATACAGAAATATGTCTTACTCTTTCTTTAAGTAAGTAAAAAGGGCTACAGATAATGGGAAGGAGAGGGGAGACAGATTAAAAAGAGGATATATTGGGGAAGGTGAGGATCAGAAGTAAAACACTTGTGAGAAGGGAAAGGATGAGGGATAAGAGGGAGAGAGGCATAAACAAATGAAAAATAGCTTGGAGGGAAATACACAGTTAGTAATCAAAGCTATAAATGTGAATGGGATTAAAACACCCATAAAAAAGAAGTGGAGAGCAGTGGGTTAAAAAACAGAATCCTACAATAAGTTATTTACAAGAAACAATTTGAAACAGAGAGATAGACACAGAGTAAAGAAAGGGACTGGAAAAGAATCTATTGTGCTTCAGCTGAAGCAAAGAAAACAGGGGTAGCAATCATTATCTCAGACAAAGCAAAAGCAAAAATCAATCTAATTAAAAGAGATAAGGAAGGAAACTATAATCTTGCTGAAAGGTACCATAGACAATGAAGTCATATCAATACTACACATATATGCACCAAATGGTATAGTATCTAAATTTTTGAAGGAGAAATTGAATGAGTTACAGGAAGAAATAGATAATAAAACTATACTAGTGGGAGACCTCAACTTTTTCCTCTCAGAACTAGATAAATCTAACCAAAAAATAAATAAGAAATTAAAGAGGTGAATGAAATTGTGGAAAAGTTAGATATGATGGATGGAGAAAATTTAATGGGAAAAGAAAGCAATATACCTTTATCTCAGCAGTACATGGTACCTACACAAAAATTGATATGTATTAAGGCATAAAATCCGCACAACCAAATGTGGATGAGCAGAAATAATAAATACAACCTTTTCTGATCATAATGCAACAAATTACTTTCAATCATGGACAATGGAAAAAGTGATTAAAACTAATCAGAAATTAAATAATGTAATCCTTAAAAAAGTGGGTCAAAAAATCATAGAAACAACCAATAATTTCATTAAAGAAAATGACAACAAGACAACATATCAAAATTTATGAGATGAAGTCAAACAGTACTTGGGGAAAATACATACACACACACACGCACACACACACACACAATTGCTCACATTAATAAAATAGAAAAACAGGTTAATGAATTGGTCATGCAACTAAAAAAAAACTAGCAAAAGAACAAATTAAAAATCCCCAATTAAATACCAAATTGGAAATCCTGAAAATCAAAGGAGAGATTAATAAAATAGAACGTAAGAAAATCATTGAACTAATAAATTAACCTAAAAGCTAATTTTATGGAAAAAAAGCAATGAAATAGACAAATCACTGGTTGATTTGATTTTTAAAAAGGAAAGGAGAAAACCAAATTATCAATATCAAAAAGGGGTGAATTCACTGCCAATAAAGAGGAAATTAAGACACTTGTTAGTAGCTATTTTGCTCAATTATATGCCAATAAATTTGACAATCTAAATGAAATGAAAAAAATCTACAGAAATACAAATTAACCAGATCAACAGAAGAAGAAATAAAATACTTAAATAACCCAATATTAGAAAATGAAATTGAATAAAACATCAATGAACTTCCTAAGAAAAAATCCCTAGGACCAGATGGATTCACATGTGAATTCTACCAATCATTTTAAAAACCATTAATTCCAAAACTATGTAGTCTATTTGGAAAAAAAATAGTCAAGGAAGGAGTCCTATCAAATTTCGTTTATGACACAAATGTGGTGCTGATATCCAACACAGGAAGAGTCAAAACAGAGAAAGAAAATTACAGATTAATTTCCCTAATGACTATTGATGTAAAAAAAATTAAATAAAATACTAGCAAAGAGATTACAGCAATATATCACAAGGAACATACATTATAACCAGGTGGAATTTATACCAGGAATGCAGGGCTGGTTAAATGTTAGGAAAACTATGAGCATATTTGATCATATCAATAACAAAATCACTAGAAATTGTATATCTTCTCAATAGATACTGAAAAATCCTTTGGAAAAATATAGCACCCATTACTATTAAAAACACTAGACAGCAAATGAATAAATGGAACTCACTTTAAAATGATAAGTAATATTTGTCTAAAATCATCAGCAAGCATTATATGTAATGGGGATAAGCTAGAAGTATTTCTAATAAGATAGGGGATAAAACAAAGATGCCCATTATCACCACTATTGTTCAATATTGTACTAGAAATGTTCTCTTTAGCAATAAGAGAAGAAAAAATGAAGGAATTAGAATTGGTAATGAACAAATAAAGCTATCTCTCTTTGCAGGTGATATGATGGTATACTAAGAGAATCCTAGAGAATCAACTAAAATCTATTTGAAATAATTAATAACTTTAACAAAATGGCAGGATATAAAACAAACCCACATAAATAATTGGCATTTCTATATATTACTAACAAAGCCCAAAAGCAAGAGATAGAATGAGAAATTGCATTTAAAATTACTGTAGACATTATAAAATATTTGGGAATCTACTTACCAAGACAAACCCAGGAACTATATGAACACAACTATAAAATACTTGTCACACAAATAAAGTTAGAGCTAAACAATTGGAAAAATATTAATTGCTCATAGATAGGCTAAGCCAATATAATAAAAATGATAATTATACCTACATTAATCTATTTGTTCAGTGTCATACTAATTAAAGTATCAAAAATATTTGATAGACTTAGAAAAAATAATAATGAAATTCATCTGGAAGAACAAAAGCTCATGCATATCAAGGGAATCAATGAAAAAAAAAGCAAAATAAAATAGTCTAACTGTACCAGATCTCAAACTCTTTTGTAAAGTGGCAATTATCAAAACAATCTGGTACTGGTTTGAAAATAGATTGGTGGATCACGGGAATATGTTTGGTACAAATTACATTACAGTAAATGACCATAGTAATCTAGTATGTGATAAAGCCAAAGATTTAAACTTTTGGAACAAAAACTCATTATTTGACAAAAAAACTGTTGGGAAAAATGGAAAACTATCACAGGAACTAGATGTAGACCAACATCTTACACATACAACATAAGGGCAAATTGGCACATGACTTACACATAAAGGGTGATGCCACAAACAAATTAAGAGAGCATGGAATAGTTTATCTGTCAGATTTATGCATAAAGGAAGAATTTAGGATTAAAGAAGATAGAGAGAGCATTATAATGTGTAAAACAGATAATTTTGATGATATAAGGTTTAAAGTTTTTCATGAATTTAAAATTTGAAAAGAAAATGTTAAAATATGTGTAATAGTTTTTTTTTCTAAAAAAGAAACTGACATCATAGAAGGGATAGCCACATGTGGGGCAATATTCTCCCCATAAATGTTTTACTAGGTACAGTATGAGATAACCAATGAATGACCTCAGTCAGTGGCCATTCTGCTACTACTAAGGTTCTGATTCCCTTTGATGTGCTTCCCATTAAAATTCAGCTAGCTAATTCAATTAATTTTTTATTAGTTTTTTAAAAATTTTTGTTATTTTATTATTAATTTATGGAATAAAATGAACATTTCTATAACATAGTATAATAAAAAATGATTGTGCATGAAACTGCAAATCTATTAGGTACAACTTAATATTCTTTTAAAATATATGTTATCATGTAAATTTATTTTCTTCCCTTTTATTCTTTCCCCCACCCTTGAGATGGCTACCATTAGTCACAAACATCTATCTATCTAAATATATGTGTGTGTGTATAAAACCATTTTTCTCTATATTCACACTTCCTTATATCATTTCTTTCTGTGAATATGTCTTCTTTCATATGTCATTTGTAGTTGATTTTGGTATTTATAATAGTCAAAAAGACTTGTTCATTCAAAGTTTTTCCTAAAACAATATTGGTGTTACTGTATTTGATTTTTTTTTTTGGCTGCGCTCATTTTGCTCTTCATTATTTTGTGCAAGTCTATCCATGTTTTTCTAATCTTATTGAGCTCATCTTTTCTTATAGCACAGCACAATTCCATTACAGTCATATACCACAACTTGTTTATCCATTCCATAATTGACGGGCATCCCTGCAATTTCTAGTTCTTTGCCACCACAAAGAAAGATACTATAAATATTTTAGGGCATATAGGTTCTTTTCTTTTTTCCATTAATCATCTTTGGAAGTAGATCAAGTAGTGGTATTGCTGGGTCAAAGGGTATAGGCAGTTTAATAACTCTTTGGACATAATTCCTGATTACTCTCCAAAGTGGTTGGATCAGTTCACAATTCATCAACAATGAATATGTCCCAATTTTTCACATTTCCTCCAACATTTGTCATTTTCCCCTTTAATTAATTCTTAAAAACACATATACCTAAAAGGAAAGGGAATAATTATTATATAACATTCCCCCCATACCTGAGGGACATTTTCCATGACCATGTATACAATGTCCGTGAGATAGAGTGAGCCCCATCTTAAAATATTATAGCTGATCCATATGTATAGAAACATTTGAAACTCACAACTCTGAAATTGAAGACCTTTATGTCCTTTTAAGATCACACTTTTTGTTTTGAATAGTTGGATCTAGTGATAAATTGGGCTTGCCTGTCACTAAACTTGGTTTAATCTTCACAGGATACAAGGTCTCAGCTGGTCAATCTGCGGGACATCTTCATCTTGACTGCTATGATTCTCCTTTGCTACCAGGCTATATTGTTTCTTTCAAGTTGTAAGCCTAGGTATACTACTTGATGGCTGCAACACTTCCCAGCTGCTACATACCATTTCAGGCTAAGCAAAAGCCCTTAGATTAGGTAGTCATGCTTTTTGATAAAAATGAGAAACTTTTAGGATAAAATTGTCAGAAGCCTCTACATTTTTTTTTGCTTGGGTTCTGAGACTTCTCCAATTTTCAGGTAATAAATGGTACTGCAGAGAAGTATATGCTGTCTTCTTATCTACCTGTCAGTTTGCTGGTGGAGGTACAAAGTATAGTCTTCTATAGTATAAAGTCTGAAGTCTTTACTTTCACTTCCCCCACCTGATTAGGACCAGGTCCTATTAGCAAACAAAAATTAAAAATTAAAACAAAATAAACCAACCAAACAAAAAACATATAAACAAATACTTATCTTTTTCAGCTGGGCCATAACCAGAATTATATTTGTCTATTAATCACAAAACAATTCCTCTGTGTTCTCTGTTTTTCATATGTAAATCTTAACATTTGTGGTTGTTTTTGCCCCTTTCAATCAGCAAATTTGCCAAAATCTGAAAGGAGCATAGGTTTACTATGGTAACATTTATTTTCCTAAATAAGACATTATGTCTTTGTCCTAAATAGAGATAAATATTCACTTTCCTTCTTCTAGTTGTAGAGAACTAGTAACTTTTCAGCCCTTTGGAATGTAATTCCTGTGAGTTTAAGGATTTTTTCATCTTTTAATTGCTTAATTACATGCCCCAGAACAAAGATGAAAATACTTGTTTTTGTGTATACATATATTTACACTATATACGTATACATACATACATATGTATATATTTATATATGTGTGTGTGTGTGTGTGTGTGTATGTATATATACTAGCGGTAGAGGAAGGACAAATTAGAAATATCTTCTTTGTCTTTCATTTTGACATTGTCTTTTAAGCAGTCCACTCTTTGCCAAATATTTAATAGAAGCATTCTCATAGACTCTCAGCATTATAGTGCTCTGTACTCATGTAACTTAATGGACTGCTTGTCTGCCTTATGCTTCTTAAGAAACAACTTGTTATTTATTTCAAAATGTGTTTTAGCATGAATAGGCACTTGTGAAGCAGTTTATGTTTTTTTTTTTTTAGTCATACTCTACTTGGCTTTTAGACAGATTTCACATTAGAACTGAGTGGAGTACAAACATGTCAGTGACTCCCCCAATGTCACATCATGAGGTAGTTCAGTATAAATTAGAAGGCACAATCCTCTGGGCTACCAGTTCTTTGATCAAACTGCCATCCACTTTCTCTTTTCATTTACTTATACAATACCAATTTTGCTTGTTTTATGTGTATGTGTGTGTGTGTGTGTGTGTGCATGCTTCTTTTAAGGTAGCAAATGCTTTTTGATTCTATAAATACATATTCTAACAATTTTTTGCAAAAAAAAATGCATGATAATTTCTTTATTTTTCTGTATGCCAGGTATAACGGAAGATCATTGGAAAAAGCATAGCTTAGAATAATTGTTAGCTTTTATATTACATCTTATTTATTTATTTTTTACATTTAAAGCATGGCACATATATTATCTCATTTGATTCTCATGGCATGCAGTGTTGTCCCCATTTTACAGGTTAGGAAACAGACATTCTAAAATGATATGGGAATATACACACTTTTTTAGACATGCATAATAGAATGTTTACAGCTAGAAGAAATCTTAGAGATCTGATAATTTTTTTACCCTCATTTTTATGGATTAAGAAACAGAGACGAAAAAGATTAAATGACTTTCCCACATTAAAAAAGCTAAATAATGTGCAATAATTGCATGTTTTCAATCTTAATGAAAGACTATTAATAATACCACATTTCCTCCTTCATAAATCAAGATAAATTTCAAATAAAAAAATGGAGCACTATTTTATAAAGAAATAACAACTCTATAATATGTTGTATTTATACAATGTTTTAGAATTAACACAACACTTTCAGAGTGCTATCATGATGATCCTAAGGAAAATCTTATTAGGTTGCTCCTTGTACTTTATGCTCTGTGAAATACTGAAATTGATTTAATAATAGGTATTCAGTGCATACTATGTGTGATGCAGTAGGTTTCCAACTAAATTAATAACATGACTAACCCAGGGTCTCACTGCTGGTAAATAATAGAGCTAGACTTGAAAACAGGACCCACTTTTTGACCACATATTTTTTCTTTTAGTATCCATTCTATAACACTATATTGCCTCTTCAGCTGATGCAAAAGAATGAATTTTTAATTGAAATTATTTATTTTGGTGTTTTGCAATGTAAGTTAGAAATGACATGCATATGCCTTATAGACAAGTATCACTATAAAATAATATAGTAGGACTACCTATAACTGTGTAGAGGAACAAAATGCCTGATTTGTCCATTTCTATTCAAATAATGGAGGGAGAAAAGGGAGAAATAGATTTGATCTAAACATATGATTTCATGGTATAAGATGATGCTTGTGAAGAAATTTCTTCTACCAATTTCTTTCACCATCCTAAAATTTATAATTTTAGAGAATTTCTAGGGATCTTTGGTAAGACTTTTGGTATGACTTGCCCAAGGTCCATTAATAGTATATGTCAAAGACCGGGCTATAACTCTGCTCTTCATAACTCTTGAACCGACTAGGACCAAGAGATCCACTATGTCACACTGCCTGCAACAGGTGCAGGTGTGAATCAAAAATATTATAGATGTATGTTGTATGTGCAGGTTTAAAGTGCATTCCAGATATGTGAGACCACTATTAAAGGAGTAGGTGTAAACACAGGTGAATATATCTGTCTACGTGTTTATGCACAGAATCACAAAGCACTTCATGTGTGATTTAAATAAATTTATTTCAGTTCCCATATGTCCACCACAAATATGGTTTCTACTAATTTGAGTGATTATTAATTTTAAAATTATTTCCTTCTTTTTCTATACTTATTTTGAGTTTCTTCATATGAAAGGTCTGGATGAAGTCATTGAAGTTTTGAACTTGAGGAGGTATTATAAAATTTTACTCTCTCTACCTCTTGATTTTTATTATTAATGAAAAATTAAAGAAAACTGAGTCACCTAAGAAAATTCTCCCACCAAATAGGTAGAGCAAGCATCTTTCTAACAAATGCATCGTATTCCTCATATCTAGCATATGTGGTTCTACATGAGGCTTTGAATTATTTGTAAAATGCACAATTTCAGAATAAAATGTTAGTAAATTCATCTGTAGTATTTTGACCAAGAATCTTCCTCAATCAACTTTAAAACTTTACATGGTAGCCAATTTTCATCTAGAATGGACAAGTACACTGATACATTCTGAAGAGTACAGAAGACATCATAAAAAAGGGAAAAGGACTTACATATACAAAAATATTCATAGCAGCTCTTGTTGTGGTGGTAAAGAATTGGAAATTGAGGGAACGTCCATCAATTGGAGAATGACTGAACAAGTTGTGGTATGTGAATATAGTGGAATACTATTGTTTCATAAGAAATGATGAGCAGACAGATTTTAGAAAAACCTGGATTTACATGAACTGATGCTGAGCGAAATAAGCAGAACCAGGAGAACATTGTACTCAGTAACAAAAACATTGCACAATGGGCAACTATGATAGACTTAGCTCTTTTCATCAATACAATTTTCCAAGACATTTAGAAAAAACTCATGATGGAAAATGTTACCCACATCCAGAGAAAGAACCAATGGAATCTGAATGCATATTGAAGCATACTATTTTCACTTTCTTTGGTTTTTGTTTGTGATTTTTTTTTTACCTTTGTTCTGTTTTTTCTTTCACAACATGATTAATGTGGAAATAGGTTTAACATGATTGCACATATATAATCTTCATCAGATTACTTGCCATCTTGGGGAGGAGGAAGAGAAGAGAGGTAGGGAGAAAAATTTGGAACTCAAAATCTTATAAAAATGAATGTTGAAAACTATTTTTACATGTAATTGGAAAAAATGAAATACTATTTACATAAAAAAGAGTACGGAAGACAATTGCTGATTAAGTCTCAATGACTGGGACAACTTCAAGATGAATTAATTGGCTAGTACTCTTGAAAGGCCATGGTTTTGTCAGAGAAATCATCTTTCTTGTGATGGTCCCACCTCAGGCCCCATAATCTACTCCATTACATCTATCCATAGATCACAACAAGATCTAACCAGTGATGTCATTTTGCCAATGACTAATCTTTGTATGCATAACCACTTTTGCCTACCTTCCATCTCTTTCTCAGAAAATAATTACTAAGTCAATACTATCACTGCTATTGGAAAATATGTGACAATCTTTTGCTCTATGATTCTACTTACAATTTCTGTAACAGCCTAACCTTAAATTTAAGCACCCTTTCCTGGGTCCTATTTGCCAAAATGTGTCATATCCCTCTGGCTTCTGATGGAAGCCAGGTTTTGTCTCACTTTTTCATTTGTTTCTTCTGCACATGCAGTACAACATTATGTGGCACATAATTGGTGCTTAATCAATGCTTACTGATTAGTTGCTTGATTGTTTTATAAAAGGAGTTACCTGAGGTGTGATGTGTTCCTACCTACTGGTATTCTTCAAGAAGAGTTGGGATGATTATTTTTTGGGAATGTTATAGAAGGAATTCCTTTTCAAATATGGATTGGACTTGATGAACTTTCAGGTATGATCTCACGCTGAGACTTTTACCCAGAATACTTAGGAATGGATGCTTATAAAAATTCACAAGAAATGAAGTGATAACAGAACTTAAGAGTTGGAAGAAACAGCAGTAACTGTATGGTACCATACTTCCCTGATGAAGAATCCCCTTAACAATGTCATTGATAAGTATATGCCTGAAGACCATTCACATGCTTGAAGACCCTGGGTAAGCAATAATCCACTAACTCTTGAATCCATTGCATTCCCACATGGGGCATAAAAGGAAGTTTTGTTTTGTTTTGTTTTGTTTTTTCTTATATTTGACCTATATCTACCACCTGCAACTCTCACTCACTATTCTGTTTCTGAGGACAATAAATAAAATTTAATATTACTATGTGGCATTTCTTCAGTTATAAGAGACCTATCATGTGCACCCTAAGTGCTCCATTTTCCAGGCTATAAATCTGTAATTCCTTCAAATTATTCTTTCTGTATGATCTCTAGAAATTATGGCATAACTTTTTTTTTCTCATTTTGTTACTTGAAAAATGGCACCAAGGGCTAAATATAGAACTCTAGCTATAGTTTGGACAAGGTATGATACAGTATAATTATGCTTCCCTTCTTCTAGAATATATGCATAATGTATTTATATGTATATATATGCATATAGTTAATGTGTATGTATGTGTACCCTACTCCCATCTAAAAGAGTTTTACCTCTTTTTGCTGCCATGCTACATTAAATCCAATTTGTCTTGCAGAGTACCAAAATCCATAGGTATTATTTAAATGAATAATCATCTAGCCAAACTTCTTGCCTAATGTAATTGTGAAGTTGATTTTTGGATCCATGTAGTACTTTACAATTATTCTTATTAGATTCACCATCACTTTTACCTGTTGATGTTACTTTTTTTACATGATGATTCTATCATTTAATATATCCACTAAATATTTCAGCTTCATATGATCTTTAAATTTTGCAAGAAAACTTTTTATAGCTTCAAATAACTCACTGCTAACATTTTTCACTATCTCAGAGTCAAGAATCAATAACTTGGAAGTTTCTCTAGAGCCCCTGCCTCACTTGCACTCCCACCATCTTTGCTTCTTGGATTCAACTCCACCAACATCATACTCCTAGAAAAAAGCTCATCACCAGGAAACTCTTCATTTTCAAGATCACATCAATTTTGGTATACATGTCACATCAGTACCTCAGAATCTTTGAGTGGAAGGCTGGAGGGCAGAGTCACAAATTCCTCTCAAAGACTCCATTTAAAGAGTAATCACAGTCCAGTCATTTTCCACTAGCTATACTGCTTAGATTCAACTCCACTATCATCATCCCCACCCCCACATACAATTTTCAACTTATTTTAATATGTTTTCTTCCACCATTAGCTTGTAAGCTCTTTGAGGTTAGAGACTTTTCTTTTTTCTTATTTGTATAACCACTACTTAACACAAGCCCAGGCACAGAGTAGGTCTTAATAAACTTGGATTGTATTGCATTGAATTATTTAGTATCCTTTATATACTATTATATTTTATTGTACTTGCAATCAAATGATTTAATTGCCACTCTTTGGATTTTATCATTCAAAAAAACTAGTATTATACTACCTAAATTTACTATCATCCATGCCATATCTCTATTTTATCCCCAAAGATAACAGTAATTTAAAAAAAAACCTTCCATATTAGAACTTTCCCTCCCCTATGGAACTGTGATTTCATTGATGTAAGCAATTTAGTTGAGGAAATTCCTTTTACCAATTCAAATTTGTTCCTTTTCTGGGATTAATGGTTTTTGAGGATTGCCTGGGATATCAAAGAAAGAAGGAAATAATAATTTTTTGACTGGATAAGTCAGGAACTGAGATAAGTGCTTTACAAATATTATCTAATTTGATCTGTACAACAACCCTGGGAGATGGGTATACATATTATTGAAATGAAATAAAGAGATATGGCAGATGGTTGTAAAGTTATGCCATATAGAACTTGTTGAATGACCAGACCCAAAGTGAGGTTCTTATCCTCCTTTTATACTTGATGAAACTGAAACAAAGGTAGGTTAAGTGATTTGTTCAGTCACACAGCCAGGAAGGATCAGAGGTTAGACTTGAACTCATATTCCCCTGATTCCAGGTCCAGAACTCTATTATTTGTGTTATATAGTTATTCCACTGAAAACTTAAGTAATTGACCATCATTATTTAGATGATATTGTCAAAAACAAGACTTGAATTCACATCCAATAACTGCTTCTTATATAGAAGTTTACTTTGTTGGTATCTTAAAGTTAAAAAGATCTTATGCAACAAGCTAAAAAAAGAACATTAAAATGTTTTTTCCTAATATTCACTCACCAAAAAGAAGTCTTCCCTCACCCCCATGGCTGTGTCAACTTTAAAAAATAGGACATGTAATGGAAAATGGTGGCCAATTCTTAAGTCTTATGGTGTTTCTTTTTCAGCTCTTTCTTAATTATAATTCCAATTAACTGTTTATGGTGATGAAAAGAAAAATGAATTTCATCCATGAAATTTATTAAATATATCTTCTTTATTGATGTATCTTACTGAAGGATCATAGGAGGGATTTTCTTTTGCTTCAGGACACATTTTACACATTATTAATATTAACATACTATATTAAATTATAACTTATTAATATTAATATACTGTATTACTAGTAGAGCTCAGTTAGCCTTAACATTTACTAGGATAGTGTATCATGAAAATAGCATCTTGTTTCTAGAATGGGCAAGTGGGAATTAATAGAAGATATTGATGGACATTTATATTGACTTCATGCCATGAACATTTTTAACATCTTCCAGAATACTTGTTAAGTCTCAGAAAAAAATGATAGATGCATATTTAGTCAGGTAACACTTTTGCTGGCAGTATCAGCTCTTCTAAGACACACATACGTTTTCTCTCCCAATGCCCTTACACACAAGCAGCTAGGTCACATAGTAGATAGAAATCTGAGTTCAAGTCTAGCCTCAGAAACTTCCTAACTATGACTGTTCCTTCACAGAACTGCTAACAATTTCAACCTCTGAATGGCATACCTGATGGACAAGTTGCTCTCTAGCTTACTGGACATCATTTCTCAACTTCCAGGTAGATTCACCACTGAGTTGGGTGAAGCAAGCTGTTCTTCCTGGCTGTCTCCTCAACAGATTGATCTGAAATGGCTACCAGCAGATTCTTTTCTGAACTCACAAGGTCATAACCTGCTCTGTTCTTTCTCCAGTAACTCATTCACTTATGATCAAGAAAGACTACACACAAGAGCCAAAAGAAACAAGAGCATCTCACATTCCCCCCAAAATGGTAACTGACTGGGAGATAAGGGCTAAGACCCTGTATACACTCACTGGACCACAACAGTTCTTCCACCTCACTCCAAAGTTAATAAGGAAGAGAGAGTGATTACCTTCTTGAAATTTTTAGTATTCACAATTATTCTGGTTAAGCAGCTAGTTACATTTTTTTTTTAAATCACAATGCAGCAAGCTGACAGGAAAGAGTCAGCAAGTTCTCTGAAGAAGAGGGAGACAGGGGAAAGGACCTTTTCCTTTATAGATGCCTGAAATCAAGTTCACTAAAGTTCTATGGAGGTTGGGACCAGTAGTTCATATTGTGAATTCTCTAAAGACTAAACTATCATTGACCAGTGCACCAATGTTATCTCATTTGATTCTCACCACAAACTAGGGAGTTATGTATTGTTGTCATCCCCATTTTATATATGAGAAAATGGAAGCAGACAAATAATATGAACAACTGAACAAGGTTCATCTTTCAGATGTCAAACACAGGAATCAAAACAGTGTTCTTATGTTCTCTAGCATTATACCTCAACTTTTTAATGATCATCTATTCTAAAACTTGGTTTCAAAGATAAGGAAACTGAGTCTCATAGGAGGCAAATGAGTATCCAAGGTCATACAGCTATCTATGGTCAGAGTTAGTCATGTATTAGTTGAGTGTTTGATTTATTACAATATACTACAGGGACAGCTAGGTGGCATAGTGGATAGAGCTCTGGCCTTGGAGTCAGGAGGACCTGAGTTCAAATGTGACCTCAGACACTTAACACTTACTAGCTATGTGACCCTGGGCAAGTCACTTAACCTGCTTACCTCACAAAAAAAGTGAACTATCTCCCTCTTCAGTACTTGATGGGAAAAGGGATACTTTTTTTTCATTTTGTTTGTTTTATTTTGTTTTGCCAGAAAGGAATGAATAAAATTTCACTGTTCCTTAAGTGTATGCTTAGAGATAAGTTACCATACTACATTATTTCTCTAACTGAAATAGTAATACATATTTTTTTTCTTTTCACTTTAAGGCTGAATGCATTAAGGTAAGTCAGATTTAACATTGCTCAAGCATAATAGAAATATCCTTCTAAATTCAAAGAAGAGATTTGGATAGTGGTGTGTGTGTGTGTGTGTGTGTACATATGTGTGTGTTGGGTTGGGTAGGTGAGGAGAAGGTACTGAGGGGAATTAACTTAATTTACTGAATAAATGTAAAGTTTCATGAACTGTTGTTACATGAACACTGTGTAAGTATGCAGAATTATTGTTTATTGAGTAATTTTTGTTAATTTTCCTTTGATACAGTATTTATGCATAGTGTTTTGAACTCTTTTTAAGGTTTTATTCATTCCTCCTGTCTTTATGATTTTTTTCAGTTCATGTTTTGCTCCTAAGCTTTTCTAAATATATATATGTATATATATATATATATACATATATATATATATATATTTTAAATTCATGTTTTCTTTCTTGAAATTACTGGTAATTCAGCCTTTCTCTTGTATTTCTAATCAATTATCTCAGTTTTCTCTTCTCACTCTTTATTCCTCCCTACTTTTACTGACTAGAAACTTCCCCAAGGCAGGCTCCTTGCATTGGAGATATGTCAGGATCATCCTGACTCAGATTGCTGCACATAATAAACTATGGGGAGTGAAGACTGGCCTTGGATTAGTTTTCATTGCCCTTCACTCCAGACCCTAATACATTTTTCCCTTCTAAGTAATTCTGTGCACTACCCAAATTTTCCATTTCCTGCAGTGGCTATCCATGTCTGTCACATACCCAAGAAGAAATAGTAATTCAAGATGAGTACCTGCTTTAGGAGGAGTTGCAGGTGTACCTGCAATTGGACACTTCAGTGAAATGAGTTCATAAAGAGATTGTGCCTGCACAGAAGCTAATTAGCAAAGTACAATTTATTTCCTACTCCTCATTGGTCAGTCAGGTATATGTTTTGATTTGATTTGTTTTTAATATGAAAAAAGAATGACATCCCATGTGTATTGTTGTAGTTGTTGTTGCTTTTCATCAGTAATTATTGAAAAATTTATTTAAATAATTTTCTAAGATAAATTGATGTCTATTGTTCCACTTAATTCTTTCTCCAGCTGAAATAATTATTTTTTTCTTTTTTTTTAGCTTTCTTATTTAAAAATTGCATTGATTAGGATGGACCAGAATTGCTGTACCACAGCCCAGTCATGCTATTTACAAAGAGCCATTATTGGCCTCCTGTCAGCATATGATGATGTGATACTTGGGAGAGACTAAGCCACTAAAGAAGTGTTTAGATGGCAAATATTTATCTTTATATAAATTTTTCAAGATCCTTATACTCATGATTAAAGTAAGTGATGCGTAGGATCAAATGATCAATATTTTTGTTGTATGACAGCAGTTTTAGATAAAATGCTTAATCTTTCTCAACATCTACTCAGCAGAACTTCTCTCCTACAAAGGAAGACAAAATACCAAGATAGCCTAATGTGCTCATTATTACAGAAAGAGAACTTGAAAATAAAATTTTAAAAGAATCAACTTTTGATGGACAACCAAAAATAATGTCTCAGTAGATTGATTGCCATGGTGAGTATAATTATTACTGGTCCTTTCTGTTTTCCCATAGAACATGCAACAGTATTTTGAATATTTGTACAGTGAATGCACATTACTGAACATTGACTAAGGAAGGAATATTAATGAACTAAATCAATATGCAGAAATAGCATTCAAGTAGACTGAATAAATTCCTGACACCCTTTTTCTCTCCCTAGACTTCTCCTATAATCGATCTAAGATTCAATTTTGGCTCTATATGGAAGAAAATATCAGGAAAATAAAAATTAGAGAATTTAGAGGGGGAAACTGATGACATCCCAAAATTTTATCTATATCTGACCAAAAACTGCTGGTTTTATTGTTAAACAAATATGGCCCCCTCCATTTTCTCCCCCCCCTTTTCCTCACCTCCCTCCCTCTCCACAAATATATATATATATATATATATATATGTGCATGCCTTGCTTGGATTTAAATTCCTGTCACTCATGGTCTTTCTAGGAACAATTGAGTTGGCACACTTTAAAAATATAATATACAATTAATTAAAAATAATTTTATGAATGGAATTTTGCACTATAGTTTAAAAATAATACCAATTATATACTGAAAAGGAAAAAAATGAAATGAAATTCTAACTCATCCACAAATCAGTTAGATACTGAAGTCAAGGCTTGCACACCAACAAAATAATACATTTTCTCTTAACACTTGGTAGCAAGAGGAAATCCTTCTCTGAGTACTTACAGGCTACTATCTAATTAACATCTTTTAACATTTCTATGGGTGACCTCACTCTGAAAACCAACTTGGGATACTAAGCTGTTGAAATTGCCAATAGCTAGATGTATCCTAATGTATCTATTCAGTGTGTGGGGCAGGGAGAGGGAAAGGACATTTAGTCCTGAATGAATTATAAGTACAGTATGTTCACTCCTGACTATGTCAATTATTTTTTGTTATGGTACTACTTTTGACCACCAGTGGTTAACAGAAACGTAAGAATAGAATATGTCACACACATTATTTAAAAACACATTAAAGTTTAAAATAATAAAATCAGCAACAATTTTTGACTATATGATACAACAAATTTTTTTAATATCCTTGTTTACTTGTGATTTTGCCATTAGACAGTACCAAGGATAGGAAGATAGAGCTACTCTGACCAATAAAAGAATGTGGACCTAAGACAAGTTATTGCAAATGCTGAATACCCTAAAACCATCATAGAACAAAAAATGAAAGGGGGATGGAGCTGCATTCCCTAGCACTTCAGGAAGTTTGGTAACATCCCAAAACATTGACCATAGGGTTTAAATTTCATCAGAAAATCTAAATTTTCCCATGATAAACTCTAGCTAGCTACCTGTGAATGTCAGGATGAATTGAAAGCAAGATTGATAATCTTATATATTTCAGTGGACCTAAGGCTTTATTCAAGTTCTCTTCAGAATTTCCTATCTAGATCGTCTGGTCATGTGAGCAACAAGATGGCAGACTATGTATTTTCTCTTATACCTACCATCTCTCACACATACAAAAAAGCAGAAATTATGTCTTAATGATAACTTCAGCTCACTGAGTACCCCATATCTAGCTCCCATGCTACTGGCAGTGAGTTTGCACTAGCAGACTCAAGAAAATGACACAAGGTTAGATCAAAACCAAGCCCTATGCCCCAATTGCCCTTCCCTGCAACTCCACAGAGTTGTAACCCAGCTCCAGGTTTGGAAGTTTGTTTGGGCCTTGACAGCCAGCTTGGCCATAGTTCCTTCAGGAGCAAAAGCCTATAGCTACCTTTATCTCAGAAGTACCATGTAAATGTAAATGGGAGTATAAATACACAAAAAGTAAAGGAAAAGCTAGAAGAAAAGAAACGAAAAACAAAACAAAAACAAAAACAAAAAAACAAAAAACAACAAACCACAAGACAAACAAATTAACAAACAAAAACTCCAATAACATTAACAAAAATTGTGCTCAATAGGCAAGCAAAACATGTGGATAATGAAGAAAGGATACATAGAGACAACCTAGGGATTACAGGTTTATGAGAACACTAGTAAACAAAAAATCCTTATTATCATGATGAGAAAAGTAATAGAAGAGAATTATTCAGAACTTTTGAACATACAAAATGAAGTTCCAATTGAAATAATTTGCTGATCACCTCTAGGAAAAAAAAACCCTCCCAAAGCTTCAAATTCTATGTCACAGTGTATATATTGGATTAGTGGTTCAAATTCAATTCAGAAACAATTCAGTTCAGAAACAAGTTTTATCAAGTCATCAATCTTATATCAAATTTCTTTGGTATCTAAGTTTGGTATCTAAGATTAATAAACAACATCTAAGATATACAAACATAAACATAAATATATGTGTATGTATTATATGTGTGTATATGTATATGTATATGTCTATGTATGTGTGTATGTGTATGTGTGTGTGTATGTAAAACTAATAATCATTCCCCAATAGATAAATGTTCAATGGACATGAACAATTCTCAAAAGATAAACTGCCAAATATTCACCTCATAATTTAAAAAAAAATGATTCAAATCACTATGATTAAAAGAAATGTAAATCAAAATAACTCTGAGGTTTCACCTCACCTGAAAATTGGCAAAAAAAAAATGACCAAAAATTGCAACAGAATATTTTGGAGGAACTGTGAAAAGATAGACACAACTATATTACTGGTGAAATTGGGAAGTGGTACAACCATTTTGGGAATCAATTTGGAATTATGTAAATAAAATAACTAAAATGGTCATATCCTTTGAATTAGAGACTCCATTACTAATTTTATTCTTCAAAGAAGCCACTGTTAAGAAAAAACATCCCATATATTACAAAATTATAGAAACACTTTTTTATTATAGGTAATAATTGGAAACAAATTAAGTGTTTATGAATTAAGGAATAGCTAAACAAATAGGAACGTAATGAAATATTACTGTGTTTAAGAAATTATGTGTTGTCACCACCACCAGCTCAGCAAATTTGACAAAAAAGTGGAAATGAATGCTGGAGGATCTGTGGGAAAACCGGTACATTAATACATTGATGGTAGAGATGTGAACTCATCTGATAATATTGGGAACCAATTTGAAACTATGCCCCAAGAGCTATTAAACTGTTCATTCTAATACAATGATCCAAGACAATACTAAAAGACTCATGATAGAAAATGCTATCCACATCCAGAGAAAGAACTATGGAATCTGAATACAGAGTGAAGTATACTATTTTTACTTTTCTTTTTTCCCCCTTTTTTGTGGTTTTTCTTTTTTGTTCTGATTTTTCTAAATTTTTAAATTAATTTATTTTGATTTATCAATAATCACTTCCATAAGCTTTTGAATTTTACATTTTTCTCCCCCTCCTTCCCTACCTTGCTCCTCAAGATAGCACACAATCTGATATAGGCTAAACATATCCATTCCTATTAAACATATTTGCACATTAGTGATATTGTAAGAATTAGAACTAATAGGAGGAACCACCAGAAAGACAAAACAAAACACGACAGAAGAAAAAAAAATAGCAAATAGTATGCTTCGATCTGCATTCAAACTCCATAGTTCTTTCTTTGGATGTGCATAGCATTTTCCATCATGAGGATTTTGGAGATGTCTTAGATCCTTGTGTTGCTGTGTAGGGTTAAGTCTATCAATATTAGTCATCACACAACGTGGCTGTTACTGTGTACAACGTTCTCCTGGTTCTGCTCACTTCACTCAGCATCAAATCATACAAGTCTTTCCAGGTTTTTCTGAAGTATGCCTGTTCATTATTTCTTATAGCAAAATAGTATTCCATTACATTCATATATCACATTCACAGTTATGATTACTATCTGTGTCTTTCTCTTCATCCTTTTCCCCCCATTTATGCATTTTTTTCTCCTTTCTCCTTTTCCCTTCTCATTAATGTTTTGCTTTTGACCACTACCTCCCTCAGTCCTCTCTCCATTCTATTAGCCCCCTCCCTTTTCTTCCTCTTTACCCTTACTACTTCTTCCCTCCCTTCTATCCCTTCTCCCTTTTCTTTTCCCTTTTCCCTCCTACTGCCTATAGGGCATATTAGATTTCTATACCTAACTGATTATGTTATTCTCTTCTTGAGCCAAATCTTATGAGATTAAGTTTCAAACAATGCTTATCTCCCTCCCTTCTTTCCCTCTCTTGTGATGTAATTTACCCTTGTCTGCCTCCTTTCCTTTTCTCTCAGTACATTTTCTTAAATCAGATTAATCCACTTACTTGGATCCATTTAACTCATTTGATTAGATTTTTTTCATCATTACATCACAGTCAATTTATACACATCCCCTTTATGTATACCCCTTTAACATGGTATAATAACAATACAGTTCTCAAGAGTTACAAGTGTCATCTTCCCTTATAGGGATGTAAACAGTTTGCCCCTATTAATAACACATTGTTTCTTTCTGTCCTTGTTTACATTATTATGTCTCTCTTGAGTCTTGTATTTGAAGATCAAATTTTCTGTTGAGCTCTGGTCTTTTTATCAGGAAGGTATGGAAGTTCTCTATTTCATTGAGTATCCATCTCCTCCCCTGAAAGATCATGCTCATTTTCTCTAGGTAGTTGATCTTTGGTTCTAATCCAAGCTCCTTTGCCTTATGGAATATCATATTCCATGCCCTATGGTCTTTTAATGTAGAAGCTGCAAGGTCCTGTGTAATCCTGACTGTGGTTCCATGATATTTAAATTGTTTCTTTCTGGCTGTTTGCAGTATTTTCTCTTTGACCTGGTAATTTTGGAATTTGGCTACTAAATTCCTTGGCATTTTCAATTTGGGATCTCTTTCAGGAGGTTATTGATGGATTCTTTCTATTGGTATTTTACCCTCCAGTTCTAGGACCTCAGGGCAGTTTTCCTTTATGATTTCTTGAAAGATACTGTCCAGGCTTTTTTTGTTTGTTTGTTTGTTTTGATTTTCAGGTAGACCAATAATTTTTAAATTGCCTTTCCTGGATTGATTTTCCACATCAGTTGTTTTACCAGTGAGGTATTTTACATTTTCATCTATTTTTTTTCATTCTTTTGTTTTTGTTTGAATGAGTCTTGCTCTCTCATAAAGTCATTAGCTGCCATTTGCCCAATTCTAATTTTTTAACAAATTGTTTTCTTCTATTAGATTTTGTACCTCCTTCCCCATTTGGCCAATTGTACTTTTAGGAGTTTGTTTTCTTCAGTGTACTTTTTTTTCCAGTTGGCCAATTGTATTTTTTAAGGATTTGTTTTCTACAGTTAATTTTTATCCTTCCTTTTCCAAACTGTTGACTCTCTCTTGCATGCCTCTCATTTCTTTTCTCATTTTTTTTTCTTCTACCTGTCATATTTGACTTTTAAAATCCTTCTTGAGCTCTTCTAAGAAGTCTTTTTAGGCTTTAAACCAATTCATATTCCCTTTTGAGGTTCCAGATGTGGGTTTATTGACAATATCGTCCTCTTCAGAATTTCTGCCTTGATCTTCACTGTTCCCATAATAAGAATCTATGGTATGTTTGTTTTTGTTCATGGTGGTTGCTTATTTCCTGGTCTTTAGAGAGTTTGAGCTCTCCTGCTGGGGATCAGAGAGCCCTGACCCAAGTTTTGTGTTGGGAGTCTACAGCCTGGTGACTTACTTTGTGTGCTGGGGCCTCCAATGTTGGCAATTGGAGGCTGTAGGGTTCTCGCAGCTTACCTGGTGTTGGGCTGGAATCAGCAACACTGGAACTCTGGGGTAGGATTGGTTGGTGTGGCTCCTAGAGATCTCCTGCTCACCCTGGCCTTTCCTTCCTTTTATTTTCTTCAGTTTCTTTCAGATGGATGTTGTAGGGTGTTTATTCGCCTGAGGCCCCTTGGAGTGCAGCTTCCCTTAGTTTTGCTGAGGCACTGGAAGATCCAGTTGCTGTAGAATGCCCAGGTTCCTGGTAGTTTTCCAAGCTTGTTTCCAATGATTCCCCTGTCCTCAGTGAGGCACTCGGGGGTCCAGGTGTGTGTTTGCCTGCTCCACCACCTGGGCTTCAGGATCTCCTTCTGGTATGCTGAGATGGGGATTTTCACTAGCTTGCTGGGATGCTTCCTGTTCAGTACTGCTGACCTTCCCACAGGGTAAGAGGGGACTTTCCTGTTAATCAAACTACCTGGGTTACTGAACTGCTGCAACCCATTTTTCTTCTGGTTCAGCTGTTCTAGGGTTTTTCCTGGGGTGATATTTTCTGGGCTTTCAGGGGTTAATAAGGGAGGGTAAAAGTGACTCACCTCTTAGTCCACCATCTTCTGTTCTGATTTTTCTTTCACAACCTGACTAATGTGGAAATATGTTTAACATGACTGTACATTTACAACCTATATCAGAATACTTGCTGTTATAGGGAGGAGTGAGGGGAGAAATAATTTGAAATGCAAAATTTTATAAAATGAATGCTGAAGACTATGTTTACTTGAACTTGGAAAAAATAAAATACTATTAAGTGTGTATGTGTGTGTGGGGGAAACTGTGCATATCTTTGGACTCAACAGTGCTGCTACTAGATTTATCTCCAAAAGAGATCAAAGAAAAAGGACCCATAAATGCAAAAATATTTATAGAAGGTCTTTTTGTCATGGCAAAGATTTGAAAACTGAGGGGATGCCCATCAGTTGGGGAATGGCTGAACAAGTTATGGTATATGAATATGATGGGATTCTATTGCAATATAAGAAATGATGAGCAGGGGGATTTAAGAAAAACCTGGAAAGACTTACATGAACTGATGCTGAGTGAAGTAAGCAGAACTAGAAGGACAATTTATATAATAATAATAATAATGATAATAATAATAATAGTAGTATTTTAAATACAAATAATTCAAAAACTTAGAAATTTTAATCAACACAATGACCAATCATAATTCTAAAAAACTTCATGATGAAATATGCTATCTACTGCCAGCTACAGAGCTCATGGACTCAGTGCAGTATGAAGCTTCTTGTCTTATCTTTTTTTAATCTTTTCTCAGATATGGCTAATGAGAAAATTTGTTTTTCTTGACTATACATATTTGTAATAGATTTGGTTTTCTTTGCCTTCTCAAAAGGGTTGGGAAGGGAAAGCTAAAAAGGAGAGAATTCAGAACTAAAAATAAAATTGAATTAAAGAAATGATATGTGTGAGGAATAGAAAGAAGCAGGGAAAGACCTTTATGAACTGATGCAGAGTCAAGAAAACAACATATACAGTAACCACAACTGAAATCTCAACTAAGTGGAAAGACCAATGACAAACCCAAATATCAAAAGTAAATATAATAAGGGGGACCTGAATGAAGAGAGATGAAAAGACCATCCCAACCCACCACTTTATGGAGTAGGGAGGTCCACAGGTGTTACACTTTGTACATGTTTTTGGCCCCTTTTAATGTATTGATCAGCTGTGCTGATTTTTTTTCTTTCCAAAATATATCTGTCATATGGGATGGCTTTCAGAGAGAGGGATGGAGGGATACATGGTATACTATAGTGATGTAAGAAACAGAAAATATCAATAAGAAATTATTTTAGGGGCAGCTAAGTGGTGTAGTGGATAGAGTACTGGTCCTGGAGTCAGGAGGACCTCAGTTCAAATCTGACCTCAGACATTTGACACTTACTAGATGTGTGACCCTGGGTAAGTCACTTAACCCCATTGCCTAGCAACAAAAAAACAAAACCAAGAATATAACAGCTTATTTTAAAAATCCCCCACTTATTTTTACACTCAATTCAACAGCTCAAATACAAATTTATTACTTGGTTATTATGTATAAGTCACTATGTTAGGCACTGGACAGACAAAGTGAGAAATATTATAGACTTTCTTCTTAAGGATCTTAAAAATCTCTCGGGGCACATGCCACATTAAATTAAAGTTTAAAGAACAGTTACAAATGAGAGCTTTATACAACATACTTTGAGAAGCTTATGGAAGAAGATGATATGATTTTCTGTTGGGAGGATCAATGAAGACTTCATGAATGATACAGCAAACAGGATATCCAAGGAAGAGCCTTGCCCCTCCTGCCCACCATGTAGTGTTTTAAAGTATAGTGCAATTTAGGGGTCAAATGGATGGTAAGTTTCAGAGGCAGGAAACACATGCAGGCCTTCTTGACTTAAAGGCTACCTCTCAATCCACTAGATTGGCTGTGTTAAACTCAATAGAAACTGAGGCACTGATTAGTACATAACTCTCTCAATTATTTTTGGTTATGGTACTATTTTGATCAACATTTGTTGATAGAAATATAAAGACAGAGTATGTCACTCACATTATTTAAAATATATTATAATTTAAATTAAACAAAATAACAATGATTTTTGAGTATATGATACAACATATTGTTTTTTAAACACACACTTCATAAATACATACACACATATGTATCTATCTATCTATATATATCTATATATACTTTTTTACTATCTTTTTTTATATCTATATATACTTGTTCACTTGTGATTTTGCCATCAGGCAGTACCAAGGATAGGAATATAAAGCTACTCTGACACACACACTTTTATGTTTATGTATATGAATACATATATAAAATGTATATGTATGTATACACACATACATATATATACATACACATATACACATATACATATGCATGTATGTATGCACATAATGGTTGCTCCTCAAAAGATTGTAGACTTTGGACAAATTATTGCAAATTCTGAATACTCTAAAACACTCATATAGAAAAAAAATGAAAAGGTGATGGAGCTATGTTCCCTAGCACTTTAGGAAGTTTGGTAACATCCCAAGGCATTACCATAGGGCTCAAAATTCATCAGAAAATCTAAATTTAACTGTGATAAAACCTAGGTAGCTCCCTGTGAATGTGAGGATGGATTGGAAGCAAGATTAATAATCTTACATATTTCAGGGGACCTCAGATTTTGTTCAAGTTCTCTTCAAAATCTCCTACCTAGGACTTCTGGTCATGTGAGCAACAAGATGACAGACTACACATTTTCTCTTATACTTACAATCTCTCAAACATATAGAAAAAAGAAATCACATTTTAATGATAACTTCAGTTCACTGAGCACCCCTTCTCTAGCTCCCATGCTACTGTAAGTGTCTGCCTTCCTTCACAATTTTTTTTCATTGATCCCCTTGATATCCTTAAACTTTTGTTCTCTCAGATGAATTTTGTTATTTTTCCACCTCTATAAAATAATTATTTGGAAGTTTGATTTTTATGCCATTTAATAAGGAAATCAACTTAGTTAAAATTATCATTTTAAGGGGCAGCTAGGTGGTGCAGTGGATAGAGCACCGGCCCTGAAGTCAAGAGGACCTGAGTTCAAATCCAGCCTCAGATTTGACATGTACTAGCTATGTGACCTTGGGCAAGTCACTTAACCCTGATTGCCTCAAAAAAAAATTATCATTTTAATTATATTGTCTTGGCCTACCCATAAACAATTGTTATTTCTCCAATTGTTTAGATATGTCTTTATGTGAAAAGTGATTAGCAATTTTGTTCGTATATAGTACTTGAATTTGTCTTGGTATGTAGACCCCCAATTATTTTATATTGTCTTCATTAATCCTCCTAACAGAAGGCAATATCTCCCTCTTCCATAAGCTTCTCAAAGGGTTTGGAAGGGAGAGCTAGAAGGGTGAAAATTCATTCATTTTTGTCAAATAGTGATTCTTTACCCCAAAAGTTTGATCTTCGTACTTACCAAATGTTAGATTACTTTGATTATTCACTACTGTGTATTATGTACCTAATTTATTCCACTGATTCACTCTCTATTTCTTAACCAATGCCAGAATGATTTGATGATTACTACTTTGTAACATATTTTGAGGTTTCTTCTCTCATTGTTAAAACAAATATTTCTAGTACAATCTTGAATAGCAGTGGTGATAATGGACATCCTTGTTTCACCCCTGATATTATAGGAAATACTTATAGTTTATCCCCATTACATATAATGCTTGCTGATGGTTTTAGATAGATGCTATCTAACATTTTAAGGAAGACTCCATTTATTTCTATACTCTCTAGTCTTTTTAATAGGAATGGGTGTTGTATTTTGTCAAAAGCTTTCTCTGCATCTATTGAGATAAATATATGATTTCTGTTATTTGTTATTGATATGGTCAATTGTGCTAATACTTTTCCTAATATTGAACCGGCCATGCTCTCCTGGTATCAATTCTACCTGGTCAAAGTGTATTATCATTGTGATAAGTTGCAATAATCTCTTTACTAGTATTTTATATACAATTTTTGCATCTATATTTCTTGTAGAAAATGGTCAATCATTTTCTTTCTCTGTTTTGGCTCTTCTGGTTTAGGTATCAGCACCATATTTGTATCATAAAAAGAATTTGGCAGTACTCCTTCTTCACCTATTTTCTCTAATTATTTATATGGTATTAGAATTAATTTTTCTTTACATGTTTGATAGAATTCACTTGTAAATCCATCTGGCCCTGGAGATTTTTTCTTATGGAGTTCATTGATGGCCTGGGGTTATTTAAATATTTTATTCCCTCTTCTGTTAATCTGGGCAATTTATATTTTTGTATATGTTCATCATTTTCACTTAGACTGTCAGACTTATTCACATACAGTTGGGTAAAATGGTCCTAATTAATGTTTAAATTTCCTCTTGATTGGTGGCGAATTCACCCTTTTCATTTCTGATACTGGTAATTTAGTTTTCCTCCTTTTAAAATCTATTTTATTGATTTTTTCCATAAAACCAGCTCATAGATTTATTTATTAGTTCAATGTATTTTTAATTTCAATTTTATTGATCTCTCATTTAGATTTCAGAATTTCTAATTTGACATTTAATTGGAGATTTTAATTTATTCTTTTTCTAGCTTTTTTAGTTTCATGAATAATTCATTAATCTCCTCTTTTCTATTTTATTCATGTAAGTATTGAGAGATATAAAACTTCCCCTAAGAACTTCTTTTGCTGTATCCCATAAGTGTTGGTATGTTGTCTCATTATTGCCATTCTCTTAGATGAAGTTATTAATTGTTTCCGTGATTTGTTGTTTGACCCACTCATTCTTTAGGGTTAGATTATTTATTTTCCAAGTAATTTTTGGTCTATCTTTCCATGACTTTTTATTATGTGTAATTTTTATTGAATAATGATCTGAAAAGGATGCACTTAATATGTCTGCCTTTCTGTGCTGGATTATGAGGTTTTTATGCCCTAATACATGACCAATTTTTGTGTAGATGCCATGTACCACTGAGAAGAAGGTATATTCTTTTCTATATCCACTCAAATTTCTCCAAAGGTCTAACATATTTCACTTGTTTGTTGTTGTTGTTGTTGTTGTTGTTGTTGTTGTTTTTGTTTTTGTTTTTGTTTTTTTGCCTTTTTGGTGAGGCAATCAGGGTTAAGTGACTTACCCAGGGTCACACAGCTAGTAGGTGTCAAATGTTTGAGACCAGATTTGAATTCAGGTCCTCCTGACTCCAAGGCCAGAGCTCTATCCACTGTTCCACCTAGTTGCTCCCATATTTAACTTTTCTAAAATTATATTCACCTCCTTAAATTCCTTCTTGTTTATTTTTTGAGGGAGAGAGAGGAAAGGAGGGAGGTTGAGGTCCCCCATTTGTATAGTTTTGCTGTCTATTTCTTCCTGTAACTCCCTTAACTTCTTTAAGAATTTGGATGCTATACCATTGGTACATATATGTTTAGTAATGACATTGCTTCCCTGTCTATGGTACCTTTTAACAGCATGCAGTTTCCTTCTTTATCTTGTTTAATTAGATCTATTTTTGCTTTTGCTTTGTCTGAGATCAAGATTAATACCTCTGCTTTTTTTTTTTACTGCAGCTGAAGCATTATATATTATAATCCAGCCTTTTACCTTTACTTTATGTATATCGTTCTGCTTCACATGTGCTTCTTGTAAACAACATATTGTAGGATTATGGTTTTTAAATCACTCAGCTATCTGCTTCTATTTTATAGGAGAGTTCATCCCATTAACATTCACAGTTATAATTATTAAATGTATCTTTCTCTCCATACTATTTTCCCCTATTTATGCTTTTCTCTGTCCTTTCTCCCTTTCTCTCCTCATTATTTGCTTGTGACCACTGCCTCCCTCAATCTGTCCTCCTTTCTATCAGTCCCTTCCAGGTAAATTAAATTTCTGTACCTGAGTATGATATTCCCTCTTTGAACCAAATACAATGAGAGTAATATTCAAACAATGTCATCTTCCTCCTTTCTTTCCCTCTACTATAATAGGTCTTTGTGCCTCTTCATGTGATATAATTTACCCTTTTCTGCCTCGTCCTTTCCTCTTCTCCCAGTACAGTCTCTATTCACCTCCTAATTAGGTTTTCTTAATCATTATATCAAAGTCAACTTATACCCAGACCCTCAGTCTATGTATACCCCTTCTAAATGTCACAAAAAAGATACAATTCTTAAGAGTTGTGAGTGTCATCTTCCCATGTAAGGATGTAAACAGTTTTCCCTTATTTAATAAAATGGTTTTTTTTCTTTCCTGTTTACCTTTTTATGCTCTCTTGAGTCTTGTATTTTAAGATTAAAATTTCTGTTGATCTCTGATCTTTTCATCAGAAAGTTTTGGAAATCCCCTATTTCATTGAATGTCCATTTACTGCCTTGAAAAAATATGCTTAATATTGCTGGGTAATTGGTCCTTGGTTGTAATCCAATCTCCTTCATTTTATGGAATATCATATGCCAAGCCTTCCAAACTTTTAATGTGGAAGCTGCAAGGTCCTGCATAATCCTGACTGTGGTTCCACATTATTTAAGTTGATTCTTTTTTTATATGAAAATATTTTATTGTTATTAAGTAAATAAGTTTTATTGATAATTTTTTCCTTTGAAACTTTTCAATGATTTATGGAAATTCTATATCAATTCATACAAATATTGGCTTCACCATCCCCTCCAATTCCTTGTATTTGTCATTTCCTTCCAAATAATATTTTATTACATTCAAATGCTACATTTTACTTAGCCATTCCACAATCAATCAGTGAGCACATACTCTGTTTCAATTTTTTCAACCATAAAAATAAGTGCATTTTAATGTTTTTTTGCCTTTTATACTTTATTTTTATTAATTAATTAATTAATTTTTAGTTTTCAATATTCACTTACACAAGATTTTGAATTCCAAATTTTTCCCCATTTCTCCCCGCCCCCACCCCAAATGGCATGAATTCTGAATAGCCCTTTCTCCAATCTGCCCCATCTTCTATTAACCCCCCTTCTCTTATCCCCTTCCCCTTCTATTTTCCTGTGGGGAAGGACAGATTTCTATATCCCTTTGCCTATATATCTTATTTCCCATTTGCATGTAAAAACAATTTTAACACTCTTTTTTTAAAACTTTGAGTTCCAAATTCTCTCCCTTCCTCCCTCCCCACCTGCCCTCTTTGAGAAAACAAACAATTTGATGTAAGTTATACATGTGTAGTCATGCCAAACACTTCCATAATAGTCATGTTGTAAAAGACTATGTTTCTTTCCATCCTATACTGTTCCCATTTTTTCCATTCTCTCCATTGATCCTGTCCTGCTTAAAAGTGTTTGCTTCTGATTAGCCCCTCCCCCAATATGCCCTCCCTTCTGTCAATCACCTCTCTCTTATCCCCTTACCCCCCTATTTTCCCATAGGGTAAGATAGATTTCCATACCCATTTGAGTATGTATGTTATTCCTTCCTTAAGCCATATCCAAAGAAAGTAAGATTCACTTATTCCCTCTTAACTCCCCTCTCTTCCCCTCCCCTGTAAAAGCTTTTTCTTGACTCTTTTATGTGATATAATTTACCCCATTCTACCTCTCCCTGCTGGATGACATTTGCCTGGAGTTGCATGCTTTCTCCACCATCTTTGCTCCTGGAAGCCAAGAATTACGATTTTCTATGAGCTTTTATACCTCTTCTTCCATTTGGCCAATTCTCTTTCTAACGTGTTATTTCCTTCAGTAATTTTTGTGCCTCTTTTGCTAAGCTTCCAAATATGGATCCAGAATTCTCTTTCCTTGCTCTCATTTCTTTACCTATTTTTTTCTTTATCATTCTTATTAAATTTTGAAAATTAATTTTTTTAGCTCTTCTAGGAACTCTTCTTAGGCTTGTGTCAATGCAATTTTTTGAGGTTTTGCTTATAGTTGTTTTGATTGCAATTTCATCTTCTGAGTTTGTGTGTTGATCTTCCCTGTCACTATAGTAGCTTTTTATACTCAGTTTTTCTTTTGTTTGCTCATTTTCTAGTAGATTTTTTGACTTTGAAATTATGTTGAGGTTGTGCTCTATTCTTGACATTGGGGTGGAGGGAGGAGTGCTGTCCCAAGCTTCAGGCTTTTTCTCACTTCAGTTTTCAGAGCTAGTTCTAGTACTTTGGAAGGTTTTTGGTTTTTCCAAGGTGATGTGATCTGGGGATATATGTGTTCACTGCTTTCCTTACCTGACCTTTGGACCTTACCCAGGAAGGGTCCCTGAACTTGTGGGATTGCAATCAATCCTGTCTCTCAATATCCCTGATTCCTTGTTACTGAAACAATATTGTTTCTTAGGGACCTTGCTTCCTCTTTCCTAAAAATGCTCCTAACCACCTTGGAACATTGATCCAGAAGTGGCTATAGCCAACAGAATTGCTGAACTTCTTCCAGTCCTGAATCCACTGCTAGCACAAGGATGTCTTATAACTTCCTTCTGGCAAATTGCCAAATCTCTTTATCATCTCTGGGTTGAGAGCTGATGAAGATTCTGTTCCCTTTGTCATCACTTCCTAGACTACTGTTGCATCCACATATACTCCAGACCAGCCTCCAACCTCATGCCATAAATCTCTCATTCCAGCCTCCTAAGTTTTCTTGGACTCTAAGAATGTCTCACCCTGAACTTTTGCTGTCTCTGCCACTGCAGAATTGCTTTGAAGTGTAAATTTAAAGTTGCTTGGAGGGGAATGATGAGTTTGGCTGATTGTTTCTTCTATTCTCCTATCTTGGCTCAAACCCTAGAAGTCTCATATATTTTCTTAATTACATTTTTATTCCTGTTCTTCTGTGAAAGTCTTCATTGTTTATCTATTGTAGCTTACTTTTATCAGGATCTTCTCCATTTTCCTCAGTGTGAGATTTATTTTTAATTCATCAGAAATTGTTGTCTTCTATGTCACATTTCCATACAGCAAAACTGCAAAATGATGGTACTAACAAGACAGGTCTTTGTTTTTATATCCCTAATGAGATTATTAAAGCAGTTTTTTTTTTTAATTTCCCAGAGTCAATACAGTGCATTGTTTTCCTTTTTTTAACTGGTGGTACAATTCACCTATCTGGACTTCCTTTCTCATATAATCTAACTATCTATCTATCTATCTATCTATCTATCTATCTATCTATCTATCTATCTATCTATCTATCTATCTATCTATCTCTCTATCTATCTATCTGTCCATCTATCTATCTATCTCCATCCATCCTGCATGACGAAATTTAGGCTAACCTTCTAAATTCATGTCATAATCTGGGCAATAAACATTTTTCATTTATTTGACCTTTCCAAACCAAAATCTTTTGATCCTTTTGTTGGAACCTTTGCAATATTCCAGGACTTAATGAAACCATAGGAATGTTATCTGTTAATAGGAAAATCTTGAGGATATTACTATCTACAGAGAAACCCCTTTCAACTTGGTCTCTGAACCCCTTATATCACAGTGTTGAACACCTTTGACAAGCATGAATCTTCCTGCTGTATGCCTTGTCTAATGTTTATGATCAGAGAAAGTGTTGTTGAACAGGATTATTTATGTCATGTCATTCAAGTAATCATGAAAGTGGTATATGTATGAATAGGATACCTTGTTGGAAAAGGGTCTTTAGGCTAGTAAAAATTATGAAGAGATGGTGCATTTCTAAAATCACTTGCAAAAGTTTGCTTGATTCATACTCATATTCTCCAAGCTACTATTTTGTGTTCAAGTGAAGCAAATTAAACTCTCAGAAAATGTGAGAAGGTAAATACTATGCCAGTTATTAATGTTTTTTTCAGTCACTTTTTTAAGTCTTAATAAGTCATGATCTATTTTTTTATGTCTTTGGTATCTCATAGGCCTTCAGTTACCTTGCATAGTCTTCTTGGTGTTCTCAAAATCGTGTTTTATTCAAACATGAGTATCATTCACATGTACTTAGTCCAAACAAGCTAAGCATCCTATCTTCATTCTCTTTATTACCATTTCTATTTTTTGATAAGGACATTTAGGATGATAATGTTAGGGTCCAAGTATGGTGGTCTTTTAACCATTTATTTCAGAATAGAAAAGAGAAGCCTAATAATTTTCAAAACCTTAGAAATCCAAACTTAGTTAACAAATTTGGCTCACAAGCTTGAGTCCATGTAACATACAGCACATGTAGTTGATTTACCATTACTGATGCTAACAAATATGACAGAACCATTAGTTAAACTTATACTTCTTTTTTAAAAGATTTAAAAAAATTATAACTAATTTTTAGTTTTCAGTATTCACTTCCATAATCTTTTGAGTTTTAAATTTTCTCCTCCTCCTTCCCCAAGTTGGTATGAAATCTGATATAGGCTCTTCAAATACATTCTTAGTAAACATATTTTCTCATTAGTCATGTTGTAAAGAAGAATTAGAACCAATAGGAAGAACTACAAGAAAGAAGAAACAAACTGAAGGAAAAAAAAGCAAATAATATACTTTGATCTGCATTCAATCTCTATAGTTATTTCTCCAGATGTGAATATCATTTTCCATCATGAGACTTTTGGAGATGTCTTAGATCCTTGCACTACTGAGAAGAGCCATGTCTATCAAAGTCAGTCATCACACAGTGTGGCTATTATTGTGTACAATGTTCTCCTGGTCCTGCTCACTTCACTTACCATCAGTTCATGTAAGTCTTTCCAGGTTCTTCCGAAGTCCACCTGCTAATCATTTCTTATAGCACAATAGTATTCCATTACATTCATATACTACAACTTGTTCAGCCATTCCCAAATTGATGGGCATCCCCTCAATTTCCAAATCTTTGACACCACAAAAATAGCTGCTATAAATATTTTTGTACATGTGGGTCCTTTTCCCATTTTTATGATCTTTTTGTGATACAGTCCTAGAAGTGCTATTTCTGGGTCAAAGTGTGTGCACATTTTTATAGCCCTTTGGACATAGTTCCAAATTGTGAAGCCACCATTCTTGATGGTATACCCAGTTTATTGGAGTAGGTTTTACAGATTGTTTTGCCCTCCACTTTTTATCCTTAAATGGCTTTCAGATGACTTTGCTTAGTTGGATTTCTTGCTAAGCTTTATTAAAAAATTGTTTTAGTTCCCACTGTTGTTCTGTTTTTTGAAATGATGCTTTCAATTACTTTCCATCACTCTTATCCTCATTGTTCATTATTGCTACCCTAAGCATCTAACAAAATGTCATAAAATTTTGTCAATGGGTTTAAATCCATTACATGTGAGGGCAACCCCATCCTCTTAGTGATCCAAGCTTACAATCTACGTGTCATCCTTGACTTCTCACTTTCTCTTTCACTCCCCACTTAATCCAACGTATTTCCCAATCCTGTCAACTTCATATTCATGACAACTTTCAAATGAACTACCTTGTCTCATCTGACACTGACACCACCCAATGTAGGGTATAAATCACCTTGCACCTATACTTTTGAAACATAATTCTGTTGGAGCAGTTAGGTGGCACAGTGGATAGAGCACTGGCCCTGAAGTCAGGAGGACCTGAGTTCAAATCTGGCCTCAGACACTTAACACTTACTAGCTGTGTGACCTTGGGCAAGTCACTTAACCCCATTGCCTAGCCAAAAAAAAAAAAAAAAAAAGAAAGAAAGAAACATAATCCTGGTGGATCTCCTTGCTTCAATTCTCCTCACTCCAGTCCATGTTCCACTTAGCTTTCAAAAAGTACAGCTCTCCCCATGTCAACTCTCTTAACCCCAACTATTCAATCTCTATTCATTAAACCCTAATGATCCCCCTTCACCTCCAGAATGCAATGTAAAATCATCTGTCTCCCAACTACATGCATCTTTCTCTTTTCATATTTTGGAACAAATTTTGGCTTTTTTGATATGTTAGTTAAGAGGGACACATGGCTAAGGATTTCTTTTAAAATTCTCATCCTGAGAGTTCTTTTCTCCTTTATGGAATCTTCACCAAATTCACTTCAGTTTAAGGCACAAGAAATGGAAAACCCTCCCCCCTTGTAGAGTGTGATGATCTTTCATATTGGTCAATCTATTTGTGAAGTGGATCAAGTAGATTGCATAGCTATGCAGGAACTGGCGACTGTTTCAGTCGCTCACCTATTCCTGATACTTCTGGGAACTCTGGATTCTAATGGATCTCCCAATCTCAGTGGTTACTGGGACATTACAATCTTGTAATATTTCTTTCCTTAAAAATCACAAAATAACAGCTGAAATATATGTTCTTGGGTAGATGGAGGAGAGATGGGAGATAAACTTGCCTTTGACTCTCTTTAGCAATAGTTGCCACAGAGAAATATTGGGAAACCCAAAGGAATGGCACATCCTTTTGTATATGTACTATTATCTGGCTCAGTGTCACTTGAGCCATCAGCTCCTTCAGATCTGCAGATAAGGAGAAGATTCATCATCATCACATAGCATCAGTTCTAGTCAATTATGGAAAGAAGTAGCCTTATCAAATCTGCAAATATTTTCATAATGGAAATAGACTGGTAAATAACTGTACATATTGTGTATAACCCTCTAGGAATGATGAATATAAGCATGTTTTATGGACTTGGCCCAAAGTTGCTAAACTCCCTCCTCATTTATGAAACATTGACTTTTATGTATTTATTCATATAAATGTTTTCTCCCTGAATATATGCACCAAAGTTGGGAAATGTCTTGTTTTTCTACTTGTATATGCTGTAGTGGTATATGCAGACCAAACATTACAACTCTTGGAGGTTCACAATGCATTTTCAGAGATAGTGTGAGAAAGGCAAATGCTTCAACAAGAATTTCATTACTGACTGCTAATAATTTACAACTACATGAGAATATGAAATTATTACCAACCCACTTCAAAACCAGCATTTTTTTATATTAGATTACCAATATTTAGGGATAAGGGAATGCTAAAATTTTATATATTCTATGTTGAACCAATGATTTAAACAAGTCTGAATGTACTTTTTTTTAAATTTGGAAACAAACATGAAAATAACATAATGAAAATAATGGGATAGTTAAAGGAGTGGAGAACGAGAATGAATCATTGCTAGTATATGTTAGGTTTGCATTAATCTCTATTTTGTATTATTTCAATACCAGAGTTTCCTAATTTGACCAGGCTGAAGGTGCAGTGGGTACTTACAGGCCCATTCCCACTAATGACTGGCATCAACATTTTGACTTGTTCTGTTTCCAACATGGGTCAGTTCGTCTCTATCTAGGAAACCTGGTGTCCCCTCCACTCTCAGCATTCCCTATATTGTTGTCAGACTATGTGGATATCTATATAACTTAACCCAGTTACAGCTCAGAACTCATGTTCATGTAGCCATATATATTTTCTTCACTTATTCATACTTATTTCCTTAATTTTATTGAGGGCAGTAACCATGGTTTTTTGTTCTTTAAACTGCAAAAGTTTACCACTGAGTCTATGGCATAGTAAGTCTTTAATAAATGCTTATTAACTAACTGCCAAAAAGGGGTTAAGTTTAGAGGACAGGACAGAGAGCTTGACTCTCTTTTGTGGCACCATGTTTGGCAGGTAAATGCTTTTATTCTTCTCTAAAAATTTCTTGAACATTTCCAAATATTTCAACATTAAGCCACAAATGCTCACCTGTTATATGATGATTACATGGATGAACTGCACAGCTAAACTAAATCTAAGCTAAATTGTCAAGTATTGGTCATAGTGATAATATAAAGGAGCAAATACTGCAATTCAAAATAAACAAAGTGGACCATTTCCACAATGTTACGTGCGATCTTTAAAAGACTAGCAATAAATAGGAACCTTAAAAATCTTACGTATGCAAATAGTTCCAAGGACTTATTCTTTGATATTGACAGTTTCAGGAAAATATCCAATTCTGGATAGATCTACAGACAGAACTAGTCTTTCATCTTTCAAATAGTGAAGTACAGAGTCATAATGACTTTGCCTTGTTATGTGAACTGATACATTTGAACTTCATGATTTTTTTTATAATCCATAAACTTAGGATGTGTCTATAAAGATAAATACTTTAAACAGTATTAGAGGTTCTCTTTCCAATTAATTCAAGCTTATTAGCAATACTAGTACAGGATGATACATACTGAATACCTTCCTATTTTTCTGTTAGATAAAAAAGGAGATTTTTATATGAAACACTTTCAAAATACTAAATCATTTTTAATAGTTTTAAAGAAATACTGGATGACAAACCATTCAATTCTCACACTAGAAATAACATATGGATGAATATCTATGTTTATGTTCACTATTAGTTATTTTATAATTTTAGTTAATGTATTACATATACCACATAATGTAGTTACATGGACCATTCCTTCGATGGAAAAATGTTTCTAAAAACATATCATACCCTTCCTTATTTATCTGCTTTTCCATCTTTGTAAAGAATGTGTAGCACAAATTCATGTTTTACATATATATATGTGTATATATACATACATTAATATGCACACATATATGTACTTATGTTTATGCATATGTATATATTGTGTATATATATATATGCTACAGCAAAGATGCTACTATTTCCATGTTATAAATTGTAAGATATGATTAAAAGAACTGAGAGATTATAAATATTTCCAGTAAGCAAGAGTAGAACCTGCTTTCCTATATCCTTCCTGTGATCAAAGCAATAAAACAATATGAGAAAAAAAGAACTTACCCAAACAGAGCTGGAGCCTGAGTTATCACCTTGGCTGATTGTAGTCACTAAGTATTAGGTTGAAATACTTAAAAAAATACCCAGTTCTATGGGACAATATTCATAACATCAAAAAAAATCCCAAGGTTGGCCTATTTACAGGAAACTCTGATGCCAAGATGTAGGCTGGAAATAAAGCAGAAGCAGCATGTTCACACCCTGGTGAGAATTTGCTTTCTCTAAGATCTTTCTGCCACCAAAGAGAAGTATTAATGTAAGTGGGACACTAGAGAAAAGAAAATGGGAAATGCTATTTAAGGCAATTCCAGTTATCCTTAAGAATTAATTGTGGTCGGGCAGCTAGGTGGTGCAGTGGATAGAGCTGTGGCTTTGGAGGCAGGAGGACCTGAGTTCAAATCCGGCCTCAGACCAAACACTTGACAGTAGCTGTGTGACCCTGGGCAAGTCACTTAACCTCAGTTGCCTAAAAATTAAAAAAGTTTAAAAAAAGAATTAATTATGGTCTATTAAAACCAAAAGCAAATAAATATGACAAACAGTTTTGTAATTTTCATTTTATTTTTGCTTAGTTTTTACTTTGACAATATTTTTAAATAGTTTGGGGGAAAGTCAACAATCTTCACATATTCATGTCCTGGTCTTGACACATTGTAAACAGCTATTTTAAAGTTATTTAGTAATGCTATTTTATTTGCATTTTCAATCTTTCTAGTCAGTCACCTCAAGTTTAAATTTCTTTGAATAATTTGAAAATATTGATTTTAATTAACCATTAGGCAAGTCTACATGCTTTTCATAGCTCACACTCATTAAGAGTATTGCTCTATTATTAAAACTGCAGACAAAATGTTGTTTTCCTCCTCCTTTTCTTTTTCTTATGCTATTATCTTAATGTTGTAGTTCTATGAGAAGTTTCAAGTAGGCAAATATTATCTTGTATTAGTTACCCTAAAATGTCAGTTTAACTATTAGAATCAAGGGAAGATAGAATAAAATGAAAGTTTATCTGGGACAATTAATATATCCTTAGACTTTGATTTAGAAGAACTATATTATAATCTTGCTTTAGATAGTTATAGGCAAGTCACAGTTTTTTTTTTCCCTCAGTTTCTTCAGACTTAAAACATGGCTGAATTGGAGTACTCATCTCTTACAGCTCCAAATTTATGAGCATATACTTCTATGAAACAAAATTCAAAATACAGGATGGCTCCAGATTGAAGATGAATGTTAGGCTAAGGAGTTGGGATTACATTAAGAAGTCAATAGGGAGACATTGAATGTTTTGAGTAGGTCATATCTGTGCAGAAGGAAATTTGGTGTGGAATTATCATGGAGAAGTAATTGAATGGTGGAAATATAGAGACTGGAATACTACTTAAAAGAATATTATAATAACTTTTTTAGAAGTTAGTGATATTAGGCATTTACAGTGGTCAAAATAGGAAAAAATGAGGAGAGAAATTCAAGAGATATTATTTAGAGTCAAGAGAAATTTTGTAAGTTAGTATTAGAATTGATAAACTTCTTCCTCATCGTTTTAGGTCTGACAACAATCTATTTAAAAGTTGAAGGATATTATAAGTGCTTTCAGAATGATCTGAGACCAGTAATTCTGTCTCCAGGGAGAATCAGCTGACAAGTACAGTTTCTGATATGATACTTGTTGAGTTCAGAACCATGGACAGCTCCTAATTTCTGTCACATGGATTTTACAGTATTATAGATTTTGAGAGCTGGAAGGGACCTTACTAAATCAGCAATATTAAGTTGTACCTCCCACTTCTCTTACTATCCTCTTCCAGAATTGATAATATAGGGATGCCTTAGTGAGAAGTTTAATGGAGACTACAGAGTAGAGTGCAGGTGAAATAGTGAGGGTATGCCCTTTCATATTAAATTGATTAATAGGCTAAATACCTCACATTTCTTAAGTAAAAAGTGTCTAAAGGTTGGAATCCAAGGAAATTTAGGCCAGAATCAAGATATTACAGTGGACCATAAAAGCATGTCATTTTTGGCTACCCCTGTAGTATTCTTGAGTATGGCACAAATGCTTAATACAATAATACTGTCAGCCTTAATTTTTGATTTTTATTACTTTTGTAGGTGTGAGCCAGACTCATAATTTTATAATACATTAGCTCTAGTATAGGATCAGAATATATAATTGGATTATTCAAAATATAGAAATGACATTTGTATCTTATTTCCACACTTGCAAAATTCTTTATCTCACTTTTTAAAAAATATCACATTATCTCTGTCATGCTGTTTTACATTCTTTTTTGTTTGATGTTTTATTTATATTAATACTTATCTTGGAATATAACAAAATGTATAATAAAGGCTCCAGGTGGCAATAAATAAACTGTGGGGCTGCTTATTGTGAAGGAGTTGTTTCTTAAGAAATTAATCAGAAACCTTGAGTTTTAAACCTTGCTCTTATTTGGCTGTAGGTGACTACAACATTACATTGTGAATAAAAGAAGACCTGACTTTAGTGTTCTTGAGTTCTAGAAAAATCTTTCTTTCTTTTTTTTCCCCCTTGAAAGTGAGTACCCAATTTTCAAGTTAAAGTAGTAAATATATGGTTGATGCATTTTAGAAGCAAATATACCTGACATATAAATTATTAGTGCCTTCTTCTAAATAAACCAGAGAAAAGAAATAGGCAGAATAGGCCTCCATCTGTGTACAAGCACTCTGAATGTAAATGATGAACTCCACCAATGGTAGCTATATTCAGGCCTTCTTTCCTTTATGATATCTGGTGTTTTCTAGTAATGTATAATTTGAATAGGAAGGGAGAAGTCCCACCTAAAACTGTCTCTTTTGCACAGAGTTTTGTCTAGAATCAAAGCACTGGGCACTATTTTCCAGTCAATTAATATAATTTATAATTATCATTCTTCCCTTCCACATTTCAGCCATGAGCAAGTGATGGTAATTATTGTTGACTTCTTCACCACATCTAACTCTTCTACACACTTAGTTTGAATTCAGATACTCTTTTGGGAGCTGCTATGCTAAGTGGATTCCTTCCCATGAGTTAACCCAAAGACAACTTTGAATAAAGTAATTTGAAAGCTTTTATGTTTGGGGCATTAGAAAACACAGAAAGGTTCAAGCTGTTTTCAACTCAGATATTCCTACTATTTGGACCCACTATTTATATTCGTATGCTTCCTATAGGAGGCAGCTGCTACAGGTATTGTGTTCCCCATTGTAAAGATAAGAAAACTGAAATTCAGGAAGTCTGTGATTCTTTCAGACTCAGATAGAAATTGATAGAGGTGGAATTCAAACTATTATCTCTCCCTATTCCAAACCTATTGTCCTAAACTAAGGCCCAGGCAGATGAAATGAAGTTCCTAAGAAAATAGAGAAAACTATGGGAAAAATAGAACTAGAGCTAGGGTTTCCTGAATCCCAAGCTCATGCCTGACTCCCAAACTCATGCTCTCATTATATTATGATGTTGTTTATCTACACCAAATACAAATCATGATTTTTTTATTTATACACAAATAGAAACACACTTGACCGCATAATGGTTTGTGATTTATTCTTCTATATTTTCTTATATTTGATTGGGACTTAAAGAGAAGCAGGTAGGTTATTAGTTTTAAGGTCAGAGGGAGAACATTCCAGGTAGGGGTACAGTCACAGAAATTTCCCAGAACTGAGAGATGAGTGTCTTGTTCAGGGAAGAGCCAGGAGGTCAGTGCCAATGGATTAAAGAACATATGTTAGAGAGTAAGCTGTAAGAAGACTCTAAAGGTAGCTAGGTTGTAAAGGACTTTGAACGTGAAACAGAACATTTTGCATTCTATCCTGGAGGCAAAAGGAAGCCTCTGGAGTTTGTTGAATATGAGGGATGGCATGATAGGGATTACATTTTAGGAAAATCCCTTTAGTGATTGAATGGAGAATAAATTGGTGTGGATATAAAATGACTTTGATGGAATAATGATACCCCCCCCAAAAAAATAAAGTGTTGAGAAAGAAAATTGCACTTGTAGAAGAAGAAAGGAGATTGAATGGAATAACTTATCCCACAAAAAAAGAGGCATGAAAGAGCCTCTAAGGAAGGGCAAGATGGAGGCTTGTATCAGGCAAAACTTAAAACTTACTCTCACTAAAATTAAAGAGGGAACAACACACACTCACTTAGATATAGAAATCTATCTTACCCTATAAGGAAGTAAAAAGTGATGGGAATAATAGAAGGGAGAGAGAATAGTAGGGCATATTGGGGGAAGCAGTGATGAGAAGTAAAATACTTGTGAAAAGTGAAAGGGTGGGAGGATAAGAGAGAGAAGGGGGATAAACTATTGAAAAATAACAGAGAGGGAAATACACAGTTATCATAACTATAACTGTGAATGAGATTAAAACACCCATAAAGCAGAAGATACCAGGAAGTAAACCAGAATCATACAGTATGTTGGTTACAAGAAACATATTTAAAGCAGAAAGATACATACAGGGTAAAGGCAAGGGGCTGGAACAGAATCTATTATTCTTCAGCAGAAGCAAAGTAAGTAGGGATAGCGATCATGATCTCAGGCAAAGCAAAAGTAAAAATAGATCTAATTAAAAGAGATAAAGAATAAAACTATTTCTTAGTGAAAGATACCATAGAAAATGTAGTCACAGCAATACTAAACATATATGCACCAAATGGTACATATATATATATATAGAGAGAGAGAGAGAGAGAGAGAGATAAAGAGACATGATTATATATATGTGTGTGTGTGTTTGTATTTAGACATTTAGACACGCACACATGCCTATATATGTATATATGTGTATATATATACATATATATACATACATATATATGTATGTATATGTGTGTGTGTGTATATATATATATATATATATATATATATATATTCCCCTTTAAGGATTAGATGAATACAACAAAAATAATAAAGAATTTAAGGAGATGAATAAAATTATAGAAAAGCTAGATATAGTAGATCTCTGGAGAAAACTGAATGGGAATAGAAAGGAATATATATTTTTCTCAGCAGTATATGGCATCAACACAAAACTGACCATGTATTAGGACATTAAAAAGTCACAACGAAATCCTAAAGAGCAGAAATAGTGAATGCGACCTTTTCAGATCTTCATGAAATAAAAATTACATTCAATAATGGAGAATGGAAAAAAATTAAAAATTAATTGGAAATTAAATAATCTAATTCTTAAAAAGTAGGTCAAAGAACAAATCATATGCTGAGTGAAGTGAGCAGAACCAAGAGAATGTTGTACACAATAACAGCCACATTGTGCAATGACTAATAGTGATAAACTTAACTCTTCCCAGGAATACAAGGATCTAAGACATCTCCAGAGGCCTCATGATAGAAAATGCTATCCACATCCAGAGAAAGAACAATGGAAGTTGAATTGCTGTTTTTTTTTTCTCTTCTGCTCAGTTTTGTTTCCTCTTTCTGATGGTTCCTCCTATTGGTTTTAATTTTTTACTTACAACATTACTAGTGTGAAAACATGTTTACTAGGAATGTAAATGTATAACCTGTATCAGATTGTGCACTGTCTTGGGAAGGATGGTGGGGAGGAAGGGAGAGAAAATTTTAAACTCAGAAGCATATGGAAGTGATTATTGACAATTCAAAATAAATTAATAAAAAAGAATAAATCACAGAAATAATAAATAATTTCATTAAAGAAAATTACAACAATGAGAAAAAATATCAACACTTATGAGATAAAGCCAAAGCAGTACTTAGGGGAAACACACACACACACACACACACACACACACACACACACATAAATTGCCTATATCAATAAAATAGAGAAGTAGAAGATCATTGAATTTGGCATGCAACTTAAAAAGATAGAAAAAGAACAAATTAAAAATCCCCAATTGAACACCAGATTGAAATCCTGAAAATCAAAGGAGAGGGCAATAAAATTGAAAGAAAATCATTGAACTAATATATAAAACTACAAGCTGATTTTATGAAAAATAAACAATAAAACAGATAAACCATTGGTTCATTTGATTAAAAAGTAGAAAGAAAACCAAATTTTACTATATCAAAAATGAAAGGGATGAATTCACAACCAATGAAGAGGAAATTAAGACAATTGTTAGTAGTTATTTGTTCAATTATATGCCAATAAACTTGACAGTCTAAATAAAATGGATATATATCTACAAAATACAAATTACCCAGATTAAAAGAAGAAATGAAATATTTAAATAACCCAATCTTAGAAAAAGAAATTGCACAAGCCATCAATGAATTCCTAATAAAAAATCCCCAGGACTAGATGGATTGACAAACAAATTCTACCAAACATTTAAAGAACAATTAATGCCAATACTATTTAAACTAATTGGGAAAATAGGTAAAGGAGTCCTACCAAATTCCTTTTATGACACAATTATGATGCTGATACCCAAACCAGGAGGAACCAAAACAGAGAAAGAATATTCTAAACCAATTTCCCTACTGAATATTGATGCCAAAATAATAAAAAAAAGTAATAGCAAAGAGAATATAGCAGTATATCACAAGGATTATACACAATGACCAGGCAGAATTTAGGACTGGTTGAATATTAGGAAAGCTATCAGCATAATTGACAGTATCAATAACAAAATCATATGATTATCTCAATAGATGCAGAAAAAAAGGCTTTTACAAAATACAGCACTAATCCCTATTAAAAACATTGGAGAGGATAAGAATAAATGGAGCTCACCTTAAAATGATAGGTAATATTTATCTAAAATCATCAGCAAGCATTTTTTTTTGTAATGGAGATAAGCTAGAAGCCTTGCCAAAATAATCAGGAATGAAGCAAGGATGACCCTTATCACATCTATTATTTAATATTGTACTAGAAATGTTAGCTATAGCAATAAAAGAAGAAAAAGAAAATAAAGGGATTAGAATAGAAAATGAAGAAACATAACTATAATTCTTTTCATATGATATCATGTTATACTTAGAAAATCCTAAAGAATCAATGAAAAAAACTATTTGAAAATATTTTCAACTTTAGCAAAGTTGCAGGATGCAAAATAAATCCATATAACTCATCAGAATTTCTATATATAACCAACAAAGGACAACAGCAAGAGATACAAAGAGAAATTCCATTTAAAATAACTGTGGACAATATAAAATATTTGTGAGTCCGCTTCCATGACAAATCCAGCAACTATATATACACAACTATAAAACATTTTGCACAGAAAAAAGTTAGTTCTAAACAATTAGAAAACTATTAATTGCTTATGGGTAGGCTTAATCAATATAATAAAAAAATGACCATTCTACTTGAATTAATCTATTTAGTCAGTTCCACAGCAATCAAACCACCAAAAAATTATTCAATAGAACTAGAAAAAAAGAAAAACAAAACATATCCAGAAGAATAAAAGCTCAAGGATATCAAGGGAATCAATGAAAAAATGCAAAAGAAGGTAGTCTAGACATAACAGATCTCAAAGTGCATTATAAAATGGTAATTATCAAAGCAACCTGATATTGACTAAGAAATAGAATAGTGGATCAGTGGAACAGATTGGGTACAAATTACATTCTAGTTAATGACCACAATAATCTTGTATATGATAAAACCTAAGATGCAAGCTTTTGGAACAAAAACTCATTACTTGAAATATACTGCTAAGAAAAAAATTAGGTATAGATGAATATATAACACCATATAGCAAGCTAAGGTCAAAATGGGTACATGATTTACACATGATACTACAAGGAAATTAAGAAAACATGGAATAGTTTATCTGTCAGATTTATGTATAAGGGAAGAATTAGAATCAAAGAAGATACAGGGAGCACTACAAATTGTAACAGATAATTTTGATTATATAAATCAAAAGTGTTTACACAAACAAAAGCAATGCAACCAAAATTAGTTTTTTTCTTAACAGCATCTTTTTTTTCAAATTACATGTAAAGATATTTTTCAACATTCATTTTTGTAAAATTTTTGGTTCAAATTTTTCTCCTCCTTCCTTTTCCTCCACCCTCCCCAAGACAGCAAACAATCTGATATGGATTGTACATGTACTATCATGTTAAATATATTTCCACATTAGTCATGTTGTGAAAGAAGAATCAGAACAAAAGGAAAAAAAAAACACAAGAAAGAAAAAGCAAGAAACCAAAAAAAAAGTGAAAATATTATGCTTTGATCTGAATTAAGATTCCATAGTTCTTACTTTGGGTGTGCTTAGTACTTTCCATCATGGGTCTTTTGAAATTGTCTTGGATCATTGTATTGCTGAGAAAAGTTAAATCTATTATCGTTAATCATCATACAGTGTTGCCATTGCTATGCACAGTGTTCTGGTTCTGTTCACTTCAGTCAGCATCAGTTCACGTAAGTCTTTCCCAGTTTTTTTCTGAAACCCGCCTGCTCATCATTTCTTATGTAAAAATAATATCTCATTATATTCATATACCACAGCTTATTCAGCCATTCCCCAATTGTTAGACACCCCATCAATTTCCACCACTTTAAAAAGAGCTGCTATAAATATTTTATACATGTGGGTCCTTTCCCCTTTTTATGATCTTTTTGGGATACACACCTAGTAGCGGTATCAAAGGGAATGTGGAGTTTAGTTATACTTTGGGTATAGTTCCAAATTGCTCTCCAGAATGGTTGGATCAGTTCTCAACTCCACCAACAATCATGTTCCAATTTTTCCACATTTTCTCCAACATTTATCATTTTCCTTTTCTACCGTATTAGCCAACTTGATAGGTGTTAGGTAGTACCTCAGAGTTGTTTTAATTGGCATTTTTCTAATCAATAGTTTAGAGCATTTTTATATGACTATAGATATCTTTAATTTCTTCATCTGAAAACTGTTCATATTATTTGACCACTAACGAATTGGGGAATGATTTGTATTCTTATAAATTTGATTCAGTTCTCTACACATTTGAAAAATGAGGCCTTTATCAGAAATACTGGCTTTTTAATTTGTTGTAATCAAAATTATTCATTTTTAATTTATTGTAATCAAAAGTATCCATTTTGCATTTCTAATGTTCTCTATCTCTTGTTTGATCATGAATTCTTCCCTTATCCATAGACCTGACAAATAAACTATTCCTTGATCTCCTAATTAGGATTCCTTGTGTTTAAAGCATGTACCCATTTAAACCTTAGCTTGGTATATGGTGTGAGAGTTTGGCCTGTGCCTGTTTTCTGCCATACTATTTTCCAGTTTTCCCAGCAGTTTTTGTCAAATAGTGAGTTCTTATCACAGAAGCTGGAGTCATTGGGTTTATCTAACTGTAGATTATTTCAGTTAATTTACTACTGTGTCTTCTATACCTAACCTATTCCACTGATCCACCACTCTGTTTCTTAGCTAGTGACAAATAGTTTTGATGATTGTCACATTATAGGGTAGTTTTAGATCTCATACAGACAGTTCAGTTTCCTTTGGATTATTTTTTAATTAATTCCCTTGATATTCTTGACCTTTTATTTTTCCAGATGAATTTTTAAATTCCATATAATTTTATTTGATATTTTTTCTTGTTCTATAAAATAATTTGTGGTAGTTTGATTAGTATGGCACGGAAATTAATTTAGGTAAAATTGTAATTGTATTAGCTCAGCCTAACCATAAGCAATTGATATTTTTCCAATTGTTTAGATATGATTTTATTTGTGTGAAAAGTCTTTTGTAATCATGTTCATATAGTTCCTCAATTTGTCTTGGCAGGTGGAATCCCAAATATTTTATATGGTCTACAGTTATTTTAAGTGGAATTTCTCTTTATATCTCTTGCTGCTGGCCTTTCTTGGAAATATATAGAAATGCTGATGGTTTATGTGGGTTTATTTTATTTCCTACAACTTTGCTAAAGTTAATTCTTTCAAATAGTTTTTAGTTGATTCTCTAAGTACATCATCATATCTTCTGCAAATAGCAATAACTTTTTTTTCCTCATTGCCTGTTCTAATTCCTTTAATTTCTTTTTCTTCTTTTATTGATAATGCTAACACTTCTAGTACACTATTGAATAATAGTGGTGATAATGGGCATCTTTGATTCACCCCTGATCATATTGTGTATGCTTCTAGCTTATCCCCACTACATATATTGCTTGCTAATGGTTTTTAGACAGATATAGTTTACTATTTTAAAGAAAAATGCATTTATTCTTATGCTCTCTAATGTTTTTAATATGGAGGGGTGCTGTATTTTTTCAAAAGCCTTGTCTTCTTCTATTGAGGTAATCATATGATTTGTTTTGTTATTTATAAGGAAAATTATGCTTATAGTTTTCCTAATATTGTACCAGTCCTGCATTCCTGGTATAAATCCCAGTTGGTCATAGTGTCTCATCCTCATGATAGGATGCTGCAATCTCTTTTCTAATATTTTATTTAAAAATTTTTTGCATCAATATTCATTAGTGCAATTGGTCTTTTATTTCTCTGTTTTGATTTTTCTGTTCTAAACCAGATTCTTAAGTATCAACAGCTTATTTGGTTAATAAGAGAAATTTGGTAGGACTCCTTCACCTATTTTCCCAAATGGTTTATGTAGTATTGGAATTAATTGCTCTTTAAACATTTCATAGAATTCACTTGTAAGTCCATCTGGCCCTGGAGACTTTTTTTCTTAGGGAGTTCATTAATGGATTTTTCAATTCCTTTTTCTGAAATTGGGTTATTTAAGTATTTTATTTCCTCTTCTATTAATCTGGGCAATTTGTATTTTTGCACATGTTCATCAATTTCATTTAGATTGTCAGACTTTTTGGCATAGAGTTGGGAAAAATAGCTCCTAATTATTGCTTTAATTTCCTCCTTGTTGATGGTGAATTCACCCGTTTCATTTTTGATACTAGTAACATAGTTTTTTTCTTTATTTTTTAAAATTAAATTAACCAAAAGTTTATCTATTTTATCATTTTATTCATTAAATCACCTGTTAGTTTTATTTCTTAGTTCAATAATTTTCTTGCTTTCAATTTTATTAATCTCTCCTTTGATTTTCAGAAATTCTAATTTGATATTTATTTGGGGATTTTCAATTTGTTCTTTTCCCAGCTTTCTTAGTTATATACCCAATTCATTGTTCTCCTATTTCTCTATTTTATTCCTGTAAGTATTTAGAGATATAAAATTTCCCCTAAGAACTGCTTTTGCTCCATCTCATAAGTTTTGTTATGTTCCCTCATTATTGTCATTTTCTTTAATTAAATTACCTATTGTTTGTATGATTTGTTGTTTGACCCACTCATTCTTCAGGAGTAGATTATTTAGTTTTCAGCCTATAGTTCCTTGTCCACTTATCATATATAATTTTTGTTGCATCATTTTCTGAAGGGGATGCATTTAATATTTCTGCCTGTCTGAAATTGATTGTGAGGGTTATTTTGCCCTATTACAGGGTCAATTTTTGCATAGGTGCTATGTACCACTAAGAAAAAGGTATGTTCTTTTCTATCTCCATTCAGTTTTCTCCAGAGGTATATCATATTTTCTAAAATTCAATTCATCTCCTTAACTATTTTCTTGTTTATTTTGGATTCATCACGTTCTGAGAGGGTACAGTTGAGATTCTCCACTAGTATAGTTTTATTATCTATTTCTTCCTTTAACTCATGTAACTTCTACTCTTAATTATTTGGATGTTATAAAACTTGGCACATATATATATTTAGTATTACTATTATTTCATTGCCTCTGGTACCTTTTAGCAAGATGTAGTTTCCTTTTTAATTAAATCTATTTTTGCTTTTGCTTTATCTAAGATCAAGATTCCTAACCCTACTTTTTTTTAACGTCAGCTGAAGCATAATATAGTCTGCTCCAGCCTCTTACCTTTATGTTGTGTGAAACTTTCTGCTTCAAATGTGTTTGTTGTAAACAATATATTGTAGGATTCTGTTTTTTAATATATTCTGCTAGCTGCTTATGTTTTATGGGATAGTTCATCCCATTCACATTCATATTTGTGACTACTAAATGTACGTTTCCCTCTATCCTATTTCCCACCCCTATTCATACTTTTCTCTCTCCTTTCACCCTATCCACATCACCACCTGTCCCTGACTACCACCTCCTTCAATCTGCCCTCCCTTCTAGCAGTCCCCTCTTCCCTTTTCATTCCCCTTTCCCCTCCTACCTCTCTATAGTGTAAGATAAATTTCTATCCGCAACTGAGTATGTTATTCCCTCCTTGAGCCAAGAGTAAGGTTCAAACAATACTTACCTCCTCCTTTCCCTCTTCTGTAATTGATCTTTCCTTTCTGCCTTTTCATGTGATATAATTAACCCTATTCTGCCTCTCCCTTTTCTCTTCTCCCAGTACAATTTTTTTAGCCTCAATTTTTTTTAGTCATCATATCAAAGTCAACTTATACCCATAGCCTCTGTCTATGAATGCCCCTTCTAAGTGCTCTAATAAAGAGACAGTTCTCAAGAGTTAAAAGAATCATCTTGCCACATAAGGAAAACAGTTTAAATCTTGTTGAATAACATTTTTCCCATTTACCTTTTTTATGCTTCTTTTGACTGGTATTGAAGATCAAATTTTCTGTTAAGCTCTGGTCTTTTCATCAGGAATGTTTGAAAATCCCCTATATCCTTGAATGTCCATTTTTTACCCCCAAAAGATCATGCTCAGTTTTTCTTTGCAGTTGATTCTTGATTGTAATCCAAGCTCCTTTGCCTTTGGGAATATCATTTTACAAACCCTCCAATCCTATAATATACAAGATTCTAAGTCTTGTGTAATCTCAGCTGTGGCTCCTTGATATTTGAATTGTTTCCTTGTGGCTGCTTGCAGTATTTTCTTCTGGACCTGATAATTCTAGAATTTGGCTACAATATCCCTTGGAGTTTTCATTTGGGTATCTTTTACAGGAGGTGATCAGTGGATTCTTTATATGACTATTTCTGCTTCTAGGATATCAGAGTTGTTTTCCTTGATACTTTCTTGAAAGATACTGTCCAGCTCATGCTGAATGAAATGAGCAGAACAAGGAGAACATTGTACATGCCATGTTGTATGATGACTAACTTTGATAGACTTAGCTCTTCTCAGCAATGCAAGGATCTAAGACATCTCCAAAAGTCTCGTGATAGAAAATGCTAACCACATCCAGAGAAAGAACTATGGAGATTGAATACAGATCACAGCATACTGTTTTCCCTTTCTTTCTTCTGTTTTGTTTAGTTTCTTCTTTCTTGTAGTTCCTCCTATTGGTTCTAATTTTTCTTTACCACATGACTAGTTTGAAAATATGTCTAATAGGAACATATATGTGAGCCCATATCAGATTGCATGCCATCTTGGGGAGAGGGGAGAGGGATAGGAGGGGGGGAAATTTGAAACTCAAAAGCTTGTGGAAGTGAATGGGAAAAACTAAAAAAAAAATAAATTAATAAAAGAAAAGAAAAGAAAGATGCTGTCCCGGCTAGATATTTTTTTTCATTATGACTTTTAGGTAGTCCAATAATTCTTAAATTATCTCTTCTGGAACTATTTTTTTAGGAGGTATTTTATATTTTCTTCTATTTTTTCCAAGAAGCATTTTGAATTTTCTTCCATTTTTTTCATCCTTTTGATTTTGTTTGACTAGTTCTTGATGTCTCATAGATTCATTAGCTTCCACCTGTTCAATTCTAATTTTTAAGGAATTATTTTTTTCAATTAACTTTTGTATCTCCTATTCCATTTGGCCAATTCTACTTTTAAAGGAGTAGTTTTCTTCAGGAGATTTTTTTTCCATTTGGCTAATTCTATTTTTAAGAAAGTCAATAAGTGACTTATGCAGGGTCACACAGTGAGTAAGTGTCAAGTGTCTGAGGCTGGATTTGAACTCAGGTCCTCCTGACTCCAAGACCAGAGCTCTATCCACTGATCCACCTAGCTGCCCCTCTTTTTTTTGATTTTTAAGATCCTTTTTGATATCTTCCAAGAGAACTTTTTGGGCTTGAGACTTATTAATATTCCCCTTTGAGGCTGCATATGTAGGCATTTTAATGTCCTCTTCTTAGTTCTTGTTTTGATCTTCCACCTGTTGCCATAGTAGCTTTCTATGGTCAGGGCTCTTTTCATTTTTTTTCTTGCTCATTTTTAAAAGTCATTATTTTGTGGCTTTTAAAGTTGAGCTCTGCTCCTTGGGCACAAAGGGGCACTCTCCCATGCTTCTTATGCTGAGGTCCAGGGATCTGTTCACATGCTGATGTCTCAGGTGCTTGCAGCTTGCCCACTGTGCTGGGGATGTCTTGGCCTACTTGGACCTGTTGTGCTGGGGTTTTGGGCCTCATAATTTGCATTCTTCCCTGGTACTGGAGGCCTCACTACTGACCTGATGAGCCAGGACTGAGGGGCCACAGTTTCTGATCTGTTCTGTGGCTAGGATCCCTCCACTGGATTGCTGGGACACTGTCTAGTTTGGGCTGCATTCCCCTTTCAGCCAAGTGAGACAGACCTTTCCTGAAGTCCTTCTAAGGAAGGTGGAAAATTGTTCCACTTCATCTTTTTGTGGGTTCCAATGATCCAAGATAATTCCAAAGGACTAATGATGAAGCATACTGTTTGCCTGCAGAGAAACAACTGACATGATTAAATACAGACTGAAGCATGCTACTTTTATTTTCTTTCCCTTATTTGTGTCTTTTACTTAAGTCTTATACAAAACTACTAATATTAGTCAAGTAAAAAAAAGTATGCTTCAATCTATATTCAGGCACCATCAGTTCTTTCTCTGGAGTTAGATAGCATTTCTCATCATAAGTCCTTCAGAGTCATCTTGGATCATTGCATTACTGAAAAGAACTAAGTCATTCACAACTAATCATCTTGCAATATTGCTATAACTTTGTAAATAGTACATTTTACCTTGCATCAGCTCATGTAAGTCTTTCTAGGTTTTTCTGAGAGAAACCTCCTCCTCATTTCTTATAGCTCAATAGTGATCCATCACAATCACATACCACAATTGTTCAGCCATTCTCCAATTGACTGACATCCCCTCAATTTCCAATTCTTTGACACCAGAAAAGAGCTGCTATAATTTTTTTTGTACATATGGGTCCTTTTCCTTTTTTTTTAATCTCTCCTGGAATATAGGCCTTGTATGAGCATTGCTAGGTCAAATAGTATGCACGGTTTTATAGTCCTTTGGGTATAGTTCCAAATTGTTCTAAATAATAGTTGAATCAGTTCACAACTCCACCAATAGTTCATTATTGTCTAATTTATCCCACATCCTCTCCACCATTTGTCATTTCCTTTACTGTCCTATTAGCCAATCTAATAGGTATGAGGCAGTACCTCAAAATTGTCTTAATTTGCATTTCTCCAGTCAATAGTGAGTTACAGCATTTTTAAAATATGTTGATGGACAGTTTTTATTGCTTCATCTGAAAACTATTCATATCTTTTAGTCATTTATAAATTGGAGAATGGCTCTTACTTTTAAAAATTTGACTCAGTTCTCCAAATGTTTGAGAAATTAAACCTTGCTTCAATTGTTTTACCATTATTATTGCTGACTTTAATTCCCTCCATCCTATTTTCCTCCCTGATTATTCCCTCTCTCCTGTCAGCCTGTCCATCCTCAAGAGTGTTTTGCTTCTGACTACCGCCTCTGTCAATCTGCCTTCCCTTTTACTAACCCCAATTCTCTTATCCCATTTGCCTCCTACTTTCCAGTAGTGTAAGATATATTTCTACACCTAATTCCAATTGACTGTGTATGTTTATCCTTCTTTGAGCCAATTCTGATAACAGTAAGTTTCACTCACTCCCCTCATCTCCCATCTTTGCCTCCATGATAAAAAACTTTTTTCTTGCCTCTTTTACGTAAGCTCATTTACCCCATTCTATGTCTCTCTTTCCTTTTCTTTTTTTTAAAATTAATTAATTTATTTTTAGTTTTTAACATTCACTTCCACAAGATTTTGAGTTCCAAATTTTCTTCCCATCTCATCCCTTTCCCCACCCCAAGATGGCATGCATTCTGAATACTCCTTCTACTAATCTGCCCTCCCTTCTATTCCCCCCCCATCTCTTATCCCCTTCCTCTTCAATTTTCCTGTAGGGCAGGATAAATTTCTATACCCCATTGCTTGTAACATCTTATTTCCCAGTTGCATGTGTAAACAATTGCTTTTAACATTTGTTTTTAAAACTTTGGCTTCCAAATTTTCTCCCTTCCTCCCTTCCCACCCACCCTTTTCGAGAAGGCAAGCAACTCAATACAGGTTATACATGTGTAGTCATGCAAAACACCTCAATAGTAGTCATGTTATGAAAAACTAACTATATTTCCCTTAATCCTATCCCCCCACATTCATTCTATTCTGTCTTTTGATCCTGTCTCTCCTTGAATGTGTTTGCTTCTGATTACCCTCTCCCCCAATCTGCCCTCCACTCTATCATCCTCTTGCTCTCTTGTCCCCTTCCCCACCCCCTTATTTTCCAGCATGATAAGATAGATTCCCACACCCAGTTGAGTGTGTATCTTATTCTCTCCTTAAGCCAAATCTGATGTGAATAAGATTCACTCATTCCCTCTCACCTTCCCCCATTTACCCTCCATTGTAAAAGCCTTTTCTTGTCTGTTTTATGTGAGATAATTTATCCCATTCTATTTCTCCCTTTCTCTTTCTCTGCACATAATCTTCTCTCACTCCTTAATTTTATTCTCCAGATATCATCCCATCAGCTTCAACTCACCCTTTGCCTTGTATCTATTTATCTATCTATCTATCTATCTATCTATCTATCTATCTATCTATCTATCTACCTATCTATCTATCTACATATATATATATATATATATATATACACATACATATATATGTTTTCCCTCCAACTACTCTAATACTGACAAATGACTCATGAGTTACAAATATCATCTTTCCATGTAGGAATGTAAACAGTTTAATCTCGATAAGTCTCTTATGATTTCCCTTTCCTGTTTACCTCTTCATGTTTCTCTAGAGTCTTGTATCTGAAAGTCAAATTTTCTATTCAGCTCTGTTGTTTTCATCAAGAAAGTTGAAAGTCCTCTATTTCACCGAATTTCCATTTTTTCGCCTGAAATATTTTACTCAGTTTTGCTGGGTAGGTGACTCTTGGTTGTAATCCTATCACCTTTGCCCGCTAGAATATCATATTCCAAGCCCTGTGGTCGCTTAATGTAGAAGCTGCCAAATCTCGTGTTGTCTTGATTGTGTTTCCACAATACTTCAATTGTTTCTTTCTGCCTGCTTGCAATATTTTCTCCTCAACCTGGGAACTGTGGAATTTGTATACAATACTCCCAGGAGTTTTCCTTTGGGGATCTCTTTTAGGAGATGATTGATGGATTCTCTCCATTTCTCTTTTTCCCTCTGGTTCTAAAATATCAGGGCACCTTTCCTTGATAATTTTTTGAAAGATGATGTCTAGGCTCTTTTTTGGATCATGGCTTTCAGATGGTCCAAAAATTTTTAAATTACCTCTCCTGGATCTATTTTCCAGGTCAGTTATTTTTCCAATGTGATATTTCACATTGTTTTCTAATTTTTCATTCTTTTGGATTTGTTTTACATTGTCTTGATTTCTCATAAAGTCACTAGCTTCCAGTTGCTCCATTCTAATTTTTAAGGAAGTATTTTCTTCAGTAAGGTGTTGAATTTCCTTTTCCATTTGGCCAATTTTGCTTTTTAAGACATTCTCCTCATTGGCTTTTTGGGCCTCTTTTGCCATTTTGGTTAGGTTATTTTTTAAGGTGTTATTTTCTTCAGTATTTTTTGGGTCTCCTTTAGCAAGCTGTTGACTAGTTTTTCATGGTTTTCTAGCATCACTCTCAGTTTTTCTTCTACTTCTCTTAATTGCTTCTCAAAATCCTTTCTTGAGCTCTTCCATGGCCTGGGACCAATTCATATTTTTCTTGTAGGCTTTGGATGTAGGAGGTTTGACTTTGTTGTCTTCTGGTTGTATGTTTTTGTCTTCTTTGTCCCCAAAGTTAGATTCTATGGTCTGACTCTTTTTGTGCTGCTTGCTCATGATCCCAACCAATTATTTGAGTTATAAACTCTTTGTTAAGGTAGGTGTCTGCTTCCAGTGTGGAGAATGTACTGTCCCAAGCTTCAGGGGTTTTGTGCAGCTGTTTTAAGAGATACTTCTAGGGACCTATAAATTTTCATTTCTTCCAAGGTGGTAGGATAAGGGGTGAGGTGTTTACTCCTTTCCTGTTCTGTGCTCTGGTCTGTGAGTGACCACAAGCACTCTTTTCTGTCTTGAAACTGTGAGGAGCATTTCCTCTCCACCACCACTATAATCTCCACCATGCCAGTGCTCCTTCTCACCCCAGCACCGCCACCCAGAACTGTGATGCAGATACAAACACAGGCAAAGCAGAAGAATCCTGCCTCAGCAACAGCAAAGAGATCACTGCAATCCCCCTCTGATCAGTCACTCAATTCCTCCTCAGTCTGTGGACTGGAAGCTCAAGAAGCAGCCACTGCCCCAAGGCTGAGCTTGGGACCTCTCACTGCAGAAATAGACCTTTCCTACTGACCTTCTAACTTGTCTTTGGCGTTCATGGGTTGAGAAGTCTGATAACCACCACAGCTGCCTGTTATTCAGTCCTCTGAGGTCTGCTCCAGTTTTACTGAGGCCTGTTTTGCCTGTGCACCCATGCCAAACTGCATTTATCTCCCAGGCCCGTGTGATAGACCTTTCTAATCAACCATCCAGGTAGTCTTGGGCTGGAAATTTTTCTCATTCTGTCTTTTTGTGGGTTCTGCTGCTTTAGAATTTGTTTAAAGCCATTTTTACAGGTATTTGCAGGGTTTGGGGGGAGAGCTCAAGCAAGTCCCTGGTTTTACTCTGCCATCTTGGCTCCCTCTCCCTTTCCTTTTCTCCCAATACATTTCTCTCTTGCCTCTTAATTTAAGTTTTTAGATTACATTCCTTAATATTCAACTCACACTTGTGCCCTCTGTTTATATATACATATATATATGTATATGTATATGTATATGTATGTGTGTGTGTGTGTGTGTGTGTGTGTGTGTGTGTGTGTGTATTTTACCCTCTGGCTCTAGAATATCAGGGAAGTTTCTTGAAAAATGCTGTCCAGGCTCCTTTTTTGATCATGGCTTTCTGGTAGTCCAGTAATTTCCAAATTATCTCTCATTGATCTATTTTCCAAGTCAGTTGTTTCATTCCAGGTTTTGCTTGATTGATTCTTGATGTCTCACAGAATCATTGGCTTCCATTTGCTCAATTCTAATTTTTAAGTAATTATTTTCTTTAGTGAGGTTTTGTACCTCCTTTTGCATTTGGTCAATTCTACTTTTAAAGGAGATTTTTTTTTCAATGAATTTTTGTGCTTCTTTTTTGATTCAGCCTTTTCATTTTAAGGCATTCTTTTCCTCATTGGCTTTTTTAACCTCTTTTGCCATTTGGCCAAGTCTGTTTTTTTAAAGTGTTATTTTCTTCAGTATTTTTGTATCTACTTTACCAAGCTGTTGACTCATTTTTCATGATTTTCTTGTATCATTTTCATTTATCTTCCCAATTTTTCCTCAATCTCTCTTACTTGATTTTTAAAATCCTTGCCATTGAGAAGAGTTTTCAAGATGTGCAACTCCAAGTACAATTGGACCCAATAATTTATTATTTATTTATTTTTAAATCTATCTATCTATCTATCTTTCTATCTATCTATCTATTTATTTATTTTTATATTCCCAAGCCACTGTAGAACCAATTGATAGTATTTTTGGTCACCATTTCTATTTACCTTTGCATGCCTATCTAATCTTAGCTAAAGCCCAAGTGAAAATTATCTCTTATCCTTTAAACCCAAATGGAAAAGCACTGACTCTGGCACCATAGACCTTCTAACCTTTAATCCTTACTATCTGTGTGATGTTAAATAAGTTACTTAATTTCCCAGGGTCCCAGTTTTCTCATATAAAAATTATGTGATTAGACTAGATGACCACATATGTCCTCTTTAACTTTAGATACACTATCCTATCAATTATAAAGATGAATTGAAATTGTTATTATATAATCTGAGTCACAGTCATGTTTAATTTTTAATACGTTTAATAAGTAGATATACATACATCTGAGATAGTCGCTGATTCACAGCTTTCTCAACTTCATTTCTTTTTCTCTTCAATCAATTCAGTTCAATTCAATTCACTAAATACTATGTTGAATATACACCCTAATGAATAAAATACCCAAAGTTAAAAGGTAAAAGAGGGGAGACAGACAGATAGAAAGATGTACTAAGGGAGTGAGAGAGAAAGAGAAAGAGAGAGAGAGAAAGAGAGAGAGAGAGAGAAAGAGAGAGAGAGAGAGAGGAGATCCTATTAAACAGACTAAATCATATTGTTATAGGAATGCAAATAATCTCTGTTACTCTATAAATTAATATAGTTTAATATAATTTTAACTTTTCTTTTTCAATGTAAAAACATCTATTTTCTCCCATTCCTATGACGAGAAAAAAAATCACACCCTGAAAACAAATATGGACAGTCCATTAAAACAAATGACAATGTTCAAAAAATGTCTCACATTTTACCATAAGTTTATGACATCTCTACCAGTAGATGGTAGCATGATACATATTTCTTGATTCTTAACCTCTAATTTTGAGAAATAAGTGGAATAATTTATCAAGTATCTGTCAACTTGCAGTGGGAGAATGGTAGAATAGATGGATTAAGTGACTCACTGTCTAATAGAGTGAGAACAAGCAATAAACCTATTTAGTCCTGGTCACAAAATTTCTGAAAAGGTAAATTGTTGGAATAGATAAAAATAAATTTCAGTCCTTCTCTCTATAGTAACTTTCCCATCAGATCCAAAGGCCATGTATACTGTCTCTAAAACAAACTAAGGAAGGTTTTCTTCTTATTGGGACACAGAAAGGCAAAGGTTTCAATGAATTAATTCTTTTGCACATCTATATGGTCATAGACCAAATGACCTCTTACATATGGTGGAGGGATTCATTCCTAATATCAATGACATTTTTTCTTCATTTTAAGTGAAATATCTAGGCATTCTTAGCATTTAGAATGAAACAGAATCTTAAGTTGTAGGAGTGTGTTAATAATGAACCAAACTCTTCTCCCTTAAGAGCTTGCCAGTATGGTTTGTGATGCAATGAGTTCTAGTTATTTTAAAAAATTAAGGTCTGCAAAAAATACATTACCATGTAGGCTTTTCAAAAACACATAGTACATATTAATTTTCCATTAATAAGTTTCTCTAACTTATCTGAAATTTTCTACACAATTTTGGTAAATCAGAATTGATTGCTTAGGTGTTTGTCAGTGGAGTAGTGTCTGCTTTGTGTTTTTGACATTTATTTTACAATGCACCAATGTCTAAGTATTTTCATGGAATATTCTTGTTGCATTAAAAAAAATCATGATCATTCTGGGCCACATTTAGTATGCAGATAGGCAGAATGAATCTAAAACAGGCACCAATGAGATTTTTGGGGTTGAGCAAAGCCTTACAGCCACTACATAAGAACAAAGGAGAAAGGAAATATATGTTTATATCATTTTAAACATACATATAATTTCAAAGGAAAATAATCCATGGTGGATAATAAAATATTGTAATATTTTTAAAAATTCTATAATATTTTTAGCTTTTGACCTCAGTTGCTCCATATATCCAGGTAAGAAACAAGAGTATAAAGGATACTCATCCTAATGTAACTGGAGTCAATAAGTTCATAAAAATATTAAGAACCCCCACCAAAAATATTAGAATGACTTATTAACACCTACTCCACAGAAATTTTGAGGTTTAAATAATATTGCATCTATAAGCCACTTCATAAACCTTAAAATCTGTATAAATGATGGCTATTATTATTTGTTTGCTTGTTTTTTTTAATTATTGTATTTTTTCAAAGCAATAGTTCAGCTTCTAGGTTTCTAAGTTGGGGAGCAAATTGACACTTAATTCCTCTTACCCAAATGATTACAATAGCCTCTCAAATAGTCTCCCTCCTTCCATTATCTCTTCTCTATAATCCATCCTTCAAAGAGTTGTCAAAATAATATTCCTAAGGCACAGGTCTGATTGAATGACTTACCTAATCAAAAATCTTATATGCTATCTAATGTCTTCAGAAGTAAACAATGCCTTTAGAATTAAATATGGAATCCCAAGATAGTCATTAAAAGCCTTTCACCTTCTGGCTACCGTCTACCTTCCTGAACTTAATGCATCTTATAGTGCTTCACACTCACATTTCTTAGCAGACTATAGTGCTAATTTGCATGGTGCTGTGGTAAGGGTTTTGGTTTTAGAGTGAGAAGATCAGGATACTGAAACTTCCTACCTTTGTGACCCTGAAAATGCCACTTCACTCTGAGGCTTGTCCATATCTGTAAAATGGAGAAGCTGTAGTAGATAACTACAAAGATTACTTTCTAGCTCTGTTAGCCTGTGAAATGAAAGCAACCATGGGATGAATATTATAATCAAATTCCAGAGTTCCCAGGACAAGGAAAAATAATGTAAGCAGCCTGAAAGAAAGAATTCCAATGTTGAAGTATCACATTGGGATTACACAAGATTTAGCAACTTGTACATGAAAGGATCAGTGTTTGTGGAATATGATATCCTGGAAGGCAAAAGAGCTAGAATTACAAACAAGAATGAATTAACCAGCAAAACTGAGCATAATATTTCAGGGGAAAAATGAATATTCAGTTAAATAGAGGACTTTCACATTTTCCTGATGGAAAGACCAGAGCCTAACAGAAAATTTGATTTCAAATATAAAACTCAAGAGAGTGGACAGAGTCAAGATGGCAGAGAAATGGCAGGGACTTGTCTGAGTTCTCTCTAAAACCCTTCCAAACAAGATTAAATAATCCCCCAAAACAAACTACAGAGTGTCAAAACCCACAAAAAGACAGATTGAAACAAACAATTTAGACAACTTAGAAAGTTGGCAGGAAAGTTCCATTGCACTAGTGTGAGAGTGAGGTGAGAGTGCAGCACAGTCCAATGCAGGCTGTGTCCCAGCCAAATTACAGTAGTCATTGGGCCACTTGAATCAGTAGTAGCAGGAGTGGTTTGTGAAACTCTCTGCCCACAGATAGTAGAGGGTTCAGAGAACTGGTTAGAATGAGATTGTAGAGGTACCTTTTCTGGCACCAGGGCAGGACTCTTTGTATTGTCCATACTTAGATTTGGGTCATAGCCCTACGTCTCAGTCACAGGGTGAGGAGAAATACTAGCACACACAAGCTTACAGCCACAAAAGAAAACTAAAAACCTCATCACAGGTTAGGGCAGAAAAGAGGGCATGTGGTCATTCACAGTACAGGCCAGGAAAGTAGTAAACACACTTCTCCCTAGACCACACCACCTTTGAAGAACTGAAAACTTACAGGTCCCCAGAATTACCTCTGAAAACAACTACAAAACAAACAAGCAAAAAAAGCAAACAAACAAATAAACAAACAAAAGTAATCCTGGCTCAAAACAGACACATTCAGTTGGGTATAGAAATCTTTGTTACCCTATAAACAATTAGGAGATGAGAGAGACAAAACAAGAGGGCGGGGCTAGTAGAAGAGAAGGCAGATTGAGGGAGATGGCAGTCAGAAGCAAAACACTGGTGAGGAGGGAAAGAATGAAAGAAAAGAGAGAACAGTATGAACAGGAGAAGATAAGATGGAAGAAAATATACAGTTAGTAAGTATAACTGTGAATGTGAATGGGATGAACTCTCCTCTAAAATGAAAGTGGATAACAAGTAAGATTAAAAAACCCAGAAACCTACAATATGCTATTTATAAGAAACACATGTGAAACAGATATAATTAAAAGATGTAAGGAATGAAACTACATGTATTTAAAGGTACCATAGACAATGAAGTAATATTAATACTAAACACATATGTACCATACGCTATAGCATCCAAATTTTTAAAGGAGAAGATAAATGAGTTACAGGAGAAAATAGTACAACTATACTAGTGGAGGACTTCAACCTCCCCCTCTGAGAACTAGATAGATAAATCTAACCACAAAATAATGAAGAAAGAAGTTAAGGAGGTGAACAAAATTTTATAAAAGTTGTGATAGACCTCTGAAGAAAACTGAATGGGGATAGAAGGAAACACATCTTTATTCAATAGTAAATGGCACTTACACAAAAATTTATTATGTATTAAAGCATAAAAATCTTACAATCAAATGCAGAATAGGTAGAAATATTAAATGCATCCTTTTCAGATAATACTACAATAAAATTGCATTCAATAATGGGGCATGAAGAAGTAGGTTAAAATTAATTTGAAGCTAAATAATCTAATTCTAAAAAAGAATAGGTCAAAAACAAATCAGCAAAAAACAATTAATAATTTCATCAAAGAGAATAACAATAATGAGACAACATAACAAATTTATGAGAAACATGCAAAGCTGTACTTAGGGGAAATTTTATATCTCTAAATGCTTACATCAATAAAACAGAGAGAGAGTAGTTCAATGAATAAGGTATGCAACTAAAAAAAACCTAGAAAAAGAACACATTGAAAATCCCCATCAAACACTAAATTGGAAATCCTGAAAATCAAAGGAGAGGTTGATAAAATTAAAATAAAAAAAAAACTAAGAGCAGGTACTATAAAGAAAAAAACAATAAAATAGATATATGATTTGTTAATTTGATTAAAAAAAACAGGGAAGAAAACCAAATTACTAGTATCAAAATTGAAAAGGGTGAATTCACTACCAATGAAGAGGAAGTTAAAGAAGTAGGTAGGAGCTATTTTGCCAGTTGTATGCCAATAAATATGGTAATCTAGGTGAAATGGATGAATATTTACAAAAATATGAATTGCCCACATTAATAGAAGAGGAAAGAGAATGCTTAAATGGCCCTGGCTTTGGGGAAAAAATACATTGAATGAACCATAAATGAACCTCATAACAAAAAATTGTTAGTGTGACCCTGGGCAAGTCATTTAGCCTTGATTGCTCATCAAAAAAAAAAAAAAAGAGAGAGAAAGAGAGAGAGAAAAGAAGGAAGGAAGGAAGAAAAAAGGCAAAAAAAAGAAAGAGAGAAATTTGCTAGGGCCAGATGGATTTCCAAGTGAATTCTATCAAACATTCAAAGAATAATTAATTGCAATACTATATAACTTATTCAGAAAAATAGGTGAAGGAGTCCTATCAAATTCCTTTTATTACACAAATATGGTGCTGATATCTAAACCAGGAAGAGCCAAAATAGAGAAAGAAAACCATGGTTCAATGTTCTTAATGAATATTAATGCAAAATTTTTAAATAAAATACTGGCAAGGAGATTACTACCATATATCACAAAAATCACACACTCCAATTAGATGGGATTTATACCAGAAATGCAAGGCTGGTTCAATATTGGGGAAACTATCAGTATAATTAACCATATCAATCATAAAAAAATAACAAAATTCATATAATTATCTCAACAGATGGAGAAAAATAATTTTTGACAAAATACACCACCCATTTCTTTTTAAAAACACTAGAGAGCATATGAATAAATGGAGTTCTTAAAATATGTCTATGTATAACTCTCAGCAATCATTTTCTGTAATGGGGATACACTAGAAGCCTTCTCAATAAGATCAGAGATGAAACAAAGATATCCATTATCACTACTATTATTCAATATTGTACTAAAATATTAAGTATAGCAATAAGAGAAGAAAAAGAAATTGAAGGATTTAGAATAAGCAATGAGGAAACAAAACTATCACTCTTTGCAGATGATATGATGGTAAACTTAGAGAATGCTAGAGAATCAACTAAAAAAACTAGTGGAAATAACTAATAACTTTAACAAAGTGACAGGATATTAAAAAATCCACAAGACATAGAAAGAGAAATTTCACTTAAAATAACTGTAGATTACACAAAATACTTGGGTGTCTACCTGACAGGAGAAATACAAAAATGTTATAAACACAATGAGAAAACAATTTTTACAGAAGTAAAGTCAGATCCAAACATCTGGGAAAATATCAATTGCTTATAGGTAGGCAGAGACAACATAATACAAATGACAATTCTTTCTAAATTAATCCACTTATTTAGTGCCATACCAATCAAACTACCAAAAATTATTTCAAAGACTTAGAAAAAGTAACAACAACATTCATCTGGAAGAAAAAAAGGTCAAGAATATCAAGTGAATTAAGGGGAAAAATGCAAAGGAAGGTGGCCTAGCCATACCAGATCTCAAACTATGTTATAAAAAAGAAAACAATCAGTAAACTAGACACTAGTACTAGACACAATAGTAAATGACCATAATAATCTAGTGTTTGATAAACCCAAAGACCCCAGCTCCTAGAATAAGAACTCACTGTTTAATAAAAACTGTTAGGAAACTGGAAAACGATATGACAGAAACTAGGTATCTAGAACATCTTACATCATTTAGCAAGCTAAGATCAAAATGGGTACACAATTTAACATAAAGAGTGACACTATAAGAAAATTAGGAGAGCTAGGAATAGATTACCTGTCAGATTTATGGAAAAGGGAAAAATCTATGACCAAACAAGACATAGAAGGCATTATGAAATGCAAAATAGATAATTTTGACTGTATGAAATTAAAAGAGTTTTGCACAAACAAAACCAATGCAACCAAGAATAGAAGGAAGGTAGAAAGCTGAAAAATAGTTTTTATAGCAAGTGTTTCTGATAAAGGCCTTATTTCATAAATATGCAGAGAGCTGATTCCAATTTATAAGAATACAAGTCATTCCCCAGTAAAAAAAAATGGTCAAAGGATTGAAAAGGCACTTTTCAGATGAAGAAATTAAATTTATCTATAGTCATATGAAAAAATGTTCTAAATCCCTATTGACTAGAGAAATGCAAATTAAAACAACTTCAGATTAGCATACATGACAAAAAAGGAAAATGCTAAATGTTGGAGTGGATTGGGGAATTTGGAACACTAATGCACTATTGATTGAGTGGTAAAGTGATCCAACCATTATGAAGAGCAATTTGGAACTATACCCAGAGGGCAATTAGACTGTGCATACCCTTTTATATGGCAATACCATTACTAGGTCTGTATCAAAAAAAGAAAAAGAGAAAGGGACATACATGCACAAAATATTTATAGCAGCTTTTTTTTTTTCTGGTGGCTTAGAATTTGAAATTGAGGGAATGACTATCTATTGGGGGCACAGCTGAACAAGTTGTACTATAAGAAATGGCAAGTGTGTGGATTACAGAAAAAAACGTGGAAAGACTTACATGAACTGATGCAAAATGGAGTGGGTAGAACCAGGAGAACATTGTACATAGTAACAGCAACACTGTGTAATGATCAACTACAATTAACTTAACTCTTCTCAGCAATGTAATGATCAAAGACATTTCCAAAAGATTCATGATGGAAAATGCAGCTATCCACATTCATAGAAAGAACTAATGAAATCTGAATCCAGATCAAAGCATACCATTTTCACTATTTTTTACTTTTTTTCATGTTTTTTTTATTTTATTCTGTTTCTTCTTTCACAACATGACTAATATGTGATTGCACATATATAACCTATATTAAATTCCTTAACATCAAAGGGAGGTAGGAAGTGAGGGGAGGAGGGAGAAAATTCGGAACTTAAATTTAAAAACATGTTAAAAATTGTCTTTCGATGCAATTGTAAAAATAAAGTACTATTAAAAAGAAATGAAAAATGCCAAATACTTATTGCCATTTTCATCTAGCTGACCTTGTGCAAGACACTTAACTTTACTCTGTCTTAGTATACTCAACTGCAAAATAATGGGCACCTTCTTCAGGAAGCCTTTTGTTCCCCTTAATTCCTATGATTTTTCTCTTTTGGTTTTTTGAATTATCTATATATAACTTGTTTGTATGTAGTGATTTATGAGTTTTCTCCCTCATTAGACTGTAAGCTCTTTGAGTGCAGGGAATGCCTTTTTCCTTTTTTTGTATCTGCAGTGTTTAAGAAAATTTATGAAGGGGTGAGAGAGGATTATATTGGGAAAGAGAAGGAAAGAAGGAGAGGAAGAATGGGGTAAATTATCTTACATAAAACAGACAAGAAAAAGTTTTTACAGTAGAGAGGAAGTAGGGGAAAGTGAGAGGGACTGAATGAATCTTACTCTCATCAGATTTGGCTTAAGGAGGGAATAACATACATACTCAGTTGGGTATGGAAATCTATCTTACCTTACAGGAAAATAGGGAGGAAAGGGATAAGACACTGAGGGATGGTAGAAGGGAGGGCAGATTGGGACAGGGGGTAATCAGAAGCAAACACTTTTGAAGAAGGACTAAATCAAAGGAGAGAATAGAATAAACAAGGGATGGGATAGGATGAAGGGAAATGTAGTTAGTTTTTTACAACATGACTATTTTGGAAGCGTTTTGCATAACTACACATGTATTGAATTGTTTGCCTTCTCAATGATGGTGGGTGAGAAGGGAAGAAGGGAGGGAATTTGGAACCCAAAGTTTTAAAAACAAATGTTAAAAATGGTTTTTACATGCAACTGGGAAATAAGAAATACAGGCAATGGGGTATAGAAATCTATCCCACCCTACAGGAAAATAGAAGGGGAAGGGGATAAAAGAAGGGAAGGAATAGAAGGGAAGGGAAATTAGGGGAAAATGTATTCAGAATGCACACTGTCTTGGGGTAGGGGAGGGGAGAGATGGGGAGAAAATTTAGAACTCAAAATCTTGTAGAAGTGAATGTTGAAAACTAAAAAATTAATTAATTAAAAAATTTGTGACATATAGTAGGCACTTAATAAATTGTTTATTAATTGATTGAAGAAAAGACTTAAAGATCCTTTCCAGTTCTGAAGCTATGATCTATGATTATATATCAGCAAGTTTCATATATTTTTAATTTATTTATTTATTCTTAGTTTTCAACAATCAATTTTATAAGATTTTGAGTTCTAAATTTGCCCCCTCCATTCAATTTCTGCTCTCTCCCATTCCCCCTCCCCAAGACATCATGCAATCTGATATAGACTATCCTATCATATTAAACATATTTTCAGGTCAGTCATGTTGTGAAAGAAGAATCAGAACAAAAGGGAAAAAACACAAGAAAGAAAAAAAAACAACAAAAAAAGAGAAAATAATATGCTTATCTGCATTCAGACTTTATAGCTTTTTCTCTGGATGTGGATAGCATTTTTCATTATGAGTCTTTTGGAATTGTCTTAGATCATTGCATTCCTGAGAGTAGCTATGTTTGTCAAAGTCAGTCATCACACAATGTAACTGTTACTGTGTACAGTGTTCTGGTCCTGCTCACTTCATTCAGCATCAGTTCATGTAAGTTTTCCCAGGTATTTCTGAAATCTGCCTGCTCATCATTTCTTATGACACAATAATATTCCATTACATTCATATGCCACAACTTATCCAGCCATTCCCCAATTGATGGGCATCCCCTCAATTTCCAATTCTTTGCCAACACATAATGCGGTTCCTTTTCTCTTTTTAATGATCTCTTTGGGATACAGAACTAGCAGTGGTATTGCTGTGTCAAAGGGTATGCACAGTTTGATTGCGCTTTGGTTATAGGTTACAAATTGCTCTTCAGAATGATTGGATCAGTTCACCACTCCACCAACAATGCATTAATGTTGCAATTTCCCCAGATCTTCTCCAACATTTATTATTGTCCTGTTTTGTCATGTTAGCCAATCTGATAGGTGTGATGTGATATCTCAGAATTGTTTTAATTTGCATTTCTCTCATCAATAGTGATTTAGAGCATTTTTTCATCTGACTATAGATAGGTTTAATTTCTTCATTTGAAAACTGCCTGTTCATATCCTTTGACCATTTATCAATTGAGAAATGACTTAAATTCTTCTAAATTTGACTCAGTTCTCTATATATTTTGGAAATTAGGCCTTTATCAGAGACATTGGTTGTAAAAAATGTTTCCCAACTTTCTGCTTTCCTTCTAATCTTGATTGCATTGCCTTTTTTGTGCAAAAATTTTTAAATTTAATGTAACCAAAATTATCCATTTTGCATTTCATAATGTCCTCTATCTCTTGTTTGGTTTCTTTCCCCCCATAGATCTGACAGGTAAACTATTCCTTCCTCTCCTAATTTACTTATAATATCAACCTTTATGTTAAACTGTGTACCTATTTTGACTCTATCTTGATATATGGTGGAAGATGTTTGATCTTTGTCTGGTTTTTGCCATCCCATCTTCCAGTTTTCCAAGCAGTTTTTGTTAAATAGTGAGTTCTTATCCCAGAAGCTGGAGTCTTTGGATTTATCAAATAGTAGATTACTATAGTCATTAATTACTGTGTGTACCTAACCTATTTCACTGAACTACCAGTCAAATTTTTGGCCAGTACCAAGTAGTTTTGATGATTATTGTTTTATAATACTGTTTTAAATCTGTTACAGCTAGGCTACCTTCCCTTGCAACTCTTTTCTTTAATTCCCTTCAACAAGTGCCATCTTGAAAGGAAAGAAAAAAAAACACTACATAGATTCATATTTTAGTAAACTGAAGTATTAATTAAATTTAATTAATTAATTAAAATGAATTTAATCTCTTTTAATAAAATGTATTAAAAACCCTATCTTATGTTGATCACCTATTATATAGCCTATACATTATGGTATTACCCAAAAAAGCATAGGCTTACTTCACTCTGATAATAGTGAAAATGGAGGCAGTATTGATGCAAATCAGATATACCTTTGTTTTCATCAAGCTTTTTTAAATTCCTTATTGATATATTGTTTTGACCATTCTGTTCATTTTTCCTCATTTTAATAATTATGCAGTAAATAATAATAGTTGAAAATTCTGAAAGAAGTAACACTAAAATCTAGCACATTTTGACAAATTATATTAGCATCAAATTAGTAACTTTGAAAATCAAGTAGAAAAAATGTAAAATCGTCTTTTAGTGTGTTTTTAGCTGAAACATTAATCTTCAAGAAAATTATTGATCAAGTATTTGAAGATTTCTTTAAAAATACTAACTTTTTAAAAAAGGAAAGGCAATGTAATTTTCTGTTGGCAAACACTGAAGTTAAAATATAGAATTGTGGAGAAATTATATTTCTGTGCACCATAGGATCATAGATTCAGACCTAGAAAGACTTTTGGAAGTCATTTAGTCCAAAATTCTTATTTTACACATGAGAACAGATTTGCTCCAAAACCATCAAAAAACCTCCTCATTCTAATGTATCTATATTATTTCTCAAATGTCAAACTTTTGACTGACAGTGATTATTAATACTGAACAAATAATGTTCAAGTAACCTCTAGCCCTAAAATTTTAAATAATATTAACTAACTAATTCATTCATTCAACAAACATTTATAAAGCTCCTTTTTTACCCTGTGCTGGGTTATTGAACATACAAAGATAAAACTAAAAACAATCCATTACCATACTAGGAGTTAGAAGTTATTAAGATTATATTTTAAACTAATATTTTAAATAATCATATCTATTTCTCAATTTTAGAAATTCTCTTTTACTTTTAAAGGGTGTATATTTTTGACACATTTTCAGATAATACACATGGATGATTATATATTAAATATGATTTAAAAAGAGAAAAAATATGGAGGTTGAACTCTTTGATTGGATTATTTAAATATAGCAATTACGTTTTTGTAATCTTATCCAGAAACTAAATTCTAGATCAACAGTTGACTATTATTTCTCATGAGTTTGAATTTGAATTTATATAATTTTATGGTCTTTAATAGCAATATCATGAGAAAAAATTCACAAGCCAGAAAATGGGTCATGACTTTATACTCACAGTAGCACGTTGTACATAATTTTCCTTTCTCTAATAAAAGTGAGTTTAGCACTTGTTTCATAATTTATGTAAAACTAGAAGACTTGAATCATGGAATTACTATAATAAAGAAGCTAACCTATAGTCCGCACAAATGCATACAGGTAACAAAAATAAAACACAAACCTCAAAAACATCTTGCTATTAATATAGATAGATAGAGAGATAGAATAGAGATGAATAGATTGATAAATTGATTGAAATAGACAAAGGTATTGATGCATATCTTCACCTACTTGGTTGTAGACATGTATCAATAATTATGTCTATTTCAATCGATTAATTTGTCAATCTATATACACATATATGTATATGTCTGTATGTACACATGTAATATATATGTATATATGTGTGTGTGTGTGTATATATATATAAAATTGGTTTTAAAATGTCTATTTGAGTTTTCTTAAACATTATTTTTTTCCTAATGTGTTTCTCTTGTTGATTGAATGCAAACAATTTTGGAGTGAAAATTATTAATCAAAACACTTTGGGAACTGTTTGTATAACTCAGTAAGCAATTTTTAACAAGCATATACTGAGAACAGATCATTATTCTGGTAAAGTAAATCAGGGCACACTTCTTCCAAGTCAGCTATGAGTGATTTTATAACTGATGAGGAAAAATCAGGAGGGATTTTTTTTTCTCTTCATAATCTTAGTACAGATAATGAATCACAAAAATGCTGGTGCCCATGCTTTTCCACCATTTACATGAAATACTTGTTACAATTTGACTTTCACAAGACATTTGTCTTGGCCAATGGCAAAGAAATACGAGCAATTTGATATTTTATTCTCATGTTGCCCTTATTTGCCTTGTGAATTGTTGAATGTACAGTCTTTTTTCTAGGTCCCACTACTAGTGATTGACTAAATACTGCATAAAGCCAGGACAGTAATTTAAAACACAGTTGCTTCCATTAAAGAGTTACTGGCTATAAATTTGGTTCAAATAAACTATACAAATTCTATCACAGAGAAAATATATGGCTCTATGAAAATCCAAATATATAAACAAACACATTTGTAAATTGGCAATGCGTCCTGTCCAAATGAAAAACAAATCTTGATTTAAAAATTGAAGATTTTGAAGATTAAATTTAACAAGAAAAATAAATTAGAAAAATAATTCAAAGAGAAATAATTCTGTAGTCCATAAAAATTACCATATAAAATGGAATAGCAATCTAGTTAAAATTATATTTAGATCAACATCTCATATCATATATGACAATAAGTTCTAAATGAAAAAATGGCCTAAAATAAAAACACATATCATTAACAAACTGTAGAAGTAAACAAAAACATAACCTGCTACAATTGTGGATATGGGAATAAATCTTAAGTAACAAAGAATATAAATAACACAAAATTGAAATTGAAAATTTTAATTCTATAAAATTGAATAGTTTTTGTTATAGAAATAAATACTTTTAGAATAAGAAAGAAAACAGTTAGTTGTGGAATATCTTCAAAGTGATTTCACTAATAATGATCTGATTAAAATATGGATATATTCATATATAATCTTTATATATGTGTATTTGTGTGTGCACATATGCATACATTATCTAGATGAATATACAATAAAATTAAAACACAAAAAATGAAATAAAAATGAAACATTTTGACATTTTACCTCTAAACTATCAGATTGACAGAGATGACTCAAAATAAAAATGACAGTTATTAAATGGGCTCTGATTGGGCAGGCATAATAATGGGCTATAAGTGCAAGTGTAAATTGGTCCAACTATTGTGAGAAGCTGTTAAAAACTACACCCCAAGCCACTGTACATAGTAATTAACTGAATAATACCAATATCAGGCATATAGCCCAAAGAGGACAAATAATGAAAGTAAGGACCCATAACACCCTCCAAAATTCTAGCAGCACTTTCATTGTAGCAAACAATGGGAAAAAAAAGAAACTCACTAAGTGTGCCATGAGTAAACAAATTAATATATGTGTATTTGAATATTATTGCTCCATAAAAATAATGATCATGATAGCTTCCATTAGACCTAGGAAGATTGGTATGAACTGATAAAAAGTGCTGACAGAATCTAAAAAATAATGTACAAAATGATGATGATGGAAATGAAAATCACTTTGAAATACTTTAAACTCTGATCAATGTAATAAATTCAAAAGCTGATGATTAAGCATGTACACAACCTCCAGAAAGAGATGATGGATTATAGGTGCAGAAAAGAGCCTTGCATTTACTTATAAGGCCAATTTGTCCATCTTTTTTTTGAACTATATTTGTTAAATGGTAGGACTTTTATAAGTGTGAGGGGAGTTTTACATCGGGCAATTGATGAAAAGTGGTAACGATGTAAAAAAAGAAGAAATGAAAGAAAAAAATTAATGAAACAGATACTCATAAAAGTGAAGAAGGAGGCTTTGAAGGGGACATTAATTACATTGAACAGTTTTGTTATGATTGTGTCAAATTTAATATACATTTATGTGATAAAAATCCTAATTTTGAGTGTAGTTCTGTATGTTGTTTATTTCAATTTTCATATGCTTGTGTTGGTTAAATTCATAATAAAAAGAAAAAATAATTAAATTAGCTATATGAGTGAAAATTTGGGCTAAGGGCAACATTAACAATTTAAGAAAAGCAGTTAAGCTTTTCAGTAGGAAATAATACAGAAGTCTTGTAGGAAGTAAATGATTCTAAACAGCAGTAGTGAGGAGGGTATGCATTCTCCACATAGGTGATGAAGAAACACATTTGGAAAAGAGTCTTGAATTTGAGAAGTATGTTAATTTTCCTATAATATGGAGTGCATAAAAGGAAGTACTGTTAAATTAATCTGCAAAGATATACTACAGTGAGATTTTTAAAAGGCTTTAAATAGAAGTTGAAAAGTTTATATTTTATCTTATAGGCAATGGAGATTTATTCACTTAATAAGTGAAAGTATAACAAGGTGGGAAATAATATTTATATAAAGTGTTGGTGTGAGCAGGGAAATTCCTAATAAATTTTATGAGTTTCCCAAATTTTGATGAAACTGTGGTATGGAAATAAAAATGACAATTGGAATAATAGGCAAGATTGACTTTGGAGTACAAAATGAAGCAGGGTAGAGATTAATAGAGTTTTGCCAAGATAACTCACTAGTCATAACAAATAATTTTTTTCAACAGCCCCAAAGGTGACTTTACACATGGGCAGGCGATCTAGAGACTAAATTGCCAACATTCCCTGGTTTATGGAGAAAGTAAAGGAGTTCCAAAAAAAATTATTTTTGCTTCATTGGCTACACTAAAGCATCTGATTGCATGGATCATCACAAAATAGAACAAGTTCTCAAAGAGATCAGAGTACCAGATCATTTTACTTATCTCCTAAGTAACCTGTAGGTAAGTCAATAAGCAACTGTTAGAACCAAACATGAAAAACTTATTGGTTTAAGACTAAAAAAAATACAACACTGTATAATGTCACCTTATTTATTTAACTTATATGCCGATTACATCATGGGGAATGCCAGGGTGGATGAATCAAAAGCAAGAATTAAAGGTAGCTAGGAGAAATATCAATAATTTGAGATATGTAGATGATATCATTCTGATGCCAAGAAAGTGCAGAGGAATTAAGGGGAATTAATTAATTCTTAATGAGGGTGAAAGAAGACAGTGAAAAAGCTGGTTTGCAGCTTAATATATATAAGAGAGAGAGAGAGAGAGAGAGAGAGAGAGAGAGAGAGAGAGAGAGATTGACAGGCTTTTGGGAGGCAAAATGGTGGAATAAGTAGTACATTGCCTTAATTCTCCCATATTCACTTCAGAACAACCATAAAGTAGTGCTCCCAGACAAATCCTAGAACAGCAGAATTAGGAAAAAGTGACAATCTTTCACCCAAGAAACTTGGAAGATTGACAGGAAAGGTCTCAGTCAGGTAAAAGGGTAGCACAGTCCAGGACAGAAACATCCCAGCAAGCAAGCAGCAAACCATGCAAATGCCAAAATCAGGACCTCCCCCCTCCCCAACCCCTGATGTGTCTCAGCACAGCCAGGGGAATAGGCAGACTCCAGCACTGAGAACCACCATTTGCTTCAGTGTAGCCCCTGGGAAATGCAGAAACATTGCACCAGGCCTCTGAACATGCCAGGTACCAGCATTAGGACCCCAGTTCAGCACCAGGTAAACTGGTAGACCACCACTACCTCCAGAAGCACCAGCCACCTCCCAAACCCTCAGCACATCACCAGATATGAGGAGTCCCCTGTGGGCTTCAAGGAAACATCAATACAGTACCAGGTAAACAGCCAGGGTCTGCACCTACTGGCACAAGAAGCCTGAGACCATGTCCTTTCTATCCTGAGAGCAGAGCACAAATTTAAAAGAAAAGAAAAAGGCCAAACAATAAAACAATAAAAAAAAAAAGAATCTGACCACAGAAAGTTATTATGATGACAGGGAAGATCAAGACACAAACTCAGAAGAGGACAACAATGGCAAAATACCTATGGACAAAACCTCAAACAAAAACAGGAAATGGTCTCAAGCCTACAAAGAACTCATGGATGAGCTTAAAAAGGAGCTTAAAAATTATGTAAGAGAGGTAGAAGAAAAATTGGGAAAAGAAATGAAAGTTATGTGAGAGAATTATGAAAAAAGAGTCAACAGCTTGGAAAAAGAAAATGACTGCTTAAAAAATAGAATTGGCCAAATGGAAAAGGAGATATAAAAATACCTCATAGAAAAAACAACTGACCTGGAAAATGGATCCAGGAGAGACAATATCAGAATCATTGGACTACCAGAAAGCCATAATCAAAAGGAGGACATCATTTTTCAAGAAATTACAAAGGAAAACTACTTTGATATCCTGGAACCAGAGGACAAAATAGGTATTGCAAGAATCCATCAAACTCTTCAGGAAAGAGATCCAAAAATAAAAACTCCAAGGAATATTTTAGCCAAATTTCAGAAATATCAGGTCAAGGGAAAAAAAAGGTGCTGCAAGTGACTAGAAAGAAAGAAAAAATTTAATAACTGGGAGCCACAATCAGGATTACACAGGACTTAGCAACTGCAACATTAAAAGACTGGAGACCAAGGAATATGATATCCTGGAAGGCAAAGGAGCTAGAACTACAACCAAGACTCACTTACGTGGTGAAATTAAGCATGATACATCAAGGCAAAAAATGATCATTCAATGAAATAGAATTTCAAGCTTTCATAAGGAGAAGACCAGAAATCAACCAAAAATTTGATCCCCAATATAAAGACCCAAGTGAAGCATAAACAGGTAAAAAGATAAAGGAAAACATAAGGTATTAAATAGAGCCAAACTATTTACATCCATAAAGAGGAAGATGATCTTTGTAATTCTTTAAAAAATTGCATCACTAATAGTACAGCTAGAAGGAATATACATAGATGGAAGGTCCAGGTATAAGGTGAATTTGAGGTAATGACATAAAAATAATTAAGCTTTTCTCAGAAATAAAGTCAGATCTAAACAATTGGAAAAATATCAATTGCTCATGGATAGGCTGAGCTAAATGGCAATTCTGCCTAAATAAATTTACTTATTCAGTGACATACCAAACTAAGAAAAATGTATTTGATACAGCTAGAAAAAAAATAACAACAAAATTCATCTGGAAGAACAAAAGGTCAAGAATATCAAGGGAATTAATAAAAATGCAAAGTAAAGTGGCCTAGAAATACCAGACCTCAAATTTTATTATAATCAATAATCATCAAAACTATTTTGTACTGCCTAAGAAAAAGAGTGGTGGATAAGTGGAATGGATCAGGTATACAAGACACAGTAGTCAATGACCATAGTAGCCTTGTGTTTGCGTAACACAAAGCATAAGTCTTTGGGATAAAAACTCATGATATGACAAAAACTGCTGGAAAAACTGGAAAACATTAGGAAGCAGACTAGGTATAGACCAATATCTCACACTATATACCAAGATAAGGTACAAAAAATTGTGCATGATTTAGACATAAAGGGTGACACTAAAAGAAAATTAGAAGAATTAACAATCTACCTGTCAGACCCATGGGAAAGGGACAAATTCATGACCAAACAAGAGATAGAGAGCATTACAAAATGTAAAGTACATAATTTTGATTACATTAAAATAAAAAGCAATGTATGACTGTGAGAATTGGATTGTAAGGAAAGTTGAGAGCCACAGAAAAACACTTTTGAATTGTGGTGTTTGAGAAGATTTTTGAGAGCAAGGAGGTCAAATCAGTCAATGCTTAAATAAATTAATTCAGGCTATTCACTGAAAGGTTAAATACTGAAGTTGGAGCTTAAATTCTTTGACCATATAATGAGAATACAGGACTAATTGGAAAATACTCTGATGTTGTGAAAGATTGAAGGCAAAAGAAAAGGGAATAGCAGAGGTTAAGAGTATAAGTATGATGAAAACAATGAACATGAACTTTGACAGATTTCAAAAGGTAGTGGATGGTGTGGTCAATGCATTCATAAAGAGTCAGACATGAGTAAATGACTCAACAGTAACAAATGGTATGGAACTTCATCTGAAGGAACTTTTCCATGTATGTTGATGAGAAAATGATGGGAACTCCTCTGATTAGTTCACCTTGACTTTACCTGCCTCTGAGATGGCTAGTAAATGGGAACCATCTCTCCTTTAGCATTTATGAAAATGAGATTTAAAATGGCTCAAAGTTCTTTATATTTTTTTAATTATGAATTATCTCCCTTATATTTCCAGATTATGCTTCCTCAGTTGCTCAAACTATATGCAGTAGATGAGAATGGGGAATAGTTTATTCATCAGGCTGTAGTTTATTTTCCAACCTGCATTTAGTGGGCTGTTTGGGTACTTTACGTTTCTGTAATCCTGCATGGCCTCCTGTGAGGCTTCACTTTATTTGTTTTCTATGAAAGCTGTCCTACATCTGATAACCATATTGTACTTTGCATATCTCTCTGGGAGTTGTTTTTCCTGCTACTCACATTTACAAGGACATAAGGAAATTAGGAAATTTCATCAGATTAAAACTGTGGGAAAATGGTCATTAACCCCATGTTTAGGTGAATGTGGAATCTTAATCTCCCAGATTCAGATGACTAAGATTGGACCTAGTCCATGTGAGCCCAAAATCGTAGGGTAAGATTAGATGCCCAATTTGTATTAACACAGGTAACTTGGAATATTTAACCCAGGATTACTGGTTGTTTCATTTTCCAACAAGTGTTTGTATTTGTCCTAAACATTTTCAACCTTCTGGCCCTAGTCAGTAGAAGCCATAAGTTGTAGATTATTTTTGACCCCTTATTCTGTGTGTCCATAGCTAATAGGATTTAAATATATTCTAACTGCTACTGTTGACACTGCCACATTCTTATTGAAAACCATTTTTACCAAATTTGACTTGGACATTTTTAAACATATGAAACTGATAAACACGATGCACATTTGCAACTTACAAAAAATATTTCCAATTTTATTTTTCTGAATCTCAGTGTTTCTTTTTAATTATATAACTTTGCTAATTCTTCCCTTTCCACTACTCAAAGAATGGTTGAGGGACAGGACATTGTACTGGATATTTTCGTAATTGGTAAAATAATTCAAATGTGTATAGCCACATACCATAGGCCAAATAAATGAATTAGGGAATTGGGAATTACTATTTAGTTATTCTGCAAAGACTCATATCCAATTGAGAAAAACCTGAGGCTATCTGGCTAACTGTTTTAATGATTATCAAACTGCTTGATAGAAGAGAACACATGGAGGAGGAATAGACAATTATTTGTGTGAAGAACAAAAGGGCTGATGGGACATTATGACTTCAAATATTTAAAAGATTATCACATAGAAGAAAGATTAGACATTCTTTTTGACTCAGGAGAAGAGAACTAGAAATAACTAGTCAGAAAAATATCAGGAAACAGGTTTTGGCATGATATAAATAAATGTTTTTGTTTTTTTTAACAATCATAGAAATCAATGCTTTCCAATAGCATTCCATTTCTAAAATACAGAATGAGTAGCCTTGCGGGGTAGTGAGTTTTCCATCACTTTGGCTTTGAAGTATATCATATCAAAGTCCCATTCAAATTTTAAGGTTCTTTGAATCTACATATTTGTCTCATAGAAAAAGACACATTTTCCTAAAAAATTTAATCTGAAATTGAGGCAAGAACAGATCTGGTGCCTAAGAGACTTTTCTTCAGGACCCTAAAATTAGGTTGGTTCTATTGTCAACTCTACTCATTCAGAAGCATGAAGTTTAGCATATGGTTAGCAATAATTAGTTAAAATAGAAAGCTAATAGATGTCAACTATAACTCAGGTGCATTCCTGATCTGGTCCTGTCAGAGTCCTCATCTCCCTTAGTGGTAGCTCCCTTATCAGTGTCCTAGCTCCCTTATCAGTGTCCTCCTAGCATTCCCAGATTTCTATTAATCTGCCTTGTGTCCTGGGGTCTTTCAACCTTACCTGAAATTGTATTAAAAAAAGTTTACCTTCAATATCATGTACTTTGCCCTAGGAACAATATATGCTGCCTGTTTTGGGTAGCAGAACTGCCAGTTACAGTTCTAGGAGAAACTCATTAAATAATCTGAGCATGATCTTAAATCGTAATATCTCCCTTATTATCAATACAGGTATACATTAATTGCTTCTTTGTTTTCCAAATATTCTTTGTTGATGACAAATTATTTTGCCTATATCTTTGAAACTTTCTTTAAATGAATGCATCTCAGATTGTGAGACAGTCAGTAAATTAACAGGAACTGCAGAAGTGGATATATCTGTCATATCGTTATGAAATTTGAAATACTGTTTGCTGGTATACAATGCCTCAGAGCACAGTGTCAAAAATAGCTGACATATATAAGAATGATAAAACAAAATGGCGATATAAGTTTTTCCTAAATTTAATATTTTCTTTTTTTAAGGTTCATTAATTTATTTGCAGTTTTCAACATTCACTTCCAAAAGATTTTGAGTTCCAAATTTTCTCTCTTTCTTGTCCCTCCCCCCCCAAAGATGGTGTGCATTCTGAATACCCTTTCCCCCAATCTGTCCTCCCTTCTATTCCCCCTTTATCTTATCCCCTGCCTCTTCTATTTTCCTACAGGCAGGGTAGATTTCCATGCCCCATTGTATATCTTATTTACAAGTTGCATGTGAAAACAATTTTTTAATATTTCTTTTTAAAACTTTGATTTACAGATTTTCTCCCTTCCTCCCTCCCCACCTACCTTCATTGAAAAGACAATTTGATACAGGTTATACTTCTGTAGTCATGCAAAACACTTGCATAGTAGTAATGCTGTGGAAAACCAACAATATTTCCCTTCATCCTATCCTGCCCCCCAATGTATTCTATTTTCTCTTTTGATCTTGTCCCTCCTCAGAAGTTTTTGCTTCTGATTACCCCCTCTCCCAATTGGCCCTCCTCTCTATCATCCCTACACTCTTTTAACCCCCTGACCCTATTTTCCTGTAGGGTAAGATAGCTTTCCATACCCAATTGAGTGTGTATGTTATTCCCTCCTTAAGCCAAAAACTATCAGAATAAGAATCACTCATTCCCTCTCACCTTCCCCCACTTCCCCTCCACTGTAAAAGCCTTTTCTTGTCTATTTTGTGTAAGATAATTTACCCCATTCTAAATCTCCTTTTCTCTTTCTCCTGGTATAATCCTCTCCAACTCCTTAATTCTATTCTCCAGATATCAAACCTTCATCTTCAACTCACCCTGTGCCCTCTATCAATCTATCTATACATATATATGTATATACATATATATATACACACAAACACACATATACACACACAAATATTCTTTGTGTGTATATACATATATATATACACACAAACACACACACACACACATATATGTATATTATATATATATATATATATATATGTTTCCCTCCAACTACCCTAATATTGACAAAGGTCTCATAAGTTACAAATATCATCTTTCCATGTAGGAATGTAAACAGTTCAACCTTAATAATTCCCTTATGATTTCCCTTTCTTGTTTACCTGTTCATGTTTCTCTGGAGTCTTGTATTTGAAAGTCAAATTTTCAATTCAGCTCTGGTCTTTTCATCAAAAATGCTTGAAAGTCCTCTATTTCATTGAATTTCTATTTTTCCCATGAAGGATTATACTCAGTTATGCTGGGTAGGTGATTCTTGGTTGTAATCCTATCTCCTTTGCCTTCCAGAATATCATATTCCAAGCCCTGTGATCCCTTAATGTAGAATTGTGTTTCCACAATACTTGAATTGTTTCTGTCTGGCTGCTTGTAATATTTTCTTCTTCACTTGGGAACTCTGGAATTTGGCTACAATATTCCTGGGGATATTTTTCAGGAGGTGATTGGTGGATTCTTTCCATTTCTATTTTACCCTCTGGTTCTAGAATATCAGGGCAGTTTTCCTTCATAATTTCTTGAATTAAGATGTCTAGTTCTTTTTTGATCATGGCTATCAGATGGTCCAATAATCTTGAAATTATCTCTCCTTGACCTATTTTCCAGGTCAGTTGTTTTTCCAATGAGATATTTCACATTGTCTTCTAGTTTTTCATTTTTTTGGTTTTGGTCTTGATTTCTTATAAAGTCACTAGCTTCCAATTGCTCCATTCTAATTTTTCAAAAAGTATTTTCTTCAGCGAGCATTTGGACTTCCTTTTCCATTTGGCCAATTCTGCTTTTTAAGGCATTCTCCTCCTCATTGGCTTTTTGGACCTCTTTTGCCATTTGGGTTAGGCTATGTTTTAAGATATTATTTTCTTCAGTATTTTTTGGGTCTCCTTTAGCAAGCTGTACACTTGTTTTTCATGATTTTCTTGCATCAGTCTCATTTGTCTTCCCACTTTTTCCTCTACTTCTCTTACTTGTTTCTCAAAATCCTTCTTGAGCTCTTCCATAGCCTGGGGCTGATTAATATTTTTCTTGGAGGCTTTGGATATAGGAGCTTTGACTTTGTTGTCTTCTTCTGGTTGTATGGTTTGATCTTTTTTTGTCATCAAAGAAAGAGTCTATGGTCTGACATTTTTTTGTGAAATTTTCTCATGATCCCAGACAATTTCTTGAGTTTTAAACTCTGTTAACTAGTGATCTGTTTCCAGTGTGGAGAATGTACTATCCCAAGCTTTGGGGTTTTATGCCACTCTTTTCAGAGATACTTCTAAAGACCTGCAAGTTTTCAGTTCTTCTGAGGTGGTATGATGAAGGGTGAGGTGTTTACCCCTTTCCTGGTCTGTGCTCTGATCTGTGAGTGACCACAAGCACTCTTTTCTGCCTTGGAACTGTGAGAAATATTTCCTCTCCACCACCACTACAATCTCCACCATGCCAGAGCTCCTCTTCACCCCAGGGTCACCACCCAGAACTGTGACCCAGATCCAAGAATAGGCAAAGCAAGAGAATTCTGCCTCAGCATCAGCAAGGAGATCCCTGCAATCTCCCTCTGATCAGTCACTCAATTCCCCCTCAATCTGTGGTCCAGAAGCTCCAGAAACAGCCACCACCCCAGGGCTGCACCAGTGCTGAGACTAGGACAGAGCTTCTCTCTTACCACAGGCACAAATTTTTCCTACTAACCTTCTAAATTGTCTTTGATGTTTGTGGGTTGAGAAGTCTGAAAACTGCCACAGCTCCCTATGATTCAGTCTTCTGAGGCCTATTCCAGGTTCACTGAGGTCTGGTCTTTGCCTGCACACCCATGCTTAATTGCGTTTCTCTCCCAGTCCAGCATGTTAGGCTGATAAGCTATATTGATTTCCATATAATGTCAAGAGATCTGGAGGAGGTCATCAGTATATTTTTGACTCCCAAAGATAAATGTTAGGGAGCTAATGGAAAAAAAATGATTTGTACAGAATCAGAATTAGGGATAAATAACAATTTGTATTTGTGAAGGACATACCCTCATCAATGATATCATCAAACTTTTAAAGTATCATGATGTTTTAATCTGGGGAGAGGTATCTGGCATTCAGAACACCATAACAAAGTATTAAGGGTATTCAGCTATTGATTAACCAAAAAAGCTGATGTACATTCAACATATAAACAAAACAGAAGCCATTCAGGATGCCACTTCACAATGGCAAATCATAAAATAATTTCACTTATTTGGCTGAAAAAATGTCAAATATTATTAAATTATTTGGCAACTATATAGACTATAATGGTTAACTGACTATATTTTATAATTTTTAAGGAACTTCAATGTGATATTTCAGTTATTAAAGTACAAGACTAACAGGCCATCAGTGGACTCAATAGTTATTTTTAGTGATGAAAATCATTATTAAATTTTAATCATAAATTACTTCATCCCTTAAAGCTCATAATATGTAAGACAAATACAGTTACACTGCTTTGCAATTAGCACTAAACAAACTATAGAATGATATTTGGTTAAGGCTAGAGCTATTTCAGAGTAATAAAATAGGTAGTTTAGCCATGCAAAGTGGTCTATTGCATACTCATTACCACCATAATGGAGAAGTATGAGTGCAAAATGACTATAAAGAAATACAGAACATATTCAGCAAGTTATTTTGTACAAAAGACCATCATAAATTAGCTTATTAGAAATAAACATATTTATGTGAGCTGAAATAATTACAAAGAACAGGTAGGAAGCATAAGTACTGACAAGGAAAGTGTGATATAATCTCTGTGGGCAATTTAGCAGCCATATTAGTAATTATAGAAAGACATTACATACCAATGTAACCCGTATGCTTCCCAGCATGTCTTCAGAGGGGCTGTGTCTGACTTTTCTTATTTCCTCAAGGAAGAGTTTTGTTCTAAATAAGTAAAACACAGTGTTTGATAGTTATGAACTATATTGATCTATCCATGACTATTGCTTTGCAGTAATCACTGACTGTGACTGAATATTTTCAATATTCTTAAGATTATTTTTTTCTTCCTATTCTGGTTACCTATATTCCACTTAACTGGCCATATGAAATGCCCTGAGTCTTCTTCGCAACTGCCACAAAAAAATCTGAATGTTAAGTTATTATTTAAGTTTTCTATACTTGTCTCTAGTTCCATAAATAGTTATAAAACCTGAAAACCCCTAAGAGGTTGTGTGGGAGAAATTATTAGTCTATTTCTCAATGGAAAAGAAGAGGGGGAAAAAGTACTACCAACTTTAGCCCTTAAGGTTGGCAAAGGTTTTTAACCCTTTTTAAAAAAATAATTTATGTACTCACTTTGTGCCAAATTCTATGTTTAGCCATGATATATCCTCCTTTCCCTCCAGAAAGATCCTCATGGTGATGATGCACTATCTGATTGGTCCTTAAAGTTCCCCCTTGTGTCCGAACATGCCTGATATCTTCCTCCTCCTTATTGATGTTTCCATGGATAGATACTCTTTTTTCCCCTTTTTTTGGGTAGAATGCTGATCAATCCAAGAAAGTGCTTTGGGTTTTTAAGGATCATTCCTTGAAGGTAAAGGGGATGTCTATGAACTTAGTAACAATACAAGTTAAAAGGTTAATAATGGGAATGGTGACTAAGAAAATTCAAACAAAAGCACAATCCTAGCTCCAGAGATGTCACTGAAGAATGCACTGAATCCCACTGAGATTAGGAACATATGCAAAGAGATAAGAGCAGGTGAGATGAGAATTGGAGACAGGGGTCATGATATGAAATTTTTTAGGTTTAGCATATTACTTCCACTGGGGAGTTGTTGATAGAGTGCATAGTTTCACCAACAGGAAAATTGGAAAGCTAGAGAAGTTCATTCAATAATATGATGCATTACTAGAATAATGGTTTGTGAATCTTGTACAAAAAAACTAATATGAAACTTCTCCAGCCACATAGTTCCTTCTAATTGCAGAATTCACAAAAGGTTTACTGTTGCAAAATCAATTAAATCATTTAGAGGATGAAGATGGAGATTTCTGATTCAGAATCGATACCATGGTAAATATGGAGGTGAATTAGACCAATGTCTATTTTAATTAATATTCATATTTTAATCTCTTATTGTAAATATTTATTTCTATTGAATTCTGTAGTTCAGCCTAATTTGATTTCATTCTTTTCCAAAATCTAAATCACTACCTTGGGCTGAGCTATAGCAAGTTGGTGAAATAGCACTAGCTACAAAAGTAGATCTACTTGAAAGTAGATCCATGTCTTAGCATAAATATGCCACATGGTGTTCATCCAAACCTTCTGGGAAACTTCCTATCTCTTCCATTCCTGTCCTTCATTTGAAAAAGACAAAAGAAAAACTTTGGAACAAAAGTTCATAGTGAAGTAAAACAAATTCCTACTCTGGTCATTTCCAAAGATGTATGTCTCATCCCACATCTTGAGTGCATCACTTCTCTATCAGGAGGTAGGTGGCATGCTTCTTCATCAGTTCTCTCTGGAATCATGATTGGTCATTGATCAGAGATCTTAAGTGCCACAAGGTTATTAGACTTTTCATTTTATAAATTTTTTTCATTCTGTTCACTTCACTTTGCATTAACCCATGAAGGATTTTTCTTCCATATTTGTTTAAATCTATGTTTTTTCTGTATATTGTAGCACTACAGTATTCTATAACATTGTTCCACGATAATTTAACAAATCATCTCTGGATTGACAAACATCCCTATAGTTTCTATTAGTTAAAAAAAGCTGCTAGCAGAGCAGCATAATGTTTTCACACCAACTTGCTATAGCTCAACCCAAGGTAATTATTCAGGCTTTGGGAAAGAATGCAATCATATTATCTTGAACTACAGAATTTAATAGAAATAAAGTTAATTATAAAAACTGATTAAATATAAATACTAATTAAAAAGATACTGGTCCTCTTCATCTCTGTATTTACCAAGGCATAAATTCTGAATTAGAAATCTCCATCTTGGTCCTCTAAGTGATTTAATTGGCCTTGCAAAAGAAAATCTTTTGTGAGCTCCATCATCAGAAGGATCTAAGTGGCTGGGAAAAGTTGTATATTAGCTCCTTTGAGCAAACTATTTTCCTACTTCTGTTTTTTCTTTGGAGTATAGGTTTATAACTCACTATAACTTTTTCCATTCACCCTTGAGTAATCTTCAATCTCAATTATTTGGAGTCTGGTGTTCTATTACCCAAAAATACATAATATAATTTGAAAAATTTCTTTCTTTCCTTATTTCTTTCCTTCCTTGTTTCCTTTATTCTTCCCTCCCACCCTTCTTCCAACCATCCTTCCATTTTTTAGCCATTTATCCCTTTCCCCTTCCTCCTTTTTTCCTACCTGACTTCTCACTGAAAATTCCAACTTTTTCTCCTCTTTCTTCTTGTTCTACTTGTTCTTGTTCTTGTTCTTCTTCTGCTTCTGCTTCTTCTTTTCTTCCTCCTCCTCCTCCTCTTTCTTCTTTCTCCTTTTTCTCCTCTTCCTCCCCCTCTTTCTCCTCCTCCTCCTTGTCTTCCTCCTTCTACTTATTTTCTTTACTCCCACAGTTCAAATGTTTCTTCTATTATAATATCACCAGAAAGTATTTTTATTTTTTTCCCAATTGATCAATTGTAGTAATCTCCTCTAAAGTTTCCCAAAGGTTTGGTCTTCAACATTTTAATAGTGACTTTCCAGAGATTGTGGTTTTTGTGGTTTTATCTTTTTTTCCAGGCCATTTAGAATCCCATTGTTTTCTAACTCTAAAAGTAGAAGAATATTTATTATCAGATAGGAAGAGAGCAACAAAACTTTTTCACAAACTCCAATTAAACTCTAATCTAGCTTCTTCTTACCTTTATATCAGTGGTTTTTGATCTGAGGTCTGTGAACCTTTAAAAACTATTTGGATAATTTTATTTCAATAGAATTATTTTCCTTTGTTATCCTATTTTATTTCATTCATTAAAAACATTCTCCTACCATAGGCTTCACTGCCAAATGAGTCTTTTACACACACACATACACAGAGAGAGAGAGAAAGAGAGAGAGGGAGACAGAGACAGAGAGAGACAGAGACAGAGACAGAGAGACAAAGAGAGACAGAGAGTGACAGAAACAGAAACAGAGACAGAGAGACAGAGAGAGATAGAGAGAATCCCTGATCTATTTGTAGGACTGAGTCCTGATTAAATCTAAATTTTATGTACTGTTATTATTTTCCATATTTTCCTTTTAAAGTTGAGAGTTCAGTTTTCAATCAAATATATCTACTAGTAAAATATTCAAAGATCAACCTGCGTTACTTCTTAAAAGCATCAATTTTTAAGAAGGAAAAAAAAGAGCCATTTAGTGAAATGTTAGGTAAAGATCCTTAATGATGAACTCCTCTTTCTTTCAAAATGTTTATTAACTTTGCAATAATGAACAAACTACATAAAATATCCTGCACCTGATCCAAACAGGAAAGAATACAAAGAACTCCACATCTTTGAATTATAAATATGTGTTTCTTTTCAACACTGACATGAAAAACAGGCAATGACTAGAGTTACATCAATCTTTCCTAACTGTCTCAAAAAATATGTGCAGTGCTACAATAAAAACAGTTCACCAGCTGTTTATGTAAAAATTATTTGAAGAAAAACAAGCATGGCCATATGGCACTGTAGCTATGCAGTGGAAGCATGAAGAATAATTTTGTAGGCTGTAGTACATAATGGTTGTGCTAAGTAGGGTGTCAAATATTGCCTGCATATTACATTAATAGTTAATCTGTCCTTTTTATCCTCTAAGTGCTTACATTCTCTAGCGACTTGTATTTTAGAAACAAGTTAATAACTCACTCTGATTAAGAATTAATTTTTCAAATGACAAAATATTTGATGTGATATGGAAATCCCCAACATTACCTAATTAAAGAATACTTACTTTGAAGAATCTATGATTTCCTCACTTAGCTATGCCCTCCATCAATTCAAATCACAACACTATAAACTCCTTAGCATAATTCTTTTTTCATATTTTCCCATAATTATTCTCTAGGGGAACTACCTACCAACCTGGAAGTCTTTCTTTTCTTAATTTTGATATTCAACTACTCAACTACTTAACTAATTTATGAAATTCTTGGTCATTCAACAGAAATATGTTGTCACACCTGGAATTTAAATCCCAATACTTTGACTCAAAATGAAGAGTTCTTTGCTAGTTGGCATGGAGAAAGACACACACAGAGAGAGAGAGAGAGAGAGAGAGAGAGAGAGAGAGAGAGAGAGAGAGAGAGAGAGAATGAATCCCTGATCTATTTGTAGAACTGAGTCCTGATTAAATCTAAATTAAATCCAAAATAAACAACTTTTAAATCACATCAATCTCCACTGATATCTTGCTAACACCTGTTCTGAAATGTGAAAATAACATAGGTGGGTAAGGAATAAGATTTATGCATGTGTGATTATTTGAAACTTTATAGCAACATTAATAAGGAAGTGGATAGATTGTAAAGCAGCAAGAATCTTGGAATCCTGGAAAACATTGTACACTTTTTCAAATGTGACTAAGCCACATATCCTCCTCATATATGGACAAATACTACAAATTGACAAAGAACTTAAGCCTATAGTGATTTGATGGATGTATAATGTTCTTTACTATATTTTCAAGGTGATATATTTAATGATGTTCATCATTAACATTGGTAGAAAGGCAGGTCAATCTGTTATTAAATTGTATTTCTTAGCATCTTTGTGTACCTGAAGAAACTAGCTGCCAACTCTCCTATTTACTTTTCTGAAAACATGAAGAATGACCTTTTCCAGTTGACTGTACTTCTTAATATCTGAGGTGGAAGAATCTGAAGACAATAGACAGAGAGTAGAGAGGAATCTTAGAGGCCATTTAATTCAAATCTCTTATTTTACAGATGAGAAAACTGAGGCTAAAGAGGTTAAATGTATGGCCAAAGTCAGAGTCAAAATTTGAACCCATATCATCTGAATCCAACATCAGTATTTACCATTTATAAGATCACAGGATCAAACATTTCATAGCTATCATAGACCTTAAAGATCATATATGCATTTTATGGGTGAGGAATTAACCAGAGTCACACAAATAATAGGTAGCTGAACTGGGATTCCATCCTACATCATCCAATTATAAAATAAATTTTCTTGCCACAATATGTTTCTTCCTTATAACAAAAACAAATTAAGATGGAGATGATTAATTTTCTGTTGTATTATCAGCTCATTAATCCCATTTTGTGTCTCATTAGACAAAGGTTAGAATCAAGATGTGTGTGAAGAAGGTTGCATTTGTATGAGGGTAGTTTGGGATTTTAGTCTATTTCATAGGTAATTGTTTTCAGTCATCCTTTGGTAGCCATGCCTCTAGTAGTTAGCTTTACCTAGGCTGATCCTCAGTCACTAAGTTTGTACTAAAAGTCTTTTCACATTGTTAGAAGCCTGCCATAGGGTTCATTAACTTTGCATCATCTTTGAGAATGTATGGTAGTCTATACGCCACAATATAGCATTATATCTGCACATGATATAAAGGATACAGCAATGTACTAAACACATATTTGTTGAATTGAACTGAAGCAATGGAAAAAAGGCAATCCTTTGTTGGAAGCTTATGATCTATACTCTTTCCATTAAAATTTTCTAATGATTAAAGATGAATCCAATCCTAATGAATTATCAAGAGATGATGACCTTAGTTATAATGTGCTTATGTTTCTATACACAGAAACTTTTCTGTGTCTACTTGTCTGTTGTTCTTTCTTATAGATCCAAGATACCTCTATCTATCAAATATTTAATGGGTCATCTATAACTCATTTTTATGTAAAATTTACCCTGGAATGAGGCTGAGGTCTGAATTCTCAATCACAAATCTGGTCCCTGAGTAAAGAAACGTCTTAAGAACTTGTCTCCTCTTATTCCATTTGTGAGTCATAAGGTCAAAGTAAGTAGTTTTCCTCACATTGCAGATTCATTTGGCCCTCCCTCCCACAATCATTTATACTTAAAAGTAGGGTGAAAATCTGGTGCTGTTTCTTTCTTTCTTGTTTTTTTCCATATGTCATATTAAAATATAATTAATCTTCAAGCATACAAGAAAACAATCTGAAAAACAGATGGTCAGTTTCCCTCTTCTTCTTCATTAGAAAATTATCTCAGGTAAAGGCTGATTCATTTGAAAATTCCATGGGACATTTCCATGTAAAAAGCTTGATAAAAGCATATACCTGCATTATCCTAAGTATCTGAAATCAATAAATTACACTTGCACTATGTAGTAATGTATCTGTGTATGTAGAACCCTCAACTTCCCGCATTTGCAAAGGTTGTCCTTTCAAAACTTCATAATCTTCTTCCTTCAAGGCCCAGTCATGAATCACTTCATTAATGTGTATTCTCTGATACTCAGAAGTAAAAATGATTTTTACCTGCTCAGATTTCTTTTAGCACACTGGATCTCTCTTTGCCCTCAAAGTTATTCTACCATGCACCACACTTATTTTTATGGGTTGTAATATCCTATTTATTAAAGCATAAGCTGTTTGAGGATAGGGTTTATGATAGTTTTCATTATTACATCTCCTGTATGCATACTACTCATACAAGTAGTTGCTGAATACTTCTTAAATTTAATTAGTAATATTATTTTCCTCATTTAAAGTCCTTTCTGCTTTGTAGTGTAGTATTTCCAAACATTATATACCTTGTAGTTGCAAATGGAATCCCATATATAAGAGAAACATAAAGAGGTAAGGCAAAAGGAGAAATTTTATCACTGAAGTTAATATGAAGCAAGTAATTGAATATTTGTGGGAATGTTATAAATCATCAAAGAGAATGCACTGAATTCATTGAAGAAGAGTTAGTGTCCTTTTCTTCTTTTAACACTTTTATAAATCACATCCTCCCTCCCCCCAAGGAAATATATCAGGTTGTATAAATCTACATTCATGTATCAAGTTGATCATATCTGCATTCATGATTTTTTACAAATATCTATGCTAAACTTATATAGAGACTATATTAGTTTTGCATTTGCATATGTTGGTGTTATTATAATATTCACTAAAGGAAGGAAAGAAGGAAGAAGGAAAGTTGATGGGATACAAAAAGAAGAAGAGGATTGTAAGAGAATTCTTCCATTTTGTTCATGTTATTCTTTTGCATCCACTTGTCCTGAGGGCTTGTAATGATGATAAAATTTTAAACTACTGAAGTTTTCATAATACAAAACTCTCCAAGCTTTGGGTCCAAGTACTACTGATTATATTAATTCTTCATAAAATATAATAATATCAAACAGTGGAATTGCTAGAGTAAGTGTAGATAATCATGTTATCTGTCTAGAAAGAGGGAAATTCAGTAAGCAGATCAATAAAACTGAGGTGAGCAAATCTTCTTGTTTTCAAAATTATTTCATTTATTCAATATTAAAGCTTTTCTGAGTATTGTGGTTAAGGCACTAGATATAAAAAGTGAGCAACAGAATTCTTACGATATTAATTTATAACAGAGAAGTCCATACAGCTGTCCACCACCTGGATTTTTCTGTTTTACAGTTTTATGAAAGCTACATGTGAAAATTAATTAAAAAACCCTTTTTATAAAAATCTAATGTCTAATGTCAAATGGTGGATTATAAGAAAAAGCTGTATATAAGAACTGTGCAAAGTGTTCATTTTTAAGTAAAAAAAACTAACACTGATAAAAGAAAAAAAGCAGATTTAAAAATAAAGAACTGTAAATGTTGCAGTGGAATTCAAGTTGAAATTTTTCTCTCAAGTCTTTCATTCCATATATTTCTACAATTTTATTAAACTCTGATATATCAGAATGCAAACTCCTAGGGAAAAGCATTAAAACATACAATTTGAAACAAACAGTTGTTATGACAGATGTTGCTTTTCTACTGTGTATGATGAAAATAGCATTATACCTTCTTTTTTTTAGTTAAAACCACTGAACAGAATACCCATGTCAGTTTGACACACTGATAGACAAAATGAACAATAATCTCACATTGGTGGCACCAAAAACCTTCAGCAAAATCCAAAACACATTTGGTTTTCAGCTACAGTTATGCCTCTGTTGAAATTAACTTCCATTCTCTGAGCATCAAATATATTAATTGCTCAAGGAAACAGCAGTATTGATGATTGAAAATTTGGAATAATTTGGAATGAAAGATTAATATCTTCATATTGTTTTTGTTTTGCTCCACATAGCAAAAATCATTTTTATGCTTCTTTCAACTTTTCTCAACATATATCTTCTTAATTGCCTTTTTTCCTGAATTGCTTCTAGCTATTTCTCAAAGCATCCAATCAAATCAAAGAACAAAAAATAAAACATTAAATTTATTTACTTTTAAAAAGTACTAAATCTTTTGCTTACACATATGTGAAAATGATTTTTAAATGTCACCAATACATTTCTAAATTCAGTTGGAACAATTATTGTAGAAAACCAGGACAATTGCCAAGGTAGAAATGTGCTTGACAGAATCCTGAGGCCAGTGCTTAACAGACTGGTAATTGTCCTGGGAAATGACCATTGGAGGCTCAAGTTAGAAGTGAAAGAGAATAGCTTGGACATTCATCAAAATTTCTCTGCAAGAAAATGGGTCCATTCTACAGGTCACCCTCCAAAGAAATGCCCTAATCATTTCTGAGGTCATTACTACTCAACAACATTTAGTCTTTACCACCTCTAACTCAGTAATTTTCTCTTGCTGGAGACACCTCCACCACTGTGGCCACTTCCAATTGTTCAATTCCTCCCCAGAACCTCAATTTGAAGAAGTGTCCATGCCAGCCATGCTCACTTCTTACTCTTCTCAGTTCCTGACTCTCAAGGCAACTTTTTCAGGTACAGCTTCAGTGTAGGTACCTTTTTCCCCCTTCCTGATGTTCAGGAAGTAGTTGTTTATTCTATATAAACATCAGGCATTTTAATTTATCTTTCTCCAAAGCACTTTATAAGTTTTAATGAAGGATGACTAAAATGAATGAGATATAAAGTTCTCATGTTTTTGCTCAAGTTTTCTACCAGCCACCAAAATCGTCTTTGACTAAAAGATTCCTAACTACATTTCTGCTAGAATCAAGAAGGTATTTTAGCATTTTACTACTACATATTCTCCGTTTAATGCCAGCAAAATGGAAAAATAGAACAAATGTGAGTTTTACATAGCTAAAACATGTCCAAAATATCCAGGTCTTAAAATCTCATGTCAATTTTTATTTCTACAGGAAGGGGATTATTCAACATCATCATCATCATCACTATCATCATCAACACCATGGAAGAAAATATTATGGTAAATTTCTGTCACAATAATAGAAAAATATATTTTGATTTTTTGTATATATTATTAATGGAAAGTAATACAAGAATTTCAGAGAGTTATTTCAGTAATATGATTGTCCTATCTTAATAGAAAACATCAATTAAGAAAGAAAATATAAGGAAATGGAATAATATTGAATGAACTTGACCATTACTAGTAATGAAATGATCTTGTTTTCGGTAGCCAAATAAATTTTTGTAGACAAAACTGCAATCCATTTAAGAGTAAGCAATGACTTTCTCACATAATATAGTGGGCCTTGGTAAATGGTAGGGACTAGAGGACAGAGCTCAAAGGAAAATTAAATAAACTGGAAAAGAATTGAGTGATAACATTCAAAATTGAGAAAAAAATGTGACATTCAAAAAAAAAGAGCAGTAGAAGAAAAAATATATCAATTAATCAGAAGGAAACAGCTTTAGAAAGCTTTTGCTTTGTATTCAAAAGTAGAACCTTGGCATGTTTTTTGGTGCTACAAATAAGTGACATATGTAATGAGTTTAGCTTTTATGGGAGGCTGTAATTGCCTGGAGTAACTCCTTAAGTTTCTAAATTAAAAATGAAGTAGGTGTAGGCAGGGGAAATTACCTTTGAGATATCCTCAAAAAATCCACACATAGCAAAAATTAATGAAATTCAATTCTAGCAATTACAATTTTAAAAGGAAAGGAGAAGCTCTTCACAATTGATGATTAGAATTATTTTTTGTCTTTTCTTTATTGCCTTTGGGTTGGGAAAACCTATTTTGAGCACCAAGATAGGCCTTGTTGAACACTAAACAATAAATAATCTCTGTTAAACCATTTCAATTGTTCTTTTCTATCTTTGGGGGTTAAAACTACATAGCTGTATATTTGGGGACATTTATGATTTTTAACTGTATGTTGGAGATAGCATGATTGCTTATGTTTGAGCATTAGAACATTGTTCTAAGGTTCTTCCTAGTATGTCACTGGTGGGGAAAAAAAGTGACAGGGAAATACTTATGAATCCTAAGATAACTGTGTTGGAGTAGGGACATGGACTGTGTTGAAGTTGGTATATTTTTTTCAAATGGGAGGAAAGTGTAGCAAGGAATGGCACATGCACAAAAAAACTCTGATGCTACTCACCACCTAAGAGAGATCTTTGACCATGATATTTGTCTCCTTTCTCTTAGTGGATCTCTGCTCTTGAGTTGACTCTGATGATAAAGTGTGGTCAATAAATGTATATATATATTTATATATATTTACACACATATACATACATATATACGTGTATATATAGATATATGCATATCTATATATATAGATATATATCTCTATATCTATCTATCTATCTATCTATCTATCTATATATATATTTATGACTTTAAGTAAGGTATAGGATTACTCTTTCTTCCCAGGCATTCCCTAAGGTTTCAATCATCTACATATTATTTATTCTTTCATTTAAGATAAAGTAATTAATATGAACACCCTGACCTTATTTGTCTCCAAAGGTCAGGAGAGCAAACTTCCAATAGCATGCTGGGTATTTCAGGTAGCTTAGGATTGAGGAGCTAGGAGTGACTTTCAGAAGTAACTTTTGAGACTGAGATGGGGGTAACTGAGACAAGGAAACATCAAACATCAATGCTATTTTTAGATGTGAACTTAGTTGCTCAATGACATTTAGAAAGTATGTTCTCTTGGTCCATTCAGTATGGGGGAGAGAATGCCCCCAAAGTGCTATGGGAAAATATTCATAGTTTTCTATATTCTACAAATACATATCCTTTTGTGAAAGTATTGATTTTGTCATTTAACAGAACTTGGTAGCTAGTCATTACTCATGATTAACAATAAGAAAATGCATCACTGGGGACTCAAGCCAATGACACTAAATAAGAGACAGTTCAAACACTGAAGGAAGACTTAGATCCTTGAGAGGGAGGTACAATATTGAACCTCTCACCTTCCTTGTATATATTTAATTTATAAGTAATGAGAAATTTTATATATGTACACACATATTTAAACACATCGTTCTACAGTCTCTTTGCAAAACTTAAAAATTTTTGCAACAATGTTTACCAACAATTAGTAAAGTTGTTCTGTAATTATATGTTTCTACTTTATCTGTCCCTCATATTTACATTTTAGGCTCATATTTGCTTCATAAAAGAAGTGTAATAGAGAGCCTTATGTCTTGTGTACTCATTTGCTCAGTCTAAATAATTGATGATGATGATGATGATGATAATGGCATTTATATAACACTTTAAAGTTTGTAAAGTACGTTAAAAATGTTATCTCATTTTACTATGACAAAACCCAAGGAAGTAGGTAATATTATTATTATAATTTTACAGATGAAGAAACTGAGGTAGCCAGAAGTTAAGTGACTTGCTAGTTAAAAAAAGCCAGTAAATATCTGTGGCTATATGTGGAATCAGGTGTTCTTGCCTTCAGGCCAAGGATTCTATCAATTACACCATCTAACAACATCTAGGTACAGATGAGATTATATATGCCCTCCTCATTCTATTAAAAATTACTTCCTCTGTAATTTAATTTCTAAAAAAAATTAGCTTATTTTCAACAATGATAATTTTTGATTAATCTTGAACTTGACAAATGCCAATAAACATGAACATTTCCATGAACAAAAACAAGAGGATTTATCATGAAAGCATGAATTTCTGTTCCACAGTTTGATTTTATTAAAGTAACCAGTAAATTCATCATTTTAGAGTGGGGAACCTTCGGCCTCAAGGCCACATGTGGCCCTATAGGTCCTCAAGTATGACCCTTTGACTGAATCCAGACTTCACAAAACAAATCCCCTTAATAAAAAGATCTCTTCTGTAAAACTTGGATCCAGTCAAAAAGCTGCACCCAAGGTACCATGCTTATCTTTGTTTCCCTATTTCTCTCTTAACTTCTTTCTGATTTTTACTGTGCATTTTAAAGAAAGCTTTAACAATTTATATTTTTTTTCCTTTTTTGGCATGGCTATTATAAGCCTTTCTTTCTTGAAATTGTACACTTTTAATTAAAAATCCTTCCCTTTAAAAATAAGCATAATCAATCAAACCAACCCCCACATTATACATATACAAAAATGTATGCCACATTATACCGCCTATCATGTCTCTGTTAGCAGCAGGTAACATACTTCATCACTGGTCTTCTGGAGTCATGATTGTTCATCAAATTAATCAGAATGCTTAACTCTAAAAGGTTTTATTTTTCTTATTATACCCACCAGTGTTGTAGTTATCTTATAAATTGCTCTCCTGGTTCTTCATCAGTTCAAACAGGTTTGCCCAAGTTCCTCAGAACTCTTTACTTACAGTTTTGATAATATCATGATTTCTTCAACTATTCCCAAATTGATAGATATTCCATTAATTTCTTATCCCCCCAAAAAGAGTTCTTACAAATATTTTTGTGTGTATGGGTCATTTCCTTCTGTGTTTTATCTATTTGGAGAATATTCCTATTTAAATTCTCATTGGGTCAAAGCACATTCGTGACTTAAAGACTCTTTGTATATGCTTCCAAATGTTTCCACAATGACTAGAAAAATTCACAGATCTAACAATAGTTAATTATTTTTCTTATTTCTCAAACCTGTTCTGTTGACATTTTCTCTTTTTATCACCTTTTTGTCATGGCTATAAGGTGAAACCTCAGATTTAAAATACATTTCTCTTATTTTTAGTGATTTGAGGAAATTTTATGATTGCTGATAATTTGCATTTCTTCTTTTGAAGACAAGCAATTTGTGGCTTTTGGCCATTTGCATATTGGGAAATGCTTTGTCTTACATATTTCAGTCAGCTCCCTATATGTCCTGGATAGCAGACATTTATCAGAGAAGTATATCACAAAGATCCGCATACCTCACCTGATAACTGTGACCATTCTAATTTTAACCACATTGATTTTATACCCGCAGGTTTTCCCATTTTTTATAATTTTATTTAATATTTTATAATTTCAATAGCTGACTATCGTCTGTTTTGTCTCTTTTGATCTGTTTCTTTTCTTGATTGGTCAAGAACTTTTACTGATCCATAATTTTGAAAGGTATCTCCTTCTCTGCTCTTCTTAAAGGTTTATGATGTTAACTATTGCCAATTTGGAGTTCATCATGGTACATATTTTATCAGTCTAAACTTCATTTCTGTAAGACATTTTTCCAGATCCAGAGCAGATCTTGTTGAATAGTAAGTCTTTACCCCATAGTAGATGGTATCATTGGCTTATAGAACATTATTATTCTATTCATTGTCTGCATTGGTCTCCCTCCCCCACTGCCAGATTGCTTATGTCCATTCCCCTCAAGCCAACTGCCCCAATGACCCACTGTAAAACTGCTCATTGGTTCCACTCTGACCTCTTGAATGCCTATTACATAAGACAAAACTTGTTTTCATCTTGAATCCCTTCTTCTACATTCTGATTCTCACTGTGACCTGTCTCCTTCCTGAAGACCTATCCTCCTTGGTCTCTCAGCAATGGCTACATATTCATACATTTCCCCTGAGTCACTGGGCAATGGGGGAAGATCTCATGCTCTTTTCTTGCCATTGCCACTTGCAGTTTCTTTCCCTACACCATCAATCAATAACCTTTACTCTTTTGATGTTCACTCAATCCATATCTACCATCTAATCACCTTTTCCTAACGCCTACCCTGAGTTCAGTGCCTGGCTCAAAATCTTTCTCTCTTTCCCAACTCCTGCCCCATACTAGGAGACTTCAACATATATGTTGATTTTCAATTAAAAATCCTTATCTCACAGTTCATTAGTCTACTTCCTTCATATGAACTATTTCTCCCACCATATTGAAAGATCATCATAACTAATTCTCCACTTCTATTATCATGAACTCAGAAATTCTCTTGTCTGATCATCATCCTTGACCTCTACCTTCCAACATCAAACTCTGGTCTTTGTCCACCATATAAATTTCATTGTACTTCATCCCTTGTTTCTCTCTCAGTATGTTATCACAATGCCAGCTCTACCACATCTTGACAGCTTGGTGAAATAGTTTGACTCTATTTACTCTTCTTATCTTAAGTCTCTTTGCTCCCTGTTTCATTATTGATCTTGCCCTGACAAGCCTCAGATTTGGATCACTCTCTCACCATCTTCTGACATTGCTCCTATGCATGTGCTGTTAGATGATGCTGGAGAAAATTATGAAAACATGCTGAATGGTCCACCACAAATTTGTGTTTTATGATATCAACTGGGTACTCACCACTTCAATGCATCTATTTTATACATTCTTAATTGAAGCATTATATTTCTAATTACATTTGCTATTGAAAAATTTTTTATCCCTCCTTAAGCCTCCCACAGATGCCTCTCTCCCCATCATCTAAGGATGAGAATTCAGCTTATTTTTCACTGAAAAATAAAACCATTCCCAGAGAGCTCCCTCTGCACTCCTCTTCATTTCACATTATACAGATGCCTTCTGACACAATCTCTTCCTTCAATCATCTCTGAAATAAAAAGAATACCGTTCTCTTTGCCAAGATAAACTCCTTTACATGTACAAAGGATACAATCCCATACATTCTTCTTCAAAAGATTCCCCCCTGTATCATCCCTATTTTCTTACTCATCTTCATTCCCTCCCTATCTCCTTGCTTCTTCTCTTCTGTTTTTCATATGCTAAATACAAAACACAACAAACAAACAAAAAAAAAACACTCACTTTATCCATCCCTAGTAGCAATTGTCCCATATCTTTTCTTTCTATTGTGGCAAAACTTGAAAATCTCATCCATAATAGATGTCAATTTTCTGTTATTCTCACTGTCTTGTTAACTTTTTTTTTTTCAGTTTGGCTTCTGATGTTATCATCAACTGAAATGGCTATTTCCAAAGTTACTAACAAAATTTTAATTGGAAAATATGATTTTTTCTCAATATTCATCCTTCTTGATCTCTCTGTTGCCTTTGATTCTGAAAAGAGCAGCTAATAATAATAAGAGCAGATAAAATAACAACAATAAATAATATTTACATAGTCCTCACTACATTCCAGGCACTATGTTAAGTACCTTTCAATTATTATTTCATTTAATCCTCACAGTAACTCTGGGATGTAGGAGCTATTAATAAACCAATTTTATAGTTGTTAACTGAGGCAAGCAGAGGTTAAGTAACTTGCCCAAGGTCTCACAACTAGGAGATGTTTGTAGTCAAATTTGAATTCTGGTCTTCCTGATCTAAACTGAGTGCTTTATCCATTGGGTCACTTATCCTCTTCATTCTCTAGTAGTCATGAAATTCTCTCTCCTGGTTTTCCTCCATTCTGCCTACTACTTCTGTTTCCCTTGCTGTAATTTCTAGGTCACACTGTCTAAATGCAAGAATCTCATAGGACTTTCTCATGAGCCATTGCTCCTCTTCTTCCTGCATTCTGTTTTACTTGGTTATTTCCTCAGTTCCAATGGATTCAACTATCATTTCTATTATGATTATTCTCAAACCCACTTATTCCATCCTAATATTCCTGCTAGCATTTAGTTTCCCATTCTAACTTCCATTATGCATAATGAAATGCATATGTTGTAGACATCTTAAACTCAAAATATCCAAAACTGAACTCATTATATTTTCACCCCAAACTTTGCACTCTTCCTAGCTTTAATATTACTGTAGAGGCTACAACCATTCTTACAGTCATCTAGGCTCACACTTATGTGTCATTCTCAACTCCATTCTCTCTCTCAACTCTCCACCCTATATTTGATCTGTTGCTAAGATATGGTGACTTTACCTTCATAGAACATCTCGCATACATATATAATCTTTTTTCTTTTTTGATGTTGACACAACCTTGGTACAGATACCACCTCATTCATTAATAATTGCAATAATTGGTCTCTATGACACATCTCTTTCCAGTCTAGCCCATTCACCACTCAGCTTTCAAAGAGATCTAAAACATCCAGATCTAACAATGTCAATCTTATTCCTCCAATAAACTTTGGGAAACACCTATAACCTAAAGGAACAAGTATAAAATTCTCTGTCTTTCAAAATCCTTCAAAATCTGTCCTGTCACTATTTATTCCAGGCTTATTACACTTCACACAATTTAATATCTCTTTCTCCCTTTTTCTTATTGGCTTTGTTGATAGTATATAGGAAATTTTATGGTGAGGGGCAGAGCCAGGATGGCAGAGTAAAATCAGTGACTTGCTTGAGCTCTCCCCCAAACCCCTCCAAATGCCTGTTTAAAAATGGCTCTAAACAAATTCTAAAGCAGCAGAACCCACAAAAAGAGAGTGAAACAAATTTCCAGCCCAAGACAACCTAGATGGTAGATCTGAAAGACATATCGCGCCAGGCTAGGAGAGGAGTGCAGTTTGTCATGGGTATGCAGGCAGCTATGGCAGTTTCCAGACTTCTCAACCCATGAATGCCAAAGACAACTTAGAACATCAGTAGGAAAAGTCTGTGTCTGTGGTGAGAGAAGTGTGGTTCCAGCCCTAGTCCCGAGCATGGCCCGGGGGCAGCGGCTGCCTCCAGAGCTTTGGGCCCACAGACTGAGGGGGAATCAAGTGGCTGATCAGAGGGAGATTGCACAGATCTTTTGCTGGTTCAGGATTCTCTTGCTTTGCCCATGCTTGGAGCTGGGTCATAGTTCTGGGTGGTGGTCCTAGCTTGAGGAGGAGTGCTGGCATGGTGGAGCTTGTAGTGACAGTGGAGAGGAAATCTTCCTCACAGTTCCAAGACAGAAAAGAGTGCTTGTGGTCGCTCATAGACCAGAGCACAGGCCAGGAAAGGAGTAAACACCTTGCCCCTTATCAAACCACTTTGGAAGAACTGAAAAATTACAGGTCTCTAGATCTCTGAAAACAGCTGCACAAAACCCCCAAAGCTTGAGGGGTTCTCCACACTGGAAGCAGACTACTACCTTAATAAAGAGTTTAAAACTAAAATAATTGGCTAGGATCTGGACCAAGCCTTGCAAAAAAAATCAGACCATAGAATCTTTCTTTGGTAACAAAGATCAAAACATATAACCAGAAGAAGACAACAAAGTCAAAGCTCCTGCGTCCAAAGCCTCCAAGAAAAATATGATTCAGTCCCAAGCCATAGAAGAGCTCAAAAATGATTTTGAAAAATAAGTAAGAGAAGTAGAGGAAAAACTGGGAAGAGAAATGAAAGTGATGCAAGAAAATCATGAAAAACAAATCAACAGCTTGCTAAAGAAGACTCAAAAAATACTGAAGAAAATAACACTTTAAAAAATAGTCTAACCCAAATGGCAAAAGAGGTTTAAAAAGCCAATGAGGAGAGGAATGCACTAAAAAGCAAAATTGGCCAAATGGAAATGGAAGTCCAAAAGATTACTGAAGAAAATACTTCCTTAAAAATTAGAATGGAGTAATTGGAAGCTAGTGACTTTATGAGAAATCAAGACACTGTAAAACAAATCCAAAAGAATGAAAAATTAGAAAACAATGTGAAATATCTCATTGGAAAAACAACTGATCTGAAAAATAGATCCAGGAGAGAGGATTTAAAAGTTATTGGACTATCTTAAAGTCTTAATCAAAAAAAGATCTTAGACATCATCTTTCAAGAAATTATCAAGGAAAGCTGCCCTGATATTATAGAACCAGAAGGCAAAATAGAAATGGAAAGAATCCACCAATCTCCTCCTGAAATAAATCCCCAAAGGAAAACTCCTAGGAATATTGTAGCCAAATTCCAGAGTTCCCAGGTCAAGGAGAAAATATTACAAGCAGCCAGAAATAAACAATTCAAGTATTGTGGAAACACAATCAGAATAACACAAGATTTAGCAGCTTCTACATTAAGGGACTGCGGGACATGGAATATAATATTCCAGACGGATATCCTATCTCCTTTTAGATAGGATAACAACCAAGAATCACCTACCCAGCAAAACTGAGTATAATCCTGCAGGGGGAAAAATGGTCATTCAGTGAAATAGGGGACTTTCAAGCATTCTTGATGAAAAGATCAGAGCTGAATAGAAAATTTGACTTTCAAATATAAGACTCAAGTGGAACATGAAGAGGTAAACAGGAAAGAGAAATCAAAAGAGACTTATTAAGGTTGAACTGTTTACATTCCTGCATAGAAAGATGAAATTTGTAATTCATGAGACCTTTGTCAGTATCAGGGTAGTTGGAGGGAAAAATATATTTATGTAGATAGATAGATAGATAGATAGATAGATAGATAGATAGATAGATAGATAGATAGATAGAGGGCACATGGTGAGTTGAAGATGAAGGGGTCATATCTGGAGAAGAAAATTAAGGGGTGAGAGAGGATTATACTGGGAGAAGGAGAAAGAGAGAGGTAGAATGGGGTAAATTATCTCACATAAAACCGACAAGAAAAGGCTTTTACAGTGGAGGGGAAACATGTGAATGTGAGAAGGAATGAGTGAATCTTATTCTTATCAGATTTGGCTTAAGGAGAGAAGAACATACACACTTAATTGGGTATGGAAATCTATCTTACCCTATAGGAAAATAGCGGGGAAAGGGGACAAGAGAGAAGGAGGGTGATAGAGGGGACGGCAGATTGGGAAAGGGGGTAATCAGAAGCAAATGCTTCTAAGGAGTGACAAGGTTAAAAGAGAGAATAGAATGAATGTGGGGGGATAGGATTAAGGGAAATACAATTAGTTTTCTACAACATGACTACTATGGAAGTGTTTTGCGTGACCACACATGTATAACCTGTATCAAGTTGCTCATCTTCTCAGTGAAGGTGGGTGGGGAGAGAGGAAGGGAGAAAATTTGGAACCCAAAGTTTTAAAAACAAATATTAAAAACTATTGTTTTCACATGCAACTGGAAAATAAGACACACAGGAAATGGGGTATGGAAATCTATCCTGCCCTACAGGAAAATTGAAGGGAAAGGTGATAAGAGAAGGGCGGGGGGAGACAGGAGGGAAGGCAGATTAGGAGAAGGGGTATTCAGAATTCATGCTGTCTTGGGGCTGGGGGGAGGAACGAGAAGGGGAGAAAATTTGGAACTCAAAATCTTGTGGAAGTGAATGTTAAAACTAAAAATAAATTAACTAATTTAAAAATGTAAAAACAAAAGAAAATGCTATGTTCATATTGTTTTATTTTCTATTTTGTGACTTTTCTAAAGTTGTTACTTCAAACATATTCTTGGACTTTCTAGGGTTTCTCATGTAGAATATCATATCTGGTTGTCAAAATTAAGTTTTGTCTCCAGTCTTCTTATGTATATTCTCTCTATTTATTTTTTCTTGAAATATTGTTATAATGAGTGTTTCTAGAATTGTATAAATAATAATGGTATTAGATATTTATTTTTATAAAAATATTTATTTAATACCTACTTTTATTAGTAAGATTTCTAACCTTATCTTGTTATACAAAAAAACAGGTTCTTAATTTGAAATAGCTATTATGTATCATATAAAGGAAATGGATATTTTCCATATATTCTTTTTAAAATCTTGAATAGAATTAAATTTTGTACTTGACAAATTTTCCTTTATATTTTAACAAAGCATGTAATTTAAAAAAATTTACATGATCTATTATGGTAATATTTTTCCTAATATTGAACCAAACCTGTACTCCTTGAATAAATCTTACCTAGTCATACTTTAAAATAAACATATTTTAAAATGTTTTACTTTTTCCTTTTTGTTAATATTTTACTCAATATTTTATATTAATACTCATTAAAATATTGTTTCATATCACCTTTTCTCTATTTTATCTTATGGTAGTTAGATAAGAAAATATAAATTTAAATTTGATAGGATCCATTATTTTCCTTTATTGACAAACAATTTAAGTAATATTGAAATTAAGAATTTTTTGAATCTGAAACAATTCACTTTTGAATTCACTTGGCCCTATTTTTTTCTCTTGAAAGTTTATGTAAAGATTACTTAATTTCTTTTTCTGAGGTAAGGTTATTTAAATTCTTTATTTTCTTCTATTAATCTGAGTGGCTTATATTTTATAAATGTTCATCAATTTTCTATATTTTTTTGTAAGGCAATTGGGTTTAAGTGACTTGCCCAAGGTCACACAGCTAGTAAGTTTCAAGTGTCTGAGGCCAGATTTAAACTCAGGTCCTTCTGACTCCAGAATCAGTATCTAGCTGCCCCAATTTTCTATATTTTTATGGATAACTTTTCTAGTTAGCTGACAGACAAGCTAACAGTTAATCTATCATCATCATCATCATCATCATCATCATCATCCAACTCCTAGTTTTATTAATCAATTCAATTATTTTTCTTCTATTTATTTGATTTCCATTTAGTCCTGTCTATTTTTCGGAGAATCTATTTCTTAGAAAACATTCCCAACTTCTGTGCTAAACTATTTTTCTTCAATTGTTTATTCTAGATCTCTTATTTCACTAAGAAATTATTCAAAACTAAACTAAACAAGGAATGACTTTGTTTTTTCCAGGTGCTCATATTCCTTTTGAATGGATGTTTCCCCATCTTCCCACAAGTCTTTGCTTTTAAAAATCTATGCTTAAGGCTTTGTCTTTTGAGCATCTTTGGATTCACAATATTTTTATTTAACATTAACTTTTATCTTATTTATTTATATCTCTAGGAGTTCCTAATTTTTTGCAAGGCCACACTACCTCTCTTGTATTCTCAGATACGGTAGATTCATCCTGTTCCTAACTTTCTTCCTTGGCCCCCTTCACTGGATTCTGCTTTCCTTGATGTGTCTCCACTACTTAGAGGTCTTAAACCACCCTGAATTCTAAGCGTCTATAGAGTTGCAATTTTAGAGTTGCCCTGGAGCATCTCAGGTCCTGGTACAACACATATCTCTTTTCTCTAGGGCATGCCAATCTAAATGTTGCCATTCAATATATTCTGACTTCAAAGTCAGAGTTTCCAGAGTACTTCAGGTTCTTAATCACTCAAATAATTTCTTATTTGAGCACCAAAGTCTTCCTGCTACCACATATGGGACCTGGAGGTTTTAGGTAATCTTTGAGAGTATCTGTTCTGCACAGCCACACTTTTAACTTATTAATCTGTGTTCCCACTAGCTTTTCTATAGGATTTTTTCAATGCCCTCAGGATTTTGTTCTTGTTTTTTTCTGTTACAGTCTTGGGCTAGGCAATAGCACTTAGCATATTATCCCTTAGAAATGCTTTTAATCATTATTCAATCTAGTGCTGGTTTTCTTATCTTTCCATAGTGTAGTGGTGGGAACTGGCCTTCCTTTTAACTTTTCACTCAGCTATCTTAACCAAAAAATTGAATATTAATTTATGAAGAAGGCAATGTGAAAAATATCACTCTGTCTAGATTCAAAAGATCCAGAACAAATCCATACTTCAACACTAACCACTTTCATCCCTGAGGTCTAAATTCATTTGGTATAGCAATCCCCAAGTTCCCCTCCATTTCCAATTCTATGATTCTATTACTTTTATCCCCTAATAATTCTTTCTTCTCTTTAAGATGTTTTCTGTTTCTACTACATTGGCTCTACCCATGGAGACTTCTGTGGGCTCATTGTCTCCTTTGCTAAAAGGATATATCCTGATATAAGGGTATTTCAGGTTCCTTATTTCCTTTTACCCACATACCCTTACTTTTTGCTTATGTTAAATTCATGTACCACTTCTTTTCCCTGAAATACTATTTTATGTCCCTTCCTTCCTGAGTTTTTTTAATGCAGTGTACCATCATAAGCTTAACTCATAACAATTCTTCCTTTCTTTTCTTAATAGTTCTCAGAAAATCACATTTATAAAAAATACTAACCTCTATTATCATTTAAGTTTCTAAAGCAGTTATTTATCTTCTTATTTTATGCTATGTTGAATTCTTTATATTTTAAAGTTCTTGTTCTTTGAAGAATTTCCATATCAATTGCCCTGTTTATCACTAAAAGAATAATTCAAATACTTGCCTCCTACTGAAAATTCATCTTCTTCAAATTTATGTTTTTTCAGAGTATGTAATTTTCGAGTACAAAATTATTTTCTTTGCTTTTAAGAATATTGTTCTTTGTTTTTTTTTTAAGTTTTTTATAGACAAGTAGTATGTGTGTAGAAATCAGACTTTTCCCCTTTATAATGGTACAACTTCCTCCTATTTGTATTGTCTTTGATATTTAATTCTAGAATTTGATCACACCATTTCTGGCAGGGGGGGCTGAAATTAAGGTTTCTTTCTGTTAGCATTCTATGAATTTTATCACATGGTCACTATGACCTAAGTTTCAAAAACTTTTCAACAATTTTCTTGTATAAATTTTTAAAAGGTATTTTTAAGAATTCTTTCTTCATTGTATTATTCTTGGAGACCAATAATCTTTAAAGTTTGTTACTTTGACTTACAGCAATTTATGATGTTTTAAATTTTTAAAATTTAGTTCTGTTAATTATCCTTTTATTTTTGAACTTTTATATTTCAAAACTGTGTATATAATTTTCAAGTAATCCAATGATTTAGGAAAATGATGGAAAGACAAATAGACTTAAAATCAGAAGAGATGCATGTTTTGTCATTGTGGGACCTTAAACAAATTACACCTCAAGGTCTTAATTTCCTCATCTGTAAAATGAATAGATTGGACTACACGGCTTCTGACATTATGTCCAGGTTGAATATATATAATCTATGATTCCACCTAAATAATGCATTCTGTAATTGATTTTTCTTTGAGATATTTAATTCTTAGTAATTTCCATTGTTATTTTCTTTTGTTTTCTGTTTGAAAGCACATACACACACACGTATATATTCATAGCAATCCCAGTAAATGTCTCATTTAAGTATTAGTGAGGCAAAGATATTTCAAATAACTTGCTTAAAGTCACTCAGCTAGTTGGTATCAGAGTAAGGACATGAAGTTTAAATATCCAAGATGAATTTATTTTTCTCACCTTACCACTCTTTTGCATTTTCTTCGTAGTATTATTTAACTTGTAAATTTGAGAGCTAACAGGGACTTCAGTCACTTAATTATAGGCCTTCAATTTACATGTGAGGGAATTGTTGGCCAGTGTGGTAAAGTGACTCTGAATCCTGTAGTCCCATCCCTTTCTTTAATCAGAGGCAAGTGAATCCTACAATGATGAAGGGACTTTGGCAAATTCCCAGTTTTCCTGTGTGTTTTTTCATCTTAAATGATTATTTTATCTTCAAGTTCACTTTGAAGTTTCCTATGATATTTTAATCATCATTTCTGGAAGTCAGTTTTTGTAAAGGGATTTTCTTCTGAATTAGAATTTTTGCATTGCTTTAGTTTTTTCTTCAGATATGTGAGATAATATGTACGTTTATCCATCTTTATCTTTTCTATTGATTTTTCTGTGAAGTTTCTTTGTGATTCTTTACAGTCCCTTCTTTCATGGCCATTTTAAACTTTCTTTGATAAATTACTTGCTGTTTTGAAAAGATAAGGCAAGCTAGGATTTGATATAACCTCTTATTTGGTGATCTTATAAAAATCTTATTTTTAAGTCAATAGTTTTTAAAAAGTAAACCAGAGCAATGGATATACAACAACAAATATTTTGAGATTTAAACTAAAGATTCCTTTCAGGGGCTGCTAGGTGGCACAGTGGAGAGAGCACCAGCCCTGGATTCAGGAGGACCTGAGTTCAAATCCAGCCTCAGATACATAACCCTTACTAGCTGTGTGACCTTACTAGCTGGGCAAGTCACTTAACCCCATTGCCTGACAAAAAAAGATTCCTTTTAAAAGAATTTTTATTTAAATATTTATTTTAGATGTCCAAAATTCAATTTTATTTATATTTTTCTAAAATAAAAATAACTGCTAAAAGTATATCATAAATTCAAATATTCAGTGAAAACAAAAAATATGTTTTAAATTTATCAAATAACAAAACTTATTTAGTGTTATTTGCAAGGTAATTTAAATTTGATAAAAGAGAGAACAGAATAAATTCTACAGAAATGATAAAAATTGAAAATAATCTCAATATTAAAATACTACAATTTGAGATAAATAAGAGAAAAATAGAGTAAAAACATTCCAAGCTGAAACCTTTGAGAATGCAAAATATTTTATACCATGAAAATAATACCACATGAGGTTTTAGCTGAATACATTTTTAAATCATTGTCAATTAGCAAAAATTCAGTATATGATGTAAGTCATTTCTCTACCAAGCAAACAGTATTCTACAAATTGTTTTGATGGTATCAAATTGTATATCTAAGCTGAGGAAATAGGTATTAGTGTTTATGTTAATTGCCATGGGAATATTTTTATAAATACAAATGCAACAGAAGCATATTTCCACACTCCATGGTGATCATTTCTACCTGAGGGATAGTTTTTTTATTAAGTTATAAATATAAATAAATATAAATTTATTATAAATGTTAGTGGTATCTTTAATATTTGTTTTTTCAAGTATTATATGAAGAATATTAACGCATATTTGTGTATTTAGTTTATCACTAGTATTTTATGAATGTTTGTTAAAGCTTACAGTAAAAAAATTCTAAATATGATTTTACAGGAATTCTTCCTTAAAATCTAAAATTGTAGTGTTTCAAACAAAATTTTATTGCTATTTAATGAATCTATTATTACTAGAATATGGTTGTCATTTTATATGTGTCAAATAAAAACTATTTTCCCCAAAGGCAATGGTATTAATTCATCTAGTATTTGAACTGGCAAAATACACAGGGCTTGAGAGGGCAAAGATAAATGTAATAAATTTAAATTCTCTTGTCTCAGTGAGCTTGGTTGGAGAGAGAAGTGACATTGGAGATGAAACATAAGGGATAATTAGTATGCTAGGCCTGACCTGGATAAGGCCTAACCAGTAGCTCAGGTTTGGTATTGGAGTGCAATAAGATAATTACCCATTGAACAGTTAACAAATGGAGGTTTACTTAGCTAGAGTAGAAAAAGGACATTCAAAACACAGAAAGGCTATTAAGAAAAGATATCACTTTGATTCTCATTATTCGTACTGCTAGTTTGCAAACAGAAGCTGAAGGGATGAGATTCAGTCTCTCATATCCTGGCTATTTTTGTACTCAGGAAACTATAACCATTGCCCGAATCTTAATCTCCCAAGTAATTAATATATCAAGCAGGGTTTCAATATTGCAAGTAAATTGCCTAAGGTCACGCAACTAAAAAGTATACTGAACAGTATTTTGAACTCAAATCTTACTGACTTCAAATCCAGTGCTTTATCCATTCATACACTCAAATACTTAATTCAGCTTAAAATCCAAGATTGTTAATTGTACATTAACATTAAATGTTACATTAATATTATGACATTATAGTCTATAATAATTAGATATATAATACAAACTATGCCACTGAAATCTTCTGAGGACATTTTTGAGATTCCCTTGGCCTGTTTTCTCATTGAATTAGATACTTTCATGCAACTTTTTTTCTTTTCTATATAGATCTATGTATATCTGAAGAAATATAGCAAAACAAAACTTGATTTATTCAATTAAAATATTATATGTTCCTCAAGTTATATTATATGTATGAATGTATGTATGTGTATACACACACAGTGATATATACATATGTGTTGGGGTATATGCTGAATATTATTTTGGTCTTTCAAACAGAGCAAACATTTGTTTTTTGATTATTAAACACTTCAGTGACAAAATTTTAAATCATGAAGTATTTTAGCTTTTAATGACTATGACAGATTTCTCATTGTACCTCTAAAAGGAATGTATATATATATGTGTGTGCATCGAATATATTTTCCCATTCCCATTTAAATATACATTTAAAAAGCCATAATGAGTAATTCTGTGAGAGTCTTTAGAGGCATTTGTGTATCACAGAGTCATGCAGGTATGTTAATGTCTATATGTCTATAAGCACATACAGTCAATGTTCAACTTTTTTTTTGGGGGGGAAGGGTAACATTCCTAGGAAACAGTGCAGAAGTTGAAAATGCAAATATTGACACATTTAACCTAAGGGAAATAGGAGGTTAGGTTCCTGTGACCACCAAAAACTGTAATCTTTCACTGGATATAATGAAAATGCACTATTCTGCATATAATTCTTTATAACAAAACATTAATTCTGATAATATTCATTTTTTAAACACAGTAACCAGGAAATAACCCATAAAATACAGTACACAAAATAAAATTGATAACTTGCAATACATTTTTCTCCCTAGTAATTCCTTAGAATTCTGTAACCTTTTGTGCTTACATCTCAATTTAAAACAAACAAACAAACAATCACTGATTTCAGACAATATTCACTTTTCATAGCACATGAAATCTATGGTATCAGAAATACCAGAGAGCAAATAAAAGACTTAAAAAGGAAAGAATTTTTAACCTGAACATTACCATCTACTGGATCAGATGGTAGTATGACTGTGTAGCATTGCATACTATACTGCTTAAACCTCTCTGCCTTAGTCTCCCTCTGAAAACCCAGGAGAAGTTGCAGGGACTTCAGTTACTACTGTTAGAAGTGAGTTCTCCACATCACCTCTGACACTCTGTCCTTTAGACCTCAGGGATGGCATTGAAGATTGTGAAAATTGTTCAGATAAGCAGGGGTATAATTACAACACAAAACTTAAGTTGTAAAGGCAAAGAATTAAAATATGCAACAAATTCATGGGGAATGCCTTTACTTTACAGAATTAGAGTGAACAAGAGCAGTGAAATGTCTAATAGTAGCTCCAAGAACACGTTCATTGCACCTCTCATTATTTTTTTATCTACTGTGCCTAGATACAAATGTGTGTGGTTGTCAAAATGAATGTAAAAATAAGATTACCATTAAAATAATGAGAATGCTTGAAGTCTTGAAAGTTGAAGCACAAATGTTGTGGATTGACTGTATGTGCATGTATACTTATCTGTACATATGTTTACATACATACATGTACTTATAGTATCTAGTTTATATGTAGCACCCTAAGTATTGCAAAGTGCCTTACAGATATATCATTTTACCTTTACAACAATCCTGGGGAATAGGTGTTAATATCATCCTCATTTTACAGGTAAGGAAAGTGAGGCAGATAGTAATTAAGTGACTTGCCAAGGATCACACAGCTAGCAGGTATCCAAGGTGGAAACTGAACTCATGTCTCCTTAACTGTAGGTATAATGCTCCATTCACTGATCTATTTATTCATACATACTAAATACATAAATATATATGTATATTTATGTATATAAGCATACATATATTCAGTGAAAATAATATTTTTTTACATAAAACATGGCCCATATTTTTTTTTCTCTTGAACTTTTAAACAAAACAGAACAATAAAAATGTGACTGGAATTTTAAGGTCAACCATAGATCTTACTTTTCAGAATGAACAGCTGAACTAGAATCAAAAAGGTAAGTTACAAACCAGCAAGAAGTGATAAGAAAAACAAGCTATTATAATTTTCATCATAAAGGAGAAAACTTAGAGGTCATCTGTAAGGGATGAGTTAGAAGACATCAGCCCCAAATTGAAAGTTTATATACATGAAAGCACAGACATATATGTACAAGAAAAAAATTAAGCTTAAAAATGAGAGACAATTCTTAATATAGCATAAAAAGAAATTGAGTGGGATGGAAACTCAAGATCATATCTCCATTATTTGGTCAATTAAATATTTGGCTTATGTTATCAGTAAATGTCTAAGGTAGAGTAAACAATGCCATATGTGGTGAAGTCTACGGATTTAACCTCATTTAGTCATAAAGGAGTAAGTGAGTACCTGTATACCTTTCTGGACTATGGTAGCCCATTCATTTCTAAGACAGCTTCCTATTGTTCCTGCTTCAAGGACAATTGAGGGACTCCTGAGGAATTTTGCAAAATGAGATAAATACAAGCCCTGTTGGACTCTGTTAAGATTCCATTTTTAGAGAGACAGTATATGTCTGTGTGTGGGATGGGAATTGAAGGGAGTTATATTATGGGTTACTTGAAATTTCCTTAAATATCCTAAGTATATTTTTTCCTCAAAGTATCAGAAAGATCAAAAGTTTTCTTTGGAGTATAATGAAAGTCAATCTAGTAATTTGGACTTCTCTTCCATAAAGACAACTGGGGCAAAAGCTTGGTTCCTGATACAGGTTTATATTCCTCTTTACCTGTTTGTGCTCTGACCACACACACACACACACACACACACACACACACACACACACACACATACAGAATTGCTATCAGTGATACTTCTAAAGTAATGCAGGAAGTCAAATGACTATTGTGATTTTCTTTTACACTAAGGGAATTTCATCTCCTCAAAAAATATTTTATGATAAGCAAAAAAATAGGTAATCCCTCTTACACAGACTTTGAGCCATCCTGTCTGAAAGCTTCTTAGATTCTTTCGGGTCAATCAGTCAGTGGGCAGCAGTGGGTGCCTTAGCTTTCTTTTTTTATTATTGCTATTTTAAGGGGAATTTCATATGGTTTTGAACTTTATAATATAGCACTGGGACATTTATGCAAACTGCTTAACGTGAAAGAGACTATAATTCTTCTTCTATTCCTTAATTTGAAGCAAATTCATAGTTGTAGAGGTATTTTTTTTTCATCTAGTTGATAGAAGTTTCTCTATGTGGAAGTTCCTCATACCAACAAAATCACAGATTCAGTTATTACCAAAATAACTACCAGATCAAACAATTTTATTTCAATTTTAACTTTTTTTCTAGATTTTTGGTTTTGAGTATTTTTCTTGAGGAGGTGACCGTGATGAACTTCACAAGCTGTCAAGACAAAATCTGTGTTAAAAACAACAACTAAATCAATAACCAGTACTCTCCTCTGGACTTCTCATAGGAGTAGAATCTCAATTTTTGTTCAGTCCAATACAGTTTTGGTGTATTCTTAATCTGACAAAGGATCTGGTATATATGCCAGTCATGCACAATCACCCACATACATTTTCAAGTGGAGATAACATGTGTACATACTCAACACAGTGCTTCTCTGAGTTGAGTATTTAGGAAGTTATCTAATAATTATACTGAGGTATGAATGACTAATAGTTTCAATTTTCATGCTAGAATTTAAATATTAAAGGAAGAGCTTTAAAGCCAAATGAAAATTGGCCATATACCTACAAGACTTTGTCTTACAGCTGCCCATTACAGTGATCATCTGAGAACAGAATGTCCATGATCAACATCAGTAGAGATGATCCCAGCCTTAGGGTATCCCAGAAACTCTGGCTTTCTCAACTATCCCCAAATGAATTTGTCCCAGGCATCACAATGCCCAGTTAACACTCTAAGTATCTAAACTTTTTATTTGACTGTCATCATACTTTTTCCTGCCCTTAACTCTGTTCCTTTGGTATCAATTCATCCTTCTTATGTTACTGAACAGGATCTTGCCCCAGCATTTCTGCTTGGCAAACCTTTATTTCTAGCGATCATTTTGCAGCTCTTCACAATACAGTCAGTTTTTCTGGTTTCTCCCTAACTTACCCTGAAAATTCCTCTGCTCCCCAACTTGAGAAACCCTAGTGTATATGTCTATGTATGGCATGGTTCTCAGATTCCCCTCAGATTTCATCTTCAATCTGTTTAAGGAAATGTCCAGAAGGATCATTAATATAGTGCATTAGTGAATAAAAAGCAAACAATAACAAAAATAAACAATACCCCATAAATAATGAAATAATATGTCACTCAACCTAGAATGAGTATAACTGAATTAAAATCACACTTCTACCTCTTATGGGCTGTGTAGCTTTTAGCAAATCACTATACCAAATAATAATAATAACAACAACAATAACAACAGACAGCATGAAATAGCAGAAAGAGTGCTAAACTTAAAATGAAAGAACCTGAGTTCAAGTCTCAATTTTAATACTTGCTGAGGATATGGTTATGGCTACATCTCTTAAAGTCAGTCAGTTGACAAGTATTTAAGTGTTTACTATGTGTTCTAGTGAACGTTCAAAGCATTGGGAAAACAAAGAAAGGCAAAAAACACTGTTCCTGCCAGAGAGAAAAAGAGAGAGAGAGAGAGAGAGAGAAAGAGAGTCAAAGAGATAGCAACAGAGACAGAGAGACACAAGAGAGAAAGATAGGTGGCAAGAATATTTATATATAAGAATATATATGTATAGCTTACTGTATTGTGGTATGATAAACTTTCACTACTGTACTATGTAATTTTACACTTTTTTTGGGGGGAAAGGGTCAGATAAATGATGTGTTGTTTTGTACTTCTATTTAAATGTGAATTAATAAGATCATTAGTACATGCTATCTACCTTACAGAATCATAAGAAAAATCAAAGGATATATCAGATGTATGTAAAGTGCTTTGTAAACTTGTAGTTACTAGATATGTAAAATAGTAATATTAAGGATGGTAATCTCTGGGTTTTATTGTTTTATGCCTGAAATTCTATAAATTTATATAGTTAAAACATTTATGGTTTCATTGAATCACTAGTAATTAAAGAAGAATTAATTTGGAAACCTCCCATTAGTTAATATTCTATTTTCCAAATTTACTATGCTACTCTATTTCACCTCAAAATCTGGAAGTTTTGTAAAGCCTTCCTCATTCTAAGAAACTAACTGGTGATAAGAACTTTAGTTTTTTGTTATAGGGGAAAAATAAATAAAGGATAGATGGGCTGTATATAACAAGGAACTCTGCCCAAAACTCCACCCAGAAACAATTATCTCTCATTCCCAAATGTATTTTTTGGGGGGCTAGGTAATGAGGTTAAGTGACTTGCCCAAGGTCAGACAGCTAGTAAGTGTCAGGTGTCTAAGGTTTAAGTGAACTCAAGTCCTCCTGACTCCAGAGCTGGTGCTCTATCCACTATCCACCTAGCTGCCCCTCAAAGGTATTTATACAGGAAAGAAATAAGGCTTCATATAATTTGGGACAATAAAAAAGGGAAAATTCAGAAGAGGTGTGTCTTAAATCCTCCTTCTTACATTTGCTAAAACTTTTTGACCATGTGCAGGTTACTTAATTTCTCAAAGCCTCAGTCTCTTCATTTCTAAAAAGGGGTTAATAATGTCTGTACCAGCCTCTCAAGGATCAGGTGAGAAAATTCAGGCAAAACACTTTGAAACACTGAAATGCTATATAAACATGAGCTCTGGTTATCTTTTCAATTTATAATTGTAACCTGAATGTTCATCAAGAGTTATGAAAATAATGTAGAATTATGTAAGGAACTTGATTTGAACAGCTCAAAATCAGTTCTGAAGACACCAAAACAATATGGAATTATTTTTATAGGAATATACCTGCAATAAACAGGAAAGAACACCTTAAAAATGAAGACATTTAGCCATTATGTCTTTTGTTCATGCTCATTTCTTAGTGTGGACAGTGTGTGTGTGTGTGTGTGTGTGTGCATGTGTGTGCGTAATTCTTCAATATTTCTCCATATAATACCATCCAAACTCGAGATTCCATTAACAATCTGTCCAGAGAGTCTAATTGTCTCCTTGTACCAGGAGAATCAGAATAATTTTAAAGTTGGGAAATTAAGTATCTACAGATGAAGTAAATAGTTATTTTATAATCATCACTCCACTTTCTTATTTATTTGTTCAGAAAATAAGTGCAATGTCTCTAAAGAATAAAGAGATAGTACTTGTTTCAATTTTTTTTTAAAGAAATCTCATTTCTTGAGGCATGAAATGGATGACTACATGTCAAATATTTGACCATCTCAAAAATGTGGTAATTCCTCATAGTTATATTGGTCTCCAAACTTCCAATGTTGCAGAAATTGAAATGCACTAAATAAATAACATAAAATGGATTGTTGTTGTTGTTGGATTGTTTTTCTAGCGTGTCTGACTCTTCATGACCCCATTTAGGATTTTCTTGGCAAAAGATGCTGGAGTTGTTTGCCATTTCCTTCTCCAGCTTATTTTACATGTGAGGAAACTGAAACAAACAGGGTTAAGTAACTTGCCTGGGTCATACAACTAGTAAGTGTTTGAGGCCAGATTTGAATTCAGGAAGATGACTCTTCCTGACTCCAAGCCCAGAAGTCTATCCACTGTGCCACCCTAGCTGTTCCAACAAAATGAATTACAAAGAAAAATTTTCATTACCATGTCAAAATTTAGATATCTATGATTTCATTGGAATGGGAACTTCCTTAGCCAACACAAATCACAACCTATTTGTAACTTCAAAGATAAGTTTTAAGGAGTTTCCTGAGACTTAGGATCAATGACTTGTCCATGGTCACATAACTAATATACATCAGACATAGAATTTGTACCCAGGTCTTTTTAACTCTAAGCCCAGGATTCTATTCACCATGCTACAATGTCTCTCATCCCAAATATTACTCTCTTAGTAGTTCATGTTTTATTTATTAACACTGTAAAATATTCTGAGTATCATAAAACATGGTTTAGTTATGGTTTTGATTCTTGACTATTTTGAAAGGTGTATGACTTGATGTTATGGATTATTTAGACAAGCTAGCATAACCTGGAATGCAATAGGGGAAGGAAAAGGGAATAAGCATTTATATAGTATCTACTAAGTGCCAGTCATTGTAAGCATTTACAAATATTTCCTTCAATCTTTACAACATTCATATGAAGTAGGTACTATTATTATACCCATTTAACATTTGAAGAAATTGAGGCAAAAAAGGGGTTAGGTGACTTACCCGGAGTCCCACAGTACCTGTGGCTGGTTTTGAACTCAATTCTACCTGATTCCTATGGTAGTTATGTGTATATTTATACAATGTTTGCCTCATGCATTTACACACAGTTGAACTTGTAATACATGAATTTTGGCTCATGACTTTTCTTTTTCTATACTAAATTTTACTTATTAAATATTACATCTAGAAATACAATGTATATTAGCAGTGATGGTGAGCTTAGGGAGTTGTGCCTTCCCTACATTGGGCATGAAAAATCCATCCATGTTATCACAGGTCTTATAATATTTTTCAGGATCACAGCTTTTCCTGCCAATAACTATCAGCACACACATTTCTGCATTTGTCCAATGGTAGGGCACATTTCTGTCTACTATCTTTACAGAATTAATGAATAAGGCTAACCTCAAATAATTTCTTTGGTGATTCTCCACCCTTCGAATAGGATTTCAAGACTCTTAGGGCCCAACAGTTGCAAACAACATACACTTTAGATGGAGAATGAAGGCTCTCAGAAAATGTGAGTTTAATCATATCATATTACCCACATTTAAGATAGAGTGTGTTGCTCTATTGGTAACACGGTGTTTTTGCCCACCACAGGGAATGCAAAATAACAAATGGCATAGCTTTATTTTGGCTAATATCCCAATCTGGAGGCTTTGTTGGGTCTGGATTTCTTGAACACTCCGTGGAAGGCAAAAAATGAACAGTGCTATGAATAATGAAAACATAGGCACAATCATGTTACATCTGAACACTTTCCTAGCTGGAGAGACCTTACAGTATATTGGAAAGACAATTGAACTTTTTATAAGTCAGAAAAGAATATAAAAACTGTCTCAGTCACTTGAGTGACAGTGGGCAAATCATTTAATCTGTGTATCAGTTTTCCCATCAGTAAAAATGGGCACATGGATAAAATTACCTCTGTAGTCCATTTGATGTCAAAATCTATGATCCTATTATCTTATTGGGTATATTTGTAATCACCAATCTTGATATACTTGATGGCTACTGTTAACCCTAAGGAAGACGGTTCAGTAATTCCATTTTATAAATTATCATATTGATATATTTATAGGGTTTATATTTTGATATATGTTTATATCATTTATAGTTTTCAATATACTGTCCTCTGACCCAGATAGCAACACCTTAAACAAAGAACAAAACAGAGAGAAAAAGGTGGTAAAAACTAACCAATATAGCAGAAAATCTGACATTATATGCAATGGTTCATAGAAAAGGTTTTAGGTTGAAATGGTTTGCTGGATGTTGTTCTTTCTATTTACATTTTAATAGTTATTTTAAATATTATCTTACTGCTTCTGCTTATTTCACTTTGCATTAATTCATATATTTTCTCATGCTCCTAAGCATTCATTGTACTCATAATTTCTTGTAGCACTGTGGAGGAGGAGCAATATCTTAAGCCTTCTCTCCATGTAGTTTAAATTAGTTTTTTTTTCTTTAAAAGTATTAAAATTTTCTTTGAAACTTTCTGGACTCAAAGCCCAAAGGCTCATGCTGTGGGTGCCACTCCATCACATGAGCAGAAAGCAAACATGAAGAGCACCAGGGAACTCACAGTCATATCCCATTATCTGAATGTTACTATAATTTTATTTTATTTTTTAACCATTTCCCAATTGGTGAACATTTAATTTGTTTTGAGTTCTTAGCTATCACAAAAAGTGATGCTATCATTTTTGGAGGTGCATATGGAAAAATTGCAGGAGGGGGAGGCATGGAACACCTTGGTATATATTCTTATCAGTGAAATCTCAGTTAAAAGATAAAGCAATTTTTGCAAATTACTTTTCAGAATGATTCAACAGATTCACAGCTCTATCAAAACTGCATTAATGTTGCCATATTTCCACAATTTCTCCAACATTGACTAGTTCCATCTTTTGTTATTTTTGACAATTTGGATGTAGTAAATGTGGGGGGAAAACTTAGCTTTCTTTTTATTTGTTATTCTTTTTTATTGATTATTTGGAGCATTCTTTCATGGAGTTGTTAATAGTTTGCAATTCATCTTTTAAGAACTATTAGTTCATATCCTTTTACAACTTATCTATTGAGAAACAGCTGTTGGTACATCATTACATGTTTCTTTTAGTTGCTTATGCATCTTAAATATCAATCTCTTAGAGATATCTGATACATAGTTTTCTATCTAGTTAACTACTACTCTTCTCATGCATTAATTTTGCTCACACACAAGTTTTTCAAATTAATATAATAAAAATATCTACTTTATCTTTTGTAAAGCCCTCTATTACTTGTTTAGCTAAGAATTAACCCAATGTCACAACTGAGAAAGGTAACTGATCTTATTATCTCCTATTTTTGTTGCATTATTTAACATCAATGTTTGCTTTATTATGGTGTATGTTTTATGATTGAGGTCTACACATAATTTCTTCTGTTAGACATTTCCAATTTACTCAGAAATTATAATCAAATCTTCTTTACTTGATAATTTATGTTTATCAAATACTGGGCTATTATTTTTGATTCTTTATTTTTTATTGGTCTACTTTTCTATATTTTAACCAATAATAAATAGTTTTGATGATTGATGCTTTATAATTTTTTATAAAATTTTCTGCATATGCTTACATATGTACCTGATGTTTCTGCTGTTTGAATGTAAGATATGCAAGAACAGAATTTAATTATTTATATTTGATTTCTCAGCAGAATGTAGCTACTGGCACATAATAGGCACTTGATAAATGCTTGTTCCCTAATTTATATATAATATAATTTGAAGTTTTGAAGTACTATTCCTCATTGATTTTTACATTTGTACATCATTTCCATTGACTTTTGGGGGCAATTTTCCTTGCTTCAAGAGCATTTTGTCATTATTTAATCTTTCTCTGTACAGTATCTCCTTGATAGTTTGATTGGTGTACACTATATATGTAAATTTCTTAGAATTCATGGGTATTTATATTATACTGGTACATGATCACTGAATAAAATTTTGATTATGCAAATTGTGATTTTTAAAAGAGACATGTGTAAATTTTAATAGATGTATTGTCTGGACATTGGTGGATTAATTCCAAGATATGTTATTTATGTTTTACATATTTTGAGTAGTAATTCATTTTCTATTTTCCTTTCTAGAGCTTTGTTGTTGTTATATAGAAATGCTATTGATGTTTATAATTTCTTTCATTTTTTATCACTTTCCTGGAGCCATAAATTTTCATAATTCCTTTGTGGCTTCTTTAAGCTCTCCAAAGTAATCTTCCATGCTATCAATAAAGATGACCAGCTTTGTTTTTTTCACCTTTTTGATATATTTATCTAATCTTATTGCTATTGCTTAGCATGTGTAGAACTATGGCAAATAAGAGAATAGCTAAGTGGGGAATTTCTATTTTACTTTTGTATTTATTAAGGAATTTTCTAGTTTTTTTTTCCCTCTCATTGCATGTTGTGTTCATTTTTTATTTTTGACAAAATGTTATCATATTACTAAAATATATGTTGGCTATGTTTTTTAAATTTTTTATAAAAAATGAGTGATGTAGTGTTGAGATAATTTTGTGCTTTTTGGTACTTTAAAAATATGATTAATTCTGCTAAATTTCCTAATGTTGAACCATCTTTGCATCTCTGATACAAATCTAACATGATCATGGTGAATGATTTTTAGATAAATGTTCTTTTTGCAAGTATTTTGTTTAAAAAAATGGATCCATTTTCATTAGTGATATTGCTCTAGGCGTCTCTTTGCCTTCACTGATTTAGGTTACTATGTTGTCGCATAAATTGAGATTAGGAAAGTACTCTTTATCTCAATGTTTGAGAATAACTTATGCAGTATATGTATTAATGATTCATTTAAAATTTGATAAAATTCTCCTGTAAATCCATCTAAACTGTCATGTTTTGTATTCCCTACACATCCAAGTCAATTTCCTTTTCTGAAATTGTATTTTGTATTGGTCTTCTATTTTTCCCTTTTGTTAATGGTTGCTTTCAGAGTCATACCAGAAATTCTGGTATGCTGATTTAAATTATCAGCCTTTCACATAGTTCTTAGTTGTTCTGTGATCAACCTCTAAGTCATTTATCCAGATTTCATTGTTGTCTCCATTTAAGTCTGTTTTTAACATTGATTACTATTTTTATTATTTTATAGTCTATTAAGGTTATATATATGTGTGTGTGTGTGTGTATACACATATATATACATATATATACATATATATACATATATATATATTTATAATTTCCATGTGCTAAATTACATAGGCTGCTTTTGTAAATGTTTCTTGTCCTGCAATAATTATGTATGTATATGCATATATATGCAGGTATAAACACATACATACATACATACATACGTATGCATACATACACACATATACGAATACACATGTTGACATTAAGAAGATGCATGACTATTTTGGTCCTAAAGGCTCAAAACATATTTGTTCTTTTTCTCTCAAGAACCATTCTGTAATTTTTCTTGTTCCATTTCCATGTTATCATGACAGCCCACAGGCTTTCCTCACCTGTCTCTCTCTCTCTCTCTCTCTCTCTCTCTCTCTCTGTCTCTCTCTCACCCCCCAGCATATGCACATGTTTATATCTCGATAGCATCATTTTCAATTTTCTTGTGATATTTTTAAAGAAAGCTTTGGAATCTTTTTGAGGATTTAGTAGTTTTGCATCTGGTTTTAGTATCTACTCTGCTGGTTAGTTTGTTCTCTTGGCTTTTATTGGGGAAAAACATGTATGTATGTATGTATGTATGTATGTATGTATGTATGTATGTATACATGGAAATAGAGACACAGACACGATATATGGAGAGAAGGTGGAGACCCTCTTTAGATTAGAAATGTGACTATATATGTATATACATGTATGTGTGTATATATGTATGTATGTGTATGTGTGTATACATATATACATACATATATAAGTACATACATATATGTACACACATATATAGATATAGATATAGATAGATATAGATATAGATAGATAGATAGATAAATAGATAGATAGATAGATGCATGTGTGTATGTATTCTCCATTCTTACAATTTGTTCTAGTCCCAAGGCTGGACTGCAAAGCCAACTCAGCCTCCTCATGCAATGAATGCATATTAGATTTATTGGCCTGAGTACCTGCCTTGACTAGCCTCTAATGTTCAGGGTAGGTGGGGTAAGAAGTCCCGGCTTCAGATAGATTTTCTCCCTTTTCTTCAGGCTCAGTGAAGCCTTGAATTATTATTTATGTTTTCAATTCCATGCTTATCTGTCCTTTCCCTCTCAAAACTAGAATGAATCAGTATATAGTGCTTTTTGAAGTGTGAATGAAATCATGGAGGGTGTTTCAAGAACAGTATTCATAGAATTGAGGTTTCCTAACCTAGAGTTTGGTCCTAGGCAGAAAGTATCATGCTTTAATTACTTACTGAACTGAGGGTCTGAGAGTAGCCTGGTCTCCAAGGCTGGCCTCTGCTCTCTTGCAGGGAACTCTTCCTGTCTGGAAAAGACAAAGAGATCCAATTCTTGTTTGTCCTGACCCAAACTAACTAAAGGGAAAGGAGAGAAACATCATTCCAACAGCAACCCCATTAGTCCCCACACCTGAGCTATCTAACACTTTTCCAATCTGAGGTCAAACTCTTGATAAGGTTAATAACTAATCACAACTAATTTTCAATGATTAAAAGCACAAAAGGTAATAACATCTCCAACCCAGTGATTTTGAACCTCTTTAAGTATTCAAATCCAAATATCCACCCTGTCTTTTTCCTTATTTCCATCCCCTTCAGCCTCCCAAAAAGTCCACTATAAATCTGCTCAACCACTTTGTACTCTCTGCAATGTTTACTCTGTAGACAACAAACTTGCTTTCATCTTAAATATTTTCCTTTCATACACCTTTATTTTCTTGACTATAACTGACACTTGGCTCCTTTCTGATGGTACAGCCTCAATGGATAAACTTTCCATCACTAGTTACACCTTCACTCCACCATGCCCCACCCCCCAACTCATTAGTTGAGGAGGGAAAAGTTTGAATCCTCCTTACTCCTCATCCATCACATAATAATGTCTCTTCCTTTTAGGTTCACTCAAATGATATCCATCACAAAATCAAAATTATGGTAGCTGTTATCTATGAGGACAATCTCTTTTCTTCAGAGTTCATGGCCTGACTCAAAGACTTTCTCTACTCTCCAACTCCTACCCTCATAAAAAGGCCTTAATCACTGTATGTCTGGACTATGTCAATAGTTTCTGGTTGAGCTCCTGCCTTGAGTCTCTTCCCATTACATTCCATTTTCCACGTACCTGTCAAAAGATTCTTCATAAAGCACAGGTTTGACCATGTCCTTTTCACCCCCACAACTTTCAGTAAATTCCAGTGGTTTTCCATGATTTTCAAAATCAGATATAAAATCCTCTTTTTAATGTTCAAAGCCCTTTATAAACCTGTTTGCCATCGTTTCAGTCTTCTTATACCTTACTCTTCTTAATTTCCGATCCAGTGACATTGGCCTCATTGTTGCCACCACTCCCCTCCCAAGATACAGTTATCGCTTCCACATCTCTTCCACAGGGGCACTGTGACTCCACGACCTGGAAAATCTATGTAAAAACTTTTAGCCCTCCCTTTGTACCAGAAAAGAAGTTTTTTTTTTCTTTTTTCTTTTATGGGGTGTATACAATACTTTATTTTAAAATTTGGGTTAAGTATTTGTTCATAGGCTGTGTATTGTCTGCTGGGCTTTCACATGCCGTCTGTGGCTTCCACAAAATAATTCTCATTTAATTTCTTATGCCCACCTGTGATGGGGAAAGACATGATTTCAAAGGGATAACTGTATTCTATCTCTTGAGTCTGGGAATTGTTATTGTCTGTCCTCATGCCTAGTATCCTCTGCCTACTTAAATATGCCTCTTGACTTCATTGCCTTTGTTCAAGTCCCATCCAAATTCCAACTTTCTATTGGAAGCCTCTATCTTTTTTTTAATGCTAGCACCTTCCTTCCATTGATTATTTTCAATTTATCCTGCATATACATTGTTCGTACATACTGTTCGCATTTTGTCTCACCCATTATATTGTGAGCTTCTTGAGAGCAGGGAGTTATCTTATTCCTGCCTTTGTAATTCCACCACTTAGCATTGTGCCTGACACTATAAAGAAGCTTAATAATATTGACTGACTGACTGACTAATTAAAGTATCCCTCTTTCTCTTTACTTGGCTGTGACTTCCTTGAAGAGAGTCAGTGCTTTTCTCTTATTGTGTTATGGAAGTGTGGTCTTAGGTAAAATGAACTGGCAGAGTCTCAGGATAATAAGGTGTTGGAAGTCTCAAAACAGATCCTGGCACAAGCTTAAACTTGGTTGATATTCCTGCCAGTATTGTACTGAGGCTGATGGGGAGGATTATTGAGTGAACACTTTAGGGATTAGAGAAAGTTCTCTGGGAATTTGTAAAGATTTTACCTTGTCAAGCCTCTCTTCTTTGTCTTTTGGCTTCAGAAAAGAAGTGTAAGATGTGTGAATTTAGAGAATCCACTCCAAATGTTCACATGGACTATTGTGCCTGACCTGTGGTAGAACATTCTGAGCTCATATTGGTCAGATCAGCCACAGTTGGACACACTGTCAGACCGTAGGATAGCTATGTCATTTTGGTCCTCTTCAAGAATAAAGGACAACAATCAACCTTTGGCTTCAGCTGTACATATGACACATTGAATCCTGCTTCTCCCCATCCCTCACTCCCCACTTTTTGGCAAGAATGTTAGAGTTATAATCATATGGGAACAGAGAAAGTTACTAATCTACCCCCTTGCTGGTCATATTACCTAGAAAACTCATTAGTTTTTAAAGTTCTAACTTCTTTTTTGTTTAGAGTAAAACTTAAACTTAACAGGTTTAAAAGGGTAAAATGAGATAGGAAAAAAGTAAGTGATGAAGATACATTTGGGGCACAATAATAATAATAATAACAATAATGATAATAACATACATATAGCAAAGCCTTTCATATACATATACCTATATCATCTATATCTTTTATCTATTGAGCTATATCTATCATTCTATCACTTCATTTTATCCTTAGAATAACTCTTCAAGGTAAATGCTGCTATTTTCTCAATTTTATAGATGAAGAAACTGAAGCAAAAAGAGGTTACATGAGGAGAAATTGTTCTATCTTTTGCAATTATGCGCTCCTCATACTTTAATTGTAGTCTGCTTATTTAAGAAATATGTTCTGTTAATTTTTAATGATTTTGTTGTTTTTATTTTTACTACTAGACTGAGTACTTAAACTCTGCAGTAGATAACTGCCATTGATAATATTTTCCAAGTTCAATTGTAGATAGTATGTTTAAGGTGGCATTATGAATTTACCTACACATATGATTGTTTCCAAACTAATTCTTTTGATTCTGCCAATGCATAGTGTATGAAAGGACACTATTCTGGTGCAATTTAGGAACAGTTACTAGGGGCTAAGTCTGGGACCCAACTTTTTTAACATAGAGCACCATGTTACATGGTGATCCATGGCATTCATTGATAGAAGTATTGTCTTCAGTTTTTAAGACTAACTGAAAGGTTTTGAAGAGATAATTGTTGTCATTCAGTTGTTTCCATTGTATCTGATTCTTCATGACCTTATTTGAGGTTTTATTGGCAAAAATACTGGCGCAGTTTACCATTTCCTTTTTCATCAAAGAAATAGATCTCACTTTAAAATAAGAGTATTTTTCTCATTGCTAGAACCAAATGTAACAAGCATCTTTCTAAGTTTGAGCCCAAACATAATACCAAGTGGTTATGTAAGGAGTAGATAAACACTTGTCAGGGCTTTTGGAAAAGTTATTCCTTCATTGGGTAAGAAGTTGGAATAAATGACCTTTAAATTATATTTGGTTGGAATGACAACAATACTACTGTCCTTGAGGATCATTTCACTTGTGGGTGAAGACAACAATAGCAATGAAATTACCTTACAGCTAGACTTTGAGAAGTGCTTATTGACATTGACAAATGCACTTCCAACTCAAGAAAATAATCAGAGCCCTAGATCTGAGATTGAGAATGAAACTTGTGAGGGAAGCTGACTTCTGTCTAAGGAGAAGAGCAAGCAGATACTAGGCTGATGAATGATTATGAAAAATATAATGAAAATAAATTAAATTCATGAATTTAAAAAAATTAGCCTATTATATTTAAAGCATGATGTTAGGCACTGTGGATGTATAGACAAATAAAACAATCACTGCCACTGAGGATCTTATATTCTGTTGGGGAAAATATAAAATTTACATAAAAAGTAAATATATGTACATATATATACATATTTGTATACATGTGTATATATGCATATACATGTATGTACATACATATATATTATTTACAAGGGCAGGGAACAAGCAACTGTGTAGTATCACTAAAGAGTTCTATAAGAGGGGGAACACTGAATGGAATTGTGAAGGAAGCTATGAATTGCATGAGATAAGGTGAAGTACATTCCACCAGTGGTACGGAGCTTAAATTAAGGCACAGAGAAAAGTGACTAGAGGTCATGCATGGGGAACTGTGAGGAGGTCTGTAGGATTCAAACTTAAAGTGCATGAGGAAAAATGTAGTAATCCTGGAAAAGTAGTCAGAAGTCAGATTATAAAGGGATTTAAAAGCCAAACAGAAGAGTTTACATTTTATCCTAGAGTCAAGAGGGAACCACTGTAGTGGTTTGTCGACCAGTAGAACATCAATGTTTTAGTAACATCATTTTGGCAGCTTGATGGAGCATAGATTAGAGTAGGCAGATCCTGGAAGCAGGGAAACGAAATAAGAGACTATTGCAACAATTTAGGAAAGATGTGATGAGGGCTTTAAATAGGATGATGGCTTTGATAGTGGAAAGAAGATACAGACATGAAATTTTTATGGAGATAGAGTCAAGGAGACTTGGAATGAGTTAACAGTACCCAAACTGTTGCATCTTGGAATCACGGAAATTGAAATTTGAAAGCATGAGACAGTAATTAATATTATACAGCAAGGTGCCAGCATGTTAAAAAGGAGGGGGAGGCTTCTTTGGTGTCAACCTGATAGACATCATCACAGAAATCATCCTTAAAACAGATGTAAAACAGAAATGTGGCACATGCAGGTCCAGGAAAGACTTCAGAACTTGAAACAAAAGTAAAAGAAGTTTACAATTTAATGTATAAAGAAGTAGAGACAAATAATAAAATATGCTGTGAGTAGTACAAAATGGGAACTAAACTGCATTAGGATGCCAAGCAAAGCCCTATATTTGCTAAAACACTTAAGGCCCCAAAAATGCTCAAATGTACTCACAGAGAACTTATTCTAATCTATGATATGTGGTAGAAAGGGGGATATAGTATGATCAATATCCTAAGGTCCTGTTCCATAAAGGAACCTTAAAAAGGTATTGAAACTTTCCTTGAAATTTAATTGGTTTTTGGAACTAATGTGATCACAATTGCCTTTTGCTGCTAGCATAAGGGAGAAACATATATCCTGGGATGGGCAACAGAGTCAAGTCCCAGCCAGTGCTTTTAATGGCACTCTTTCCTGGCCTACAGAATCATTATTATTTCCCATCATGGGCCCTTTCAGCAGTGGAAGTAGGCTGCAATATAGGCCTCATCAACAACATATAGTGGACCAGGCAACAATGTCATTCCCAGAAGCAATAAGCAAAGTCATGGCCCTCAGTTATATAAGGTAGCAGAGAGGGAGGGATGCAGACTCTAGTATTAGCAAGAGCCAGAGTTCGTGACAGTGGGAAATAACATTGGCCACAATAGCAGGGGCAACAGATACTATCATGGGTCCCAGCAGCAGATGTGGACAGATAGATGGGCTCCAGCAGATTGGACATTAACATGGATAGTGGAAAAGACGGAGGTCGTATAGCTCTCTGCTCATTTGAATGTGAAACTGAAGTACCCTAATCAATTTTCTGGCAGGACAGTACCCAGTGGTCATTGGACAATTCCTTTCCAGGGAAGACTTCAAGGATCAAGAATTAGCTTGTTGGGAGGCAGTTTGCTTTCTGGTGATGAGAGAACAGAAAGGGTTTACCTAGATGCCACCCTCCTACTTCCACCCCATGGAAGAAGGTGAGTATTTCTTCAAAAGAGAACTCTAAAGGGGCAAAGATTTGATATTTTCCCTCTTCCTTATATGGCCTTTAGGGAGAAAGAGGAGGCCTTGGCTTATGGTCCAAGGTTACTAAGTGGGGTGCAATATGGTGATTCTTATCACTAGAAGAGGAAACATGCAAAAACATAATGTTTTCTTATATAGATTGCCCTGACTCTTGATGAGGATTGGTAATTATAAAGAAAATGTCATCATATTTGATGTAGCCCTAATGTTCTATGTACTAGTCCTGTTCATGGGTACTTCTTGACATTGGGAGACCCATGATGAATTGAAAAGACTTGGCACCACTTAGCACACAGACCACATTATTTAGAATGTAGATTCCTCCAAAGAAGGGAGGTAGTCTGGCATTTCTAGTCTCCAATTTGCCATATTTATTCACTCTTAAGGGATCCAATTCATTGTCTGTTGTCTTTGATTTTATTTTACTCTCTTTATCATTTCATTTGAAAAACAATTTCCACTTATACCTATGAAAAGCTTCTTCCATAAAGTTAGGATTTTCTAGTAATAGTCCAAAATCTTGTAAATTGTTGCAAATCTTCTAGAAGTCCATTAGAACCTTTCCGTCAAGGGTTGGGTTGAAGTGAGAGCAATATGCTACGGGGCCACCACAGGAAGTTTAGGCTATATTTTTGTTTCCTCAAAAGATATTGAAACAGTCATTGAGCCGTAATTGACTAAGAAGACTAAGGCTTAGGAAGTAAATGTGACTTCTGAGTGAAATGGTTACATAAAATGTAACAACACAAACAAACTAAAACAACACCACAAGGAAGTTGGGGTGACCCTTGATACCCGAATAGTAGCCATAATGGACGATGCAGACAAGGGAGCTTCACTCAGCTAAATCAACATGGTGTTCTCAATGAATATCTTTCCCTCAATATGGCCAAATAAATATCTTTTTGTTAATTGCTAGATCTTCTACAAGTAATTAATTTATTTTAAATAACTAACCTCATATACTGTCTTATTCATCTCTGGCCTACAGCATGGGCTTAAGAGGGAAACAGACCTCCAATTTCACATCTTGTTATAAACAAAATCATCATTGGTGGGACACATATTCCAGGGTCACCACATGATGAAGAAAATATCTTCAATGGACAGATCTGATAATCAAACAAATGGCAACTCTAAATTACTCGTGTGGACATGGCAATTAATTTTGAACATTTGTTGAGAATAGATTGAAGAAATTTATAATATGAACAGATGTTGCTTATGAATCCAAAATGAAATAGCTCAACAAAAAGAATTATTTTTCTGATTCTGACATACACATATATGAAAAGATTTCAGGACCCATATAAAGAGATAGTCATATTTTAGGAGTAATGTGAGGCTCTTAAGTAGGTGGTGGATCAGCACCATGCCATTAGCAAGTATTCATCCTTCCATTTATCCCAGTTAGCAACCTTAGTGCTTTCCTTAACTACTCTTTCTGTGCCTATACAATACAAATCTTGTCAATCATTCTGCTACATTATTTTTATCTGTTCTTCTTTTTCCACTTTCAAGGCTCTGTAACTCGATCTGTTCCTCATTTCCTCTCATTTGATCTTTTGAAATAGTGTCCTCATTGGTCTCTCCTTCTCATCCCTCTTCTCCAATCTATCAGCCACACAGCTCATCAAATTATTTTCCTGATGCATGTGTCTATTTCTCTCTCCTGCTAATACAACTCTAGTCAGTGGTTCTCGATTACCAGCAGAATCAAATATAAAATCTTTAGTTTGGTGGTAAAGGCATTTCACAATTAGACTCATACCTAGTTTTCCAGCCTTATTCATTATTCCATTTAATGCATTCTCTAGTCTTTTTTTTCACCTGACACCATATCTTATATCTGTAACTTTACGTATGTTCTTCCCCATGCCTGGAGCATATTCTTTTCTCAAATCCACATCTTAGTTCTTCTAGTTTCCTTAAAGCTTAATTTCAATTGTACCTTCTATATGCTGTGTTTCCTGATATCCTTAGCTAAGAGTATTTGTATTTGTTGTGTTTATACTTGTATTTATTTTGTATATACTTTTATGTCATCTCACCTGATAGAAATTTGGGGTTAGGAAATGCTTCATTTTTGCTACTTTAGCAGCAGCATCAAGTATAGTGTCTAATACATAGTAGGCACTTAAAATGCTTTTTGATTGCTTGACTGATGTGATGTCAGAGACAACTCACATTTATATAATGTATTATATAATGTTTTATGGTCTGCAGGTCAATTTAAATATTATCTTTTTTGATACTCACAACAACCTTGAGAGGTAGGTTATTCATATGTTTGTGTATGTTCTCTCTCTCTCTCTCTCACTCTCTCTCTTTTTCTCTCTCTTTCTCTCCTTCACTGTCTCTCTCTCTCTCTGTCTCTGTCTTTCTTTCTCTCTTTCTGTCTGTCTTTCAGGAGAACAAAGGTAAGTGACCAAAGGTAAGTGACTTGTTCAGAATCAAACAGCTCATAAGTATCATGGAAGAGATTAGAACATAGGACTCTCTGACTTCAAGTCCAGTGCTCTATCCATTGTATCATCTAGCTACGTCTCTCTGTATTAATACTAATAGTCACAGATTATGTTCAATGCAAAATCCAAATGAAAAAGTGATTTCCTATAAATGCTGAGGTCCTCTAGATGCTTTAGTTTGTCGGTGACATCGTATAGATTCCATTAAATTCACAAACACTGCACAGCATCTTAAAAAAATATAAAACCACATAAAAGAATTAGCAAAAAAAATCCACATTGGAAAAATCAAATGGATGAAAACATTCTATTATCCAGATTATGTAATTGGTAGAGAAGTCCACAGATCATGGCCCTGTCTGTCTGTTTGTCTACATTGTTATTGTTTAGTTGGCTTTCAGTTGTGTCCAACTCTTTGTGACCCTTTTTAGGGTTTTAGTGACAAAGATACTGGAGTAGTTTGCCATCTCCTTCTCCAGATTATTTTACAGATAAGGAAACTGAGGCAAACAGTTTTAAGTGACTTGCCCAGGGTTACACAGCTAGTAAGTTTTTGAGGCTACATTTGAACTCAGTGGGATGATACTTCTTGATTCCAGGCCTGGCAATCTATCCACTGTGCCACCCATCTGCCCTGTCTGTCTATGCATACATTTCTGTTTCTCTCACTGTCTCTGTCTCTCTTTTTGTTTATGTCTTTCTCTCTCCATACATTACATTATATCTATATACACACAGATTTTGGACAGATATTCCAGATGGACAATGAGCTGATCCCCCAAATGAACAAGAGAAATTCAATAGGCCAGTTCTCATTGTGAAAACTGTGTAGTACTATCAATGATTCTAAGGTTCTTCCTGGAAAAAGAACTATCTCTTTAACACTAGTACCCTTCTTATAATGCTAAATGACTGTGAATTATAGAATACCATGATTCTGCACAAATCAAAATTCTAAGTCATGCAAAGGGCAATAAACTAATTTATGCTAGGTGCAAATAGTCTACATTGTAGAAATAAAGATGGTGTTTATGGAAAATATTTACATAAGAAATAGCATTCACATGCCTTATAACAAATGTGGGATAACCAATGGACAGGTTCTGTATTATACTATCAAAATTTAAGGTCAAAAGACATAGACAAAAAAACTGTATTTGGTTTGAGTGGTACTTTATGAAAGATTTATGGAAGGATATGAGCAAGAGTAACTCTGATGATGATGATAGTATTTCAATTGTACTTTAAGTTTTCTGAAGTGCTTTTCCTATGTTATCTCACTCGACCTTCTTTCAACAATCTTCAGAAGCAGAGGCTATTATTGTCATCCTAATTTTACAGATGAGAAAAGTGAGACTGAGAGATTAAGGGTCACAGAGTCAGTAGGTATCTGAGAGAGTGTGCATACAATTGGAGGGAGTATCTAACTTTATGTGATTTCAGATTCATTCTAGGAACCAGGAAAACTGGTCATAAACTGGACTGTGAGATTGAAGGAGCATGCACAGAGAATAATAATATATTTATCTTTCAACAATAATACTTTATATAGATAATTGGTTGTAACCATGAAGGAGTAAAATCGGGTTTTGTTAGAATGAACTGGTACTTAGAATAGGAATTTTCATTTTTGTTTCCAATTCTCAGTTGCTAGCACAGTGTCTGGTACAGACATATTCCTTAATTATTTATTGTTGTTTATTTGATTGATTGTTATTTGGTGCTGACGTATGTCCAGACAAGTATTTATAGTCATTCAATATTACTCTGTGACTTGGAATATCTGTGGGATAGGCTCAATAGAAAGGTCATGATAAGAAGCAGTAACAGAACTAATATCTTTCAATTATACAATGTAATTTTGATTTTTCTCACATTTCTAATATTACTGGCTTATATTTCTTTTATGTGTTCATATATACTAAATATATGTATATATTCATTTATATATGTACATATATTTATATATGTGTATATTATATATGTGTATATATGTATGCGCTTATTATATTGTGTATATGTATGTATTTATATACTTATGTATGTATTTGTATCTTAGGAGGCAGGTAGGAGCCTCAGTGGATAGACCTCTGGGCCTGGAGTCAGGAAGACCTGGGTAAGCCACTTAATCTCATTTTGCCTTTATCCACTAGAGAAGGAAATGATGAACCACTTTAGAATTTTTTGCCAAGAAAACCCCATGGACATACAGTCCATGGGGTCACAAAGAGACAGACATGACTGAACACCAGGAATGTGTATGTATATGTACACATTATTTCATGTGTCCATATCTTGTCTCCAAATAGATTCAAAAATCCTTGGCAATAAGTACTCTGTCTCTTACTTCTTTGTATTCACCATAGTATAGCCCAATGTCACACAACTAGTTGTAATAGTAGTTATTACGAGCATTAATAGCAGTATTAATAGTAATAATTACTAGTAGTAATAAATACTTTTAAAAAATGAAATACAGTATAATAGCATATATAAGATTTTTTCATGACGTGGAAATAGCTTTTTGTTTCAAAGTTACTGACACTTAGGGATTGCAATTTCGTTACTCTACTAGCATTTACCTATGTTAGCAATTTCACATAAAAAATGGAAATACTTATCTGTATCAATTTCTAAAAAAATAGGAAGAGATCATTTTTGAAAGATTGGAAGCTAATTTCTTGCATTGAGATTTTTTGAAAACAATATTTTAGATCATTCATTCAAAATATATTTTTTAAAAAATGTGCAGTTTCCCAAATTCATTCATAATAGTATCATTTAACCAAGTATACTGATCTACCTATACGTCCATGCATCATTTTTTCTCTGACATTTAAAACTTATTTCTTATTGTTTCATTTTCCTTGTATTTGCTTCAAGCTCATCTACCTCCTTTGCAAAAAAAATGGAAAGAAAAGAAAGTTATGATGGTGTTAATTGCCAGACTCTATCTTCAGAGTACCAACTTATTATTTATAATAATGCCAAATAAATCTGTTTTGAAAAAAAAAACAATCTAAACTCTCTGTATAATCAACTATAGCCTTCATCATGGATATTTCAGCTTTAAGTTATCATCCTGAATGCTTAATCAGTGCAAAAATGTATTTTAAGGGGAATGTAGCCCTTAAAAAAATTTTTGCACATTCTTTAACAATTAAATATGTAGTTAACATTTATGAAAGAGTTATATAATTCTATATAAAATAGATATTTATATATCTCTTCTTATGTCATTTTAGTTGAAGTTATTTCTACACAGGGCTATTACGTGGAATTAATGTTAATAATTCTGATTAGGCTCAGTCAGCCTTCAACATTCTCAGGCCATTCTGATCTGACAATTAGAGCTTTACCTGATTTGGTAAAAATTGCATCATAAAGGGCAATTTCAGTCTTTCTAGAATAAACAATAATTTTAGCTTTAGAAAAATCATAAATAGTGCAGTTGAATGAAATTTAAGTGGACCTAAGAGTTTTAAAAAGTATTTATATGACAGACTATTTATCTTCTTTATGGCTAGATATTACATATATATACATATATACATATAAATATATATATATACAGACACATACACAACACAGAGAAACACACATTTAATAAGTATATACATCCATATATGCATATGCACATGCATATGTGTGTCTGTATGTACATATACCTATATATACACGTGTATGTGTGTGTTTACCAAAATCAGCCAAAGTCCATACATCTACTTCCCTCTCATGAAGGTATTTGCAGTATAATAAATCACTCCTTAATTATGTCTTCTACTTTCAATATATACATTTTTGGCCTAGGTCTATGCTTTCAGTTACAAAACTCTCTAAAAGTATAGATTTATATTCTTCAGTTTATAAATTTAGGGGATTGACTCTAAGTTGAATGTGGAAATCAAGTGACTTCTACTGGCTCACACAGCCAGTATGTGCCAGAGGTAGGAATTTAATACAGGTCTTCTAGACTTTCAATAGACTTCTAGGCTTTCAATAAAAAGAATACCATCTACTGACCTATCTATATCTATAGCAATATCTAGTTACCTATCTGTCTATCAACTATATCTATCTATCTATCTATCTATCTATCTATCTATCTATCTATCTATCTATCTATCTATCTATCTATGGTGTGTGTGTGTAAAAATACATACATATATGTCTATATATGTTCCAAACCTTAGTATAGCTTTAAGAATATGTTTATATACACATATAAATAGATAATATATACAGATATGCATAAATAAATCACATAATATGAATGAAAGTTATGCAAATATACAAATTAAATATAGATAGAATGTACAAAAAGAAATCATTAAGTATTTTTAAATGTAAGCATATTTATTTGGAAGATCCATTTCACACCAACAACTATTATAAATGTTTGTTTAAAAATTTTATAATGTAAGAAAAGGAGACCTGTAAAAATATTTTTTTTCTAAATAAATGTCTTTCTACTAGGTGTAGTATATGCTAACTTTGCTTGCAAATCCAAAATTCAAGTGTTTAATAGCAATGTAACATTAAAAGAAACCTTGTGGTAGAATTTCATGCTATGTGAATGTATAATTCTATTAGGCATACATGCTTAGTTTTCAGGTTATAATATTTTATTTTGTTAGTTATTTGAGAAATAGATTCATTTAGCTATTTTGAGAAATAAAATGGAGGTATTAAAGTGTTCCATTAAAATGTATTTTTGCTAGATTATGTTCTTGATTTTTGGTGAACTATCACACTTTGTTATGGTAATATCAGGTTCTCCCTTTTGAGTAATAAATATTTTAATTATCTACATCAATACAGCATCAATGGTAAAACTCTGGAGAGTACTGGGGAAATGGCATGGTTTGACTATTTTACTTGAGAGAATCATTTGTAGGTTCCAGTGTATAGAAACATTTTAGGTCAAAATGGATCTAGCTATCTATCTAAAAAATTAAAAAGAAATTGGTACAATTTAGCATTTCTTTTGACAATGTATTCATCCAAAATTTTATAAATGATTAATTATTAACTACCAGGTTCCAAGTATCATTACTGGGTTTTTATACCTTGGAATCAACTATTCTAACTATCTATCTCAAAATAATAACCAGAAAAGTATTTTTAGTATTTAAAGATCTTTTTTTGTTTTTTAATATATTATTTGATAAGCTTATTTATAAGCAAACTAAACTAATTATAGCAAATGAGCTGGCAGCTTTATAATACCTCTTCTTAGGTTATATTAATAATGTCTAGTTAGCTATCTGATTTTATAATACCAATATTGAGTTTCTACTGCTGACTATCCAGTATTTTGAGAATTTGCATCAATATCTAATATCTAAAGTAACTCTCTTGAGGGAATTGGTATAGTGTTAGCATCCAATTGTGTTAGAATTAAATATCTTATTTTTAAATTATATTATATTACTGCATTAAGTAAAAATATGTGTGTATGTGTGTGTGTGTATACATAGATGACTTTAATGTGGCCTCATTAATGGTTACAGAACCCAGCTATCATCCATTTATTTCAACAGAGAGCAAAAAGAGGACCTATATGAAGAATAATAAGAGAATCTAAGCAGCAACTATATTAAGTGCCTTCATTCAAGTCAACAAAATGTCAGCCAGAATACTATAGGCAAGCTGTCTAGTCAGAAAATTCAATGCAAACCAGACAACTGCCAGTTCATACCAGAGAAAATCCGGGTAAATCTAAAAGATGCAGTACTCTATACTTGAAAGCAGGAAGACTAGGTTTCTCTGCAAAGGAGACACATAAGTGGTTGAAAACTTGTAGTCCTCAGATCCCTTGAATATGAAGATGGGCAAAAACCTTATCTGAATAAAGTGTTAGTAGACAAATATGAAAGATCTCTGGTAAGTACTGAATGAGAATAGAGAGAAATAACATACAAATTTAGCATTTGTATAGTACCATTCAAAAACTGACCATGTGCTAGGTTATAAAATCATTATAAAATACATCAAAACAAAAATGATTATGAGCACTGGTTATTGATGATAACACAATAAAATATATAATTTAACAGATATATAATTTTAAAATTAAAAAGAAATAATCTAAACTCAAATAGAGACTTATTATAATATTAAAGAATCAAAGAACTAAATAGAAATAACAACTTTGTCAAAGATGAGCATCAATTTTAGTAAAAAAAAAATCACACAATTACAGAACATCAAAGGTTTTCAGCAAGATCAATGAAAAAGCAAGGATGTCTACTTCAAAACTATTATTTGAAATCTTTCTAGAGCTAAAGGAATTAGAAAAAAATAGTAATTTACTGAAAGAAACATTGGCAAAAAAAAATTTTGCTTTTGCAAGTGATATAATTTTGTATTTAGAAATCCCTAGAGAATACCAAAAAGAATTGAAAAAGTGTTGATGTCAGCAAAGCAGCAGCAGCAGATAAACTAGAACAGAAGTAATCACATTTTCTGTATATTACAATACAAAGAGTTGACAAGATATCATGTTGAAAATAACTATGGAATAATCATAGAACTATAGAAAACATGTAGAAATATTCCAACTAAGACATAGAAGAACTATATGAATACAACTAAAAATTCTCTTTACTACAATAAAAAATGTAAATAATTTGGGATTAGTTGTTCATCGTTAGATTGTCAATAAAACAAAATGATAATATGATTTACATTTACTAACATTCAGTGCCACACCAATCAAATAACTTAAGAATTACCTTACAGATCTTGGGAAAAAAATACAAGGAGTAATAAAAGGTCAAAAGAAAGAATGAAAAATGTACAAAGTCAAACCATTAAAAAAAAAGGAAAATAGTCTGGAAGAAATTAGATATAAGGCCGTATCTTTGACCATATGGTATAATAAGTTGCACATGGGTACAGGACCTATATTTAAAAAAAAAAAGATCACATTGTGCAAAAATGATAGGATTAGTAGAGGAGGTACCATTCCCAACTATTGATGGTAGAGGAGTCCTTGGCCATTTTCAATTCATAGAATGCAGAAATTTCCACACAAACAAAATCAATATAGTTAGGATTAAAAGAAAACAACTATTTAACAAAAAAAAACTTTACAGATAACTTCTCTGATAATGTCATGTAAAATAAAGTCAATTGATTCAAATATATAAGAACAAATTCCATTTCCCAATAGACATAGACAATCAATTCTAAACAAAAGAAATCCAAGCTACCTATAGTCACATGGAGGGGAATGGGGGGAAAGCTATACAAATCAACAATAGGAACAAAGCAATTTAAGCTATAAGAGTTCCCAACTTACACCCATCAAAAGCACAAAATGACAAAGCCAGAAGACATAATTGTTGCACTAGATCTGAGAGAATAGGTGCAAAAGGTGTTCAGCCATTATGAAAAACAATTTGAGATGATTTTCAAAAAATGCACCAAACTTTTTACATTAATAAAAAGTATAGACCTAGTTTTATTCCTACTAGGCATCAAAGAGATCAAAGAAAGAGAGAAAGAACATATATGTATGGAAACACTGCAAAAATTACAAGAGTTTACTGAACAATGGGAAAATTGCTGAAGATATTATGATATGTAAATGTAATGAAATAATATTTTGCTACAAGAAATAATGGAAAGATGGATTCTCAGCAAACTTGGATGACTTCTTTGAATGACAAAAAGTAAAATAAGACATATATTATTTATACAAGGACTATGATAATAAAAAATACAGCCTTTGAGAAACTTAAGAACTCTGTTCAATACAATAACCAACCACAACATGAGATGATTGATAATGAAAATATTCACTACTCACCTAACAAATAGACAATGAACTAGAGTTATAGAATGCACATTAATTTTTTTGAACATGGTCAATGTGTGGAATTATTTTGCTCTTCTAGGCCTATTTTTCCATGAGGGAGGGCTGTTTTTTTTATTATGGGGAGGAAAGAGGTGCTAAAATTTGTGATGGAAAAACAAAAGAACAAAATGAATCTGATTTTCCCTTAAATAGAGCGAATAGAATGAAAGATCAGAGAGGGAAACAGAAAAGAGGGACAAATTTGAAACTAATATGTTGAGTGCATTATAATCCTAAAAAAACTATTTATAATATAGATTCTGTGTTTTATATTTTTGTTGTTCAGTCATTTAAGTCATGTCCAACATTTAGGGTTTTCTTGGCAAAAAATACTAGAGTGGTATGATATCTCCTTCTCCAGCTCATTTTACAGATGAGGAAATTGAGGACAACAGAGTTAAGTGACTTGCTCAGGGTCACACAGTTAGCAATAGTTTGAGGCTGGATTTGAACTCAGCAAGATGAGTCTTTCTGACTCCAAACCTGGCACTCTATTCAGTGTATTACCTAGGCCCTTGTTTTATATACAAGTCTTTTTATTTTTTCCCTTGAATATGGATCCACATAGTTGGTAATAACCTTTGTTCCCTGGGACTTCATATAGTCCTTTGTACCATTCTTCTGCTTATGCAATTTTTTGGCAATTACTTTATTTATATATTTAAGCTTATTTGACCGTGTTTCCCTTTGTCAATAACTGCTACGTTATCTAAATATTGAATTTCTTTGAGTACCTAAAACACTTTAGGTGATTTTAAAATTTGTATTAAATTGAATCAAATACAATGGAATTGGAGAATGGAATGGAATATGATTAGGGCAGAATTCTTTGTTAAGACAAATTGGAATATTAATTTGGTTAATCTTCAAATTTGATGACCTGCTATTGTTTATATGGAAAAAATGAGGAATGCTTGGTACCAAGATTATATCTTTAGAGAATGAGGGATTGTATGATACTCCTAATCTATATACCTAATCTCTCTCTCTCTCTCTCTCTCTCTCTATATATATATATATATATATATATTACCCTTGATAAATTTCTTTATTAACATTTTAAAAGTATTTGTACTGAGCAAAGATCACATGATTTTCATTGACTACTTGAATTGTGACCTACAAAGAAGCAAGGTAGATTCTTAGCATTTTAGATCTGAAATGTTCCTTGGAGACTATCGAGTCAGGTCATTTTGATATTTTTGATTGAGGCCTAGAAAACATTAAATATCATTTTTGCCAAAGAGATTATAGAAACTATTTTACAGCAGTGCTTTCAAAGGAGTACTTATTAGAGAGGAGCAGATCTATATACTTATCTGACTCTGTCACACATACTACATTTAACAGCTTGGGTAAGCCAATTCACCTTCCTATGCCTCAGTTTCCTAATCTGTAAATTAAGGGTATGGAACTAGATGATGTCTAAGTTCCTTCCAGTTGTACTATCCTATGACTCTCTTATGCTACCTATTGTCAGAAAGAATTATTCTGGAGTTACCATAAAATTATACTTTCTTTTTAGCTTGAATTTCTAACAAGCTTTTCCCTTGTTATAGGTGATACATTGTCTTATCAACTAGTCATCTGCTTTGATGTAATTAGTGAGTGTATCCATGTCCAACACTATGGAAAACACTGTGCTTTCCTAAAAGAACATGGGGAGAGAATAAAATGAGCATAGGCCTAATGAAACCCCTGAGCTATCATGGGACAACGGAAGAGTATGGGCCATGACGATGATGATGATAGTGTAACATTTTTTGCTATTTTTTTTCCTCTTATAGTTGCCATTTTTTCCCCTTTAAATGCAAAGCTACATCATGGTAGGACAGAAAAATATGTAAAGGTCATTTGTCTTCATGCTACAAATTCTCATAGGGATAGGATTTCTGTCTCCTGAGAAATAATTTTTCATTGTCACAAAAACACATTCTTTGAAAACATCAGACTACTGTATTTTAACTTGTGATTGAACACAAGAATTTAAATAATCTAAGCTGCTCCATCTGTACTTTCTCCTTATGCTGTAAATTCACTTAAGGTTCCTTCTTCCTCATATCTGCTGATCAAAGAAACAGAGCAAAGAGAGGAGTTTAGAAATTCCTTTCATACTCATTTGTTACCAACTTCAAAGAACTGTTTTTTTTTTTTAAGAATGTCTGGTTTTATAAAAGAATGTTTATTTTTTTCATTATAAAAGGGGAAAAATTCCACTATTCTTACAATTATAAAGAATGAAATGTTGACAAGCTCTTTTCAGGCAGCTTATATTATACTGAAAAATGCATTGTAGGTACAGAAATGGTTAAATTAGACTTTGTCTTTCTTGGAGAGTTAATGGCAATTACGGGACTAGAAGCATTTCCCAAACAATTTCCAAATAATTCAGCAACCATGTTTTGAGCACCTCAAATGCCTCAGATACTCCCAGTGTCACCAAATGACAGTGGGATCCATTTGCTCATTTGAATATAACTGTTTTGAAGAGGGCAAACCTTGCAAAATATAAAATCACATAACTATTTGGAGGCTATGGGATGATTAAAGAAGGGATTTATATTCCTAATGTAAAGATTTGGGAAGTTTTCACCTTTTAAGGGAAAGATGAACCAAGGAAGACCAAGAGGTAATAATTTGAGTCGTTAAACAATAAAAAGGTTAAAGAAATCTGTCTGGAGATGTCAGGAATGAATGGAAGAAGTGTTGGCAAGTGGGGAAGGAGTGAACTGACTCTTCTGGAGCTGTGTGAATAAATCAACAGCAGGAGCAGTTGGTTGACAAGAAGACTTCAATTACTAGTTCTTGCTAAGCTGAATAAAGGCTTAGGCTCATTGGAAAAGAGCAAGTTTTAATTATTTCTTTTCAGCACCATCTCCAGTTTGAGAGAGGTAAAGCTTTTCAGTTCTTGTTACTTTCTGCTGCCCTAGTTTGTTTGAGTTGGAAAAAAAGAATAGAGAGCCATGTTTTGCATGTTCTTTGCTGCAAAATAGAAATAGTATTTCTTTCTATTACTTACAATAATAAGAATTTCTGAGATCTAATTGGATGATTCCAAATCCTGGTGAGTGAGGTGTTACCTGAGCTTGTCTCCATTGTAGAGAAACAACTGGCCTCTTTAGCTTTGTAATTCTTTGGCATAAAGGGGACTGCTAGCCAATCCATTCATGTGACACTTTTTGAAACTACTTTTAAGTATGATTGTTAATTAGAAGACCTGCTGATGCTTTTTTTAGTTTGAGAGGAGAAAAATTCAGGATTTCCTCAGTAAGAGATAAGTAATTATGCGACAGGAAACAACTAGAAATGACAGTGCTAGACTAGCACAGGGTTAGAAGCCAGGGCTGGAGCTTAAGTCCTAGGCAGTGAGGGTTAAGGCCAATGATATGGTGGTCAAGAACAATGGGTCTTGTTGATATTGTTCACTCTTTCTTCTATTCCACTCCCTCCACCCACCCACCCATCCTTAATCCAATGCCTGGGCAGAAAGTAGCTTAATTGACAGATATGCAATAGGTAATGGTGACAGTGATCCAACAGAAAAATATAGTTGTGGCAACAGAGGCAATATCACCAGCAGAGGAAGCTGGGATTAAAGGATCCAGGATGAAGGTGCCAGATGCCTATCAGGTATCCTTAAGGACCAGTAAGGCAGTATTGTTGGGAACAGCAGCAAGGTGCACAGGCAGAGGGTGAAAATGATTCAGAAACTTATGAAGAACATAAAAATGGATGAAGACATTATTCCAAAAGAGAGATTGTTCCTAACTTGGATCATTTTCAGACTGCTGAGAAAGAGGCAGAGATATAGGTCAAGAATCACATAGAGTTACAAATTTAAATGCCTGCTTAACCTTGCAGATAAGTCCTGCAAGGAAAAAGAAAAAAAAAAGACTATAATTCTGAAGGTTTATCTCTTAGAGACAATTTCGCCATATGAACAGTGACTCATTGATCAAACCCTTCAAGAACTGCTTCTTTCCCTGTATCTAAGTGTGGTCACTGAAGAAGTCAAAGCTATAGCCCTTCTAAAGCTCCCAGAAATGAAATAAAAGAAAATGTGAGATAACAATGGGCTGGGTAATCAGAGGAGACAGTCTTTGGGGCCATTCTCTAAAGTGATTTCTGATGCTGTCAGCCATCCAGTGACTACAGGCAAAGATGGACTCCAGCCATATTCCTCACAGGCTTGTCAGAAAATGGTTCCCCCATTGCAGTCACCCTGTGGGCAAATTGGATAAAGGATGAGGTCTGCTGCTAAATTTATATGCTCCTATAAAAGAGGAAGATAACATTCTTTACAGCACATACATCTTTATATTTTATAATAAGCATAATATATTTTACAACTAATGCAAGTAATTTATAAATAAATTTACATTTATTGGGGATGAATGTTCACTTTTATTTTCTAAAAAAATAGGTTGCACATTTTAGTCAATGTCAGATATAAATAGATTTCAAGGTATTATTTCACATTATCAAAGATCCCAAATTACGAAATCATCCCCATGGTCAGTTTCTGACAGAATGGAAGTAACATTTTTAAACATAATTAAATATTCCTTAGGGCAGCTATGTGGTGCAGTAGATATTGCACTGGGCCTGAAGTCAGGAAGACCTGAATTCAAATCCAGCCTCAGACACTAACAAGCCAAGTATTTGAAAGCAGAAATTAGATGGCAGACTGCATAGAGTGTTGGGCCTGGAGTTAGGAAGACTCATCTTCCTGAGTTCAAATCTGGCCTCACAAACTTACTAGCTGAGTGACCCTGGGCAAGTCACTTAATCCTGTTTGTGTCAGTTTCCTTATTTGTAAAATGAGTTAGAAAAGGAAATGGAAATCTACTCCAGTATTGTTGCCAAGAAAACCCCTAACAGGGTCATGAAGAGACAGACGTGACTGAAAAACAACTGAAATGAAATATTCCTTTCCTCCCATATTTATGTTGATCTTATATGTATAAATACTTATAACACCTTTCTAAGAACTTTAATGCCACATTTCGCATTTGCTTTCAAGTCCTCTCTATGTACTTAAGGAAAAATATGATATTCATTTTAAAGATAGAGAAAGCAAATGTTACTTAAATACTCAAGGCAGTGGAAAGTAATTTATGACAGTGTCTGAATAAGCCACTAATTTCTAAGGAATAGTTCATTTTTTGTGTGTGTCTCCCAAGTCCCTTGATTGACAGTGTCATTCCCCACTACCTTCACTCTCTCTTTCAGGTTAATATTTCTGATCTCTGAAATGACACTGAAGATCTGGCTCTTTTTTTCTCCTTTTTTTGGTGACTCTACTGAATAATTAGAGAATGGAAGATTCAATTGAGTTCAACATGCATTTATTAAATGCCTACAATGAAGAGGCATTGGGTTAGGAGATGAGGATATAAAGACAAAAATAACATAGTACCCACTTTCATGGAACTGACATTTTAGTGGAGGAAATAACATTTAAATTAATAAGTAAATACAAAATATTTACAAAGTAAACACACAGTAGTATTATTTTAAAAAGGGAAGTATTACAAGATGGGTGGTAGGGACAAGGGGAGATCACGCAAAGTTTCCTGTGAACCTAAGGATTTTATAAGACAAAAGTGAAGAGGTGACAAATTCAACATATGGGGCAATGTAAGCAGACAGGACGTGAAATGCCATGTATGAATAATATAAAACAACCGACCTCATTAGCTTTGTAGCTCTTTGGCATAAAGGGGACTGCTAGCTTTTTGGAGGGAACTTTTTGAGCATATCAGGAAGGATAATGTAAAGTCAAACTGGAAATATCATTTCAATACTATTTTGTCAATTCTTAAATAACAGAAGAGATTTTGTTTGTTTATTTTACTGTTTTCCTAGAAGGAATGGGGGTGACCTAAAGCTTGTTGAGCAAGGAAGTGATGTGGTCAGAGCTTTGAGAAATAGCAATTAGGTAGTGTAAGAAATTGGTTTGGAGAGTAGAAAGGCTGGAAGCAGAGATATTGTAATATAATCAGGAAATAAACCTGTAATATTTCATGCAAGAGGAGATGTGATCTTGAACTATGGTGGTGGCTGTATGAGTTGAGAGAAAGAACAGAAAGAGAAATGCTGTTGAGGTAGATTAACAAGATTTGGTAACTGGTTAAACATGGGGGAGAGTGAAGAGTCAAGAATGATTCTGAGGATGATCACTGGAAATATGTGGTGCCCTTAGTAGAAGTAAAGAAGATATGAAGGATGTATTCTAGCAAGAGATAATGAGTTACATTTTGGAAATTCCTAGCTTTAGATTCTTATGATCTAAAGGAGGAAGTGGACAGTAGGTAGTTGAAGATGCATGAGTAAGCTGATAAAAGGATAAGTAAATTTTGGAGTGAACTGAATAGAGAATCACCTGATAATTGAACTATATATGTTAATTTAAATATTTTATGTATAGAGAAAGAGAGAATTGAACCTTTGGGAGATAATGAGGTCAATGGAAAAAAAAGTGTGAAAAAGGGGAAGAGGAGATGATCTAGATCAAAGTCGTGGAAGTTCATTCACATAAGGAGGGCAATATATGGTGATGATCAAGCCAAGGAGACTGAGTAGCCTGTTAGGAGGAGAAGCAAAAAGATGAATGTGCTAACAACCAATGGAAGATCAACTGATCAGTATACCTGTATTTATTAAGCTTTTATTATATGCCAGGCCTTGTGATAACTACTAGAAAAACAAAGAACGTTAAAATGAATTCCTATCCTTAAGAAGCTCATATACTAATGGAGGCGGACAATATGTAAAAAGCTAAATAAATAGAAAATACATACAGAAAGAATGGGAAGTAACTTATGAGGGTAAAACACAAACTGTTACGTTGGGAGACCAAGAAAGGATTGCTGAAAAAAATATTAAGATTTGAGCTGAGTGTTGAATTAAGACAGCATTTAAAAAGGGGAGGTGGAGATGAAGAATATTCTAGGCAGGAAGAAGCCAATGCAAAACCACAGAAATGAGAGATGCAGCAAGGAAAAAGTAGACCAATGTAGCTGGATCATAGAGTATATGGAGGGGACTAAAGAGCAAGGAGAATGGGAAGGGAAGAACTAGACTTAGATAATGTGAGAATGTGTTTTACTTGAATACATATATTTGTTACAAAGATTTTTCTTTCTTATTTTTTTTTCAGCCAAAGACAAGGTTTATTAGAGAATCCGTCATATTGGGCAGACTCTTAAGAAGTCTGAAAGTTAGTGAGCTATTGGATAGATTATAAGAATCTAAGCTTTCTTTCTTATTTTTAACATGGGGACTTGAGAAAGAGAAAAAATAAATTCCTAATTGAAAAATAATTAAAATACAATGTTGGGAGGGGACATATTATGATTCACTTTAAATGTCAAAAGGTTTTATTTTTTGATCTTAGAGGCAATGGGCGGATTTTACTGAGGTAGAGAGTGGCCTCATCAGATACAACATGCTTTAAAATACTCTAAGAAAAGCATTTAGTAACTGTGTGGGGAGGATGAATTGAATGGAAAACAACTCAGGAAGGACCATTAGAAGACTATACAAAAGTCAATACAAATGGTATTGAATGGAGAGGTGGCTGTATAAGTGAAAGAAAGAGACATAAATATAAGGTATTTTGAAGATAAAATCCAAAAGATTTTACAATATATTACATATGAGAGGTAAGTGAGAGTAAGGAATTGAGGATGTCATCAAATTTGAGAGCCAAGGTGCTTGGAAGATGCTATTGAAGCTGAAAGGAAAGTTCAGAAAACAGGTAGTGGGGGTAGTTGAAGATAATTTATTCTTCATATACATTAAATTTGATATAATTATAAGACCTTCACTCAGAGATATCTAAAAGGTAGTTGGGAATGTAGGGCTATAGCTCAGGAGAGAGACTAGACATAGAAATATAGATTTGAGAATCATCAGTAACAGAAATAATAATTGAACCCATAGGCCAAGAATATTTTATAGTGCTAAAAAGAGAATAGAGGGAGAAAGTATCTAGGAGAAAGAAGTGATCGACAGTGTTAAGAGCTGCAGAAAGGTCAAGATAAATGAAAATTGAAAAAAAATTTCAATGGATTTAGCAATTAAGAGAAGATTGGTAACATTAGGGAGAATACTTTCAGTTTCGTGGTGGAACAAGAGGCCAAATTAAAAAAGGGTTTTGAAATGGGTGAGGAAATGAACAATAAATTAATAATTTTTATCATATATGTATGGGCATATTTGTATGTATACATGTGCATATGTGTTTGATAGTGAAATGTTAGAATCAAGTTAGGATTTATTTAGTTCTTTAAAGTTTGTGAAATACATAAATAATGATCTTATACTATCAAAATCCTGGTAGGTGATGTCTACAGACCCCTAAGTCATTCCCCTTCCCTCTTCAGTGAGTTCAATTCTTGACTTACAGTTTTTCTCTCCTCCTCAACTCCTGTCTCCATACTAGGGCACTTGAACATACATATTAATTTTTCCTCAAATACTCCAGCCACTCAATACCTCAACCTACTCATCTCCCATGAGCTACTTCTCCACCCCACCTCAACCACATACACAGATCACCACACCTTAGATCTTCCCATAACCCATAAATATTGCACTTTTATATTCAAGAATTCTTAAATCTCCTTGCACAATCATAATCTATCGGCTTTTTACCCTGTCTTGCTTTATATCATTCTATTCTTCATCCTCATTCCGACCCCCAATCCCTTGATCCTTTAGTTCTCTCCTGGAGCCATCTCTCCTGCACTAGCCACTCTCTCCTCTTCTCCCCATCTTGAATACTTGGTGAACCAAGTCAATTCTAGACGGTCTTCCTATCTTGAATACCTAGCTCCCACATATTCTTGATTATGCCCAGCCAAACCTCAGCTTTATAGCTCTCCTATGATTCATTGCCTTCCTGCTTACACATGTTTTGCTGAAAGAAGACAGAGAATATCATGCAACTCTTCCGAGTCCACTACAAATCTATGTTATTCAACCTCCCTTAGGTCTTCACTATTGCTAGACAATCCTACTAGTCCTCCTTTGTCAACTCATTATTCCACTCTCCATAGCATTCCAAAGCTTTTCATCCCTCCTCAAACCCACCGCTGCCCTTCCACCACTCTCTCAGCTAAAAACCTTATCTTATATTTTACAGAAAAAAATTCAATCCATTTGCAATTAACTCCATCTTCTCCCCTCTTTCTTATTTCCTGTCACTTAGGTGAATTCTGCCAGTTTCTCTTCCTTCAATCCTATTTCACATGATGAAGTGGTCTCACGTTTTACCCAAGCTAACCCCTCTATTTGTTCAAATGATCCCACTCCATCTTGTCTCTTCAAAAGGATTGCCTTATCAGTCATCCCCATTCTGCCACTTATTTTCAATTGCTTCCTCTCTACTAGTTCATTTATTACTGCTTATAAACATGCCCATGTATCCTCTACTTTGAAAAAAAAACAAAAATAACCACAAAACAAAACAAAACATAAAAACCTTTTCATTTGATCCTTCTATCTTTGCTAACTATGGTCCTGTATCTCTTCTGACCTTTGTAGGTAAACTCCTTGCTAAGTCTCTCTACAATAAGTACCTCCACTTTCTCTCCTCTCACTCTCTTTTCAACCCCCTCCCATCTGGCTTTCAGTCTTATCTTTCCACTAAAACTGCTCTCTCCAAAATTACTAATGATCTTAGTTGCCAAATCCATTTGCCTTTTCTCAATCCTCATTCTCCTTGATCTCTCTACAGCCTCTGATGCTATTAATCATTCTCTCCTCCTTGATACTCTTCTCTCTACATTTTTGGAACACCACTTTCTCTTGGTTTTCCTTTTATCTATCTTCCTGGTCCTTCTTTGACTCCTTTGTTGTATCCTCCTCCAGATCAGACCATCTGATGGTACATGTCCTTCAGGGTTCTAACCTGGACCCTATTCTCTTCTCTCTTATCCTATTCCACTTGGGGATCTAACTAGCTTACATGGATTTAACTACCATCTTTATGCTGATGATTCTCAAATCTATCAATTCTGCACCAATCTCTCTGCTGACCTCCAATCCTACATCTTCAGCTACCTTTCAGACATCTCAAATTGGGAGTCCAATAGACAGGTTAAACTCAATATTTGCAATGGATAACATCTTCCTCCTTAGACTGGCAACCCAGAAGTCATCCTGGATTCCTCACTATCTTCTATTCCCACCTTCCAAGCTGTTACCAAAGTTTCTTGATTTCATCTTTGCAACATCTTTTCAATATATCACTTTCTTTCCTCTGACACTGCCACCATTCTAGTTCAAGCCCTCGTCATTTCACAATTTGATTACTGCAATGGCCTGCTGGTGGGTCTGCTTGCATCAAGTCTCTACTCTCTCCACTAAATCTTACATTCAGTCAATAAAGTGATTTTTCCTAAAGCACAATGATCATGTCCCCACACCCCCACCCACACAATAAATTCCAGTGGCCTCCTTTTGCTTCCAAAATGCTCTGTTTGGCATTCAAATCCCTTCATAGCTCAGTCCCATCCTGCATTTCTAGTCTTCTTGCACCTTCCTTCCTGACAAGTACTATTCTATCCAATGGCACTTGACCTCTTGATTGTTCCAGAAACAAGACACTCTATCTCTTGGCTCTGAGAATTTTGTCTGGCTGTCCCCATGCCTGGACTGTTCTCTCTCCTCTGCTCCAACAACTGACCTCTTCAGTTTCTTAAAATCCTACCTTCTACAGGAAACTTTCCTTAACTCCTTCTTAATTCCAGTGCTTTCCCTCTTTTAACTATTCCATATCTGTCATATTCATATATACACATATATGTATATATATACATACATACATATGTATGTATACACATACATATATATATATACATACATACATATGTATGTATACACATACATATATATATATATAGCTTTATAGACATTTGTTTGCATGGTGTCTCCCCTATTACATTATAAGCTCTTTGAGGACAAGGGCTTTCTTTTGCCCCTTTTTGTACCCCTAGCACTTAACACAGTACCTGAAACAAAGTAGGCACTTAAATGTTTACTGATTGATTAATTATCCTTAAAACAACTTCAAGTGATAGGGTGCTATTTTTATCTCCATTTTATAGCTGAACTGAGGCAAGCAGAAGTCAAATAATTTGTCCAAGATCACATAGTCTGAGCCAGAATTTGAACTCAGGTCAACACTAAATATTCATTATGTTAACTAGCTGCTTCTATAACTAGCAAGCCTATTTAGGTTGAATTTAAATGCACATCAGTATCAGGTGAAGGACTTTTTGCTTTTGTTCTTGTTGTTTGTTTCTTTTTATTTTTAAGGATTCAATACATCTAGGCAAGTTTATAATCAACAAAGATTCCAGGGGATAACAATAAACTAAAGAAATATTTAAGTAAGAGATAAATTGCTGGAGAAGATAAGAAGCACGTGCTTATGTTTATGTTTAGGGGTAACTTTGGCTTGGAAGAAGAACTTCTCTAGCTCAAAGAGTAAATCAAAGAGGAAGTCAATGAAAGATAGTGTTGAGGTGATTTGAGAAGTTGAAGAGTAGAAAAGAGATATTCCAAATGATGGCTTTAATTTTTTAAGTGAAGTATGAGGTCAGTTCTTTTGCAAAGTCAGCAAACAGATATGATAGTTAATTGTTTCTCCTTCATTTTTGAAGGGGACCAATGACATCTCGGGATGATGTCTTGACTCTGGTGTGAATTGGATTTCAGTGAGGCAGAGTTACACAAAGTTGTCCACCTCACTTTCTTCCAGTGTCATTGAAGTGGCAAGACAAAAGTTGAGATTACTGGAGATGGCCCAGGATGCAGTAGATGACCTTGGCATCTTTGATGTCTGATCAAACTCTAAGCACTTCACAGTGCCACTGGAACAGATTGTTCAAATGCTCCCATTCCACCAGGGGAAGTCTTCACATGCTTGGGGTACACGTTCCCCTAGTTCAATGATGAGTTTGAGGCCTGTCAGTTTCCCTTAACCTGGTTTAGCCCATCTGTCAAGCAGGTTTTACCAGTTGTGACTATTACACATACTACAGCTTCTTGGAGTCATAGGTGGACACCAAAGATGCATGAACAACCCTGAAATTGGCTCAGCAAGGCCTGACACCAGAGGTGCTAGTGCTTCCTGAACACCCTATACATTCCTATGGTAGGATAGTAAGTTGTGGAATCCAAACATAAGAAACAGAATGGCACATATGACTGACCTCCCACAAGTAAGAATTGGTGTAAGCAGGTTGACTTAGATTGACAAGTATAGTTGTTCAAACAAAGATCAAAGGAACCTGTTGTTGGTTCTGTGAGTGCTGACTTTCCTTGTTTCTCCATTTTTTTCCTCCATAGAGATAAGCTCCTATTTGCAGCCCACCCTGAATGACAAACCCAGCAGGTCAAAGGAGGCACTAAGATGCCAATTCCCACTCTGTTCTTTCGTATGCCTATAGGGCTACCAGTTGCTGTCAACCCTGTAAAGCCTTTTATTACCATTAAATCAAAGAAACCTTTTTGATCTGTCAATGTAGCAAGATACTGTCAAGCAGTCTCAATAGTTTTTCATGTGTCTTAAATTTCTAGGTGCACCACAGAATAGATGCTTCCTTTTTTGAGATTCTCTTGGTTCAATAGGACTTGTTCAAACCAGATATTATTGCAAGCAGAGCCATGTCCTACCACAAACATATTGAAGAGAAAAGAAAAAGTTGGGTGTAAATGCAACGGGAACAACTATATGGAGCCAATCAAGGAATAGTAAAAGATTTGTCATATAGCCAAAACACACAATTAAGATCAGTTTGGGGTGGGGGTAGCGGAGAGGATGATACTGAGTGAAAAAGCCCCCAGGGATGTGGTGTTTTGTGAGAGGGCCCAGGTTTTCTTGATCATAATAAGATGGAAAGAATAGAGTTCAGGGCTAGCCCCAGGTAAAATTGTTATCAGGAATGCCTTACCTGGGTTTAACATCTCTTTCATTCATCCTCTAATATCCAGTATGCCCAAGCTATATCCCAGATTCCTACACTCTTCAGACAAGGTCTTCAGGCAATTCAAAGTTTTGTAGACTCTACCTCTTTATAATTCTACCTGACATGATCCCATCCACTAGAGGATTTATGCTCTGTACAAGGTCATATCTAAGTAACAGATTTATGTATGCTTTACACCCTTAATGAATCACTATGGGTGCTGAGACCTGATCTCTTTCCATATCAAACTCAGTTGGTAGAGTTAAAAGTTCTAAAAGGTATAAAACTAACTATAAATATTCAATTTCCACTATGATTCCTTTAGGGTGAGTGAATATCTTCATGTGACAGAATTGAAAGAGTGAACAAACAAATTAACTATGCCCCTGAAGGCTTTTACATAATTAATCTGGTTGTGAGAAGAGAGCTAAGTCTGGAGCCAGACATGGAGGAATAACCAGGCCTGTAAGGGGGAATGCAATAGCTCTTGGGTAGTAGGATAGGGTTTCTCTTTTAGTGCCCCTCTCTATCCCTCCTCCACACCATATATCATCAGCAATGTCACTTTAAAGAGGAACAACTCAACTATAAGTAGGAAACCATATCTGTCAGACACCAGGAACACACACACACACACACACACACACACACACACACACACACACACACTAGACAGACACAGAAAAGTAATAACTTGAGAGAGGAAGCAACTTAAAGGACAGAAGACTCTGCCTCATGGCAGAGAAGAGAGCTAACTATGGAGAGAAATGGAATCCTCTAAGAAATTAGGTGAACATCTGACCTGGCAGAGACTCATATCCTCAAGGAGTTATAGAAAGAATTTATGAAGACTCTCTAGGCCTTATAATAACATGAGTTCTGGGTTGTCTTTACTACATATGTAGACTACACACATTCGTGTGTGTTACTTTACTCTAAGTTTGAGCATACCCTTCCATTTTCTGTTTTATATATTTGTGTAATACTACAGCCAGATTTATGGAGGAAATATTTTGTTGTTACTATTTTTACTATGCCATTTAAGGAATGATTTTTCCAACAGCTAATTATTTCTACTGATTGCCAGTTCATAGCATAGGTTATGGCACATAGTAGAAACATAATAAATGTTTATTTATTGACTGAATCTGAATGGGAAATCCATTCAAGTTGGCTGATTAGGGGCAACTACCCAACTGAACTCTCCCAAATTCCCCTCTGAAAAAAAAAAGAAAAGAAAAGAAAAGAAAAAGAAAACTTTAAAGTAATTCCTCAAATCAAATTTTGGAGTGGCAGAGCCAACAAAAAGTCAGGGTGAGATATTTTTTCTGGCCTGAGAAAACTTGAAGTAGGCAAGAGAAGTCTATAACACTGGGTAGAGGTCTGACAAAGGTCTGTCTGGATCTTACATGTGACACAGAGCCAACAGCAGCCACCTCAGTGGCAGTTTCCAGAGCTCTTAGCCAAAAGATGGAAAGGGGTCAAAAGACTGGTCAGAAAGAGATTACAAGGGGACCCTTTGCTGGCAATGGGTACAGCTGGCACTGAATGGCAACTCCATTGTACATACATAGTTCTGGGTTGCAGATCCAGGGCAAAGAAGAGTGCTGGTGATTAGGCACAAGGGAGCTGGGGCCCTGATCATAGCACCAAAGTAGAGAGGAATGATAGCATGGCAGTTGCAAGGTAGCAGGGGTCTTCCAGGGTAAAGACAAGGGGACAGATCAGGAAAGCAGTGATCATACTTCTCTCAGGATCATAGCACCTTGGAATCAATAAAAATTTGCAGACTCCCAGAACTAACCCTGAAAAGAGCAGCAAGAAGCTTGGGTAGTGTTTCCCCCCACCCAAGGTGAGCAGAACCCAACTTTAACATCAAATTCTAAGTCAAGAAATGGTCTGGAAAAATGAGCAAACAACCAAAATAAAATTTGACCACAAAAAGCTACTATGGTGGCAGGGAATACCTACACATAAACTTAGAAGATAACAGCAATGTGGAAAGAGCTACATGCAAAGCCTCAAAGGAAAATGTTAATCAGATCCAAGCCCAACAAGAATTCCTGGAAAAGTTAAAGAAAGAGATAAAAGTGGTAGAGGAAAAACTGGGAAAAGAAATTACAGCAATGCAATAAAACTATGAAAAGAGAATTAAAAGCTTGATGAGAGAGGCACAAAAATACTAAAGAAAATAACACCTTAGAAAAAGAGAATTAGTCTAATGGTAAAAGAGGGACCAAAAAAATCACTGCAGGAAAGAACTCCTTAAAAAGCAGAATTGGCTATATGGAAATGAAGGTACAAAAGCTAACCAAAGAAAATAATTCCTTAAAACTTAGAATTGGACAAGTGGAAGATAGGGACTCCATGAGAAGTCAAGAACCAATAAAACAAAGTCAAAAGAATGAAGAAAAAGAAGAAAATGTAAAACATCTTATAAGAAATACAACTCACCTGGAAAATAGATCAAGGAGAGGTAATTTAAGACTTATTGGAATACCTAAAAGCCATGACCATAGAAAGAGGCTATATAACTTTTTTTGAGAAATATCAAGACAAACTATCCCAGTATCTTAAATCCAGAAGTAAAATAGAAATTGAAAGAATATACCAGTCACTTCCTAAAAGCAGCCTCCCAGGAATATCATAGCCAAATTTCAGAGCTCCCAGGTCAAAGAGAAAATGTTTCAAGTAGCCAGAAAGAAACAACTCAAATATTGTGGAGCCACAGTCAAGGTCTTAATATCTTTCATGTTAAAAGAGTAGAGGGCTTTGAATATGATATTCTAGAAGACAAAGGAGCTAGGATTAAAACCAAGAATCACTTACCCAGCAAAACTGAGTATAATTCTTCAGGGGAAAATGGATATTTAAAGAAATAGAGGATGTTCAAGAAATCATAATGAAAATAACAGAGCCAAATAAAAAATTTGACATTCAAACATAAGATTCAATAGAAGCATAAAAAGATAAACATGAAAGAGTAAATAAGGGACTCAATAAAATTAACTGTTTACATTACTACATAGGAAGATGATACATGTAACTCCTAACTACTTTATCATTATTAAGGCAGTAAAAAGGAGTTTACACAGACAGAATTCATGGATATTAGCTGATTATGTTGGAATGATCTAAAAAAATGAAGTGGTAAGAAAAAGAGATGCACTGGGGAAAGGGAGAAGGGAGAGGTCAAATTGGAAAATTTTGTCCCATAAAAGAAGCTTGCAAGTAAGAGCTTTTACAATGTAGAAGGAGATGGATCAATGGCTAGGAGTGCTTGAACCTCACTCTCATTGGAATTGGTTCCAAAAAGGGACAAATATATACACATATATACACACAGTTGTGTAATTTACCCAATAGGGAAACAGGAGACAAGCAGATAAAAGAAATGGTGTGTGTGTGTTTGTGTGTGTGTGTGTGTGTGTGTGTGTGTGTGTGTATGCATGTGTGACAATGGGGAGGGTTGATTAAGGAAGGTAGTGGTTAGAAACAAAATAGACTTTTGAGGAGGGTCTTAATAAAAAGAAAGAGAATGAGAAAAAAGAATGGAGGGAATTACACTGTTAGTAATCATAACTGTGAATTTAAATGGGATGAGTTCACCAGAATGGATTATAAACCAGAAGTCAACAATATGTTATTTACAAGAGGCACACTTGAAACAGAAAGAGACAAAGAGGATTAAAATAAAGGGCTGGAGCAGAACCTAATATGCATCAGCTGATGTAAAAAAGTGAAGGATAGCAATCATGATCTTAGAAAAAGCAAAAGCAAAAATAGACCTAATTAAAAGAGATAATCAGGGAAACCACATTCTGCTAAATGGTACCATGGACAATGAAGAAATATCAAAAATTTTTGGAGCAAGTTTCTCTGATAAAGATCCTATTTCTCAAAAAAAAAAGAGTATAGAATTGAGTCAAATTTATAAAAATAAGAAGCAATCCTTAAATGATAAATGGTCAAAGGATATGAACCGGCAGTTTTCAGAAGAAGAAATCAAAGCTATTTATAGTGATATAAAAATATTGATTAGAGAAATAAATATTGAAACAACTCTGAGGTACCACTTCACTCCTATCAGAAATGACAAATGCTAGAGGGGTTAGGGGATGTTGGTGGAGTAGTGAACTGGTCTAACCATTTTGGAAAACAATTTGCAACTGTGCCCAAAGGGCTATAAAACTGTATATACCTTTTGACCCAGCAATATCACTACTAGGTTGTATCCCAAAGACATTAAAGAAAAAAGAAAAGGTCATACATATATATATATATATATATTATATATATATATATATACACACACACATACATATATATACAAATTTATTTTTAGCAGTTCTTTTTGTGCTGTCAAAGAATTGGAAATTAAGGGGATACCCATCAGCTGGAAAATGGCTGAACAAGTCGTGGCATATGATTTTGATGGAGTAATATTGTGCTATATGAAATGACGAGGGGAGTGGTTTCAGAAAAAAAAATGTGGTGAGACCTATGTGAACTTATTCAAAGTGAAGCAAGAAGAACTAGGAGATAATTGTGCATAGGACTATCAATGTAATGATGATTAACTGTGAAACACTAGGCTACTCTAACCAACACAATGACCCAAGACAATTCCAAAGGACTATTGATGAAAAAATGCTATCCATCTTTAAAGAGAGAGAACTGATGCACTCTAAGTGCAAACTGGAGCATAACTTTCTCACTTTCTTTGTCTTTCTTGCTTTTTTTGAAATACGGCTAATACAGAAATATGTTTTGCATGATTTCACATGTATAATTAATGTCGTATTGTTTGCCTTCTCAGTGGGGGGGGGAGGATTGGGTGGAAGAAGATAATTTGCAAATCAAAATTCAAAAAAATGTTAAAAATAAATAAATAATAATTTTAAAATAAATGGGAAGCACATTCCTGGAACACTCTTGTATAGCTACCCACATAATTACCCCTATGGTCTGAGAAAGTGGCCAAATTCTGAGGACATAACCCATGAATGTGAGCTCATAATTAGGAATTAGCCCAGTGGGCTCACTAAGTGATGTTTGCCTTTTTAAAAGAAACTCCTGTAAGCAACATTTTAATGATTCCAGTGGTGGGAATATATCAGGTGACCTCTGATCTGGGCAGATGGACAGTTGTCTTCCTAACTGTCACTAGTTAGTTGTATGACTTTGGGAAAATCAGCTCAACAAATTTTATAGTTCTATGATTCTAGGCCAGAAAGCCAATAATGGAGTTTTAACCTTTTGATAACTCCTAAATTATCTAATATAGGTCATTATTTGCATCTATTCTTCTTAGATCAAGGCCTAACTTTAATCTACTAAACTTAATAAAGGCTGGCTTCTTTTCAGATGCCTACACATCCTGTGCCTGTATCTTGCATGGAATGATTTGACAAATAATGACCATCAAATATGACATTAATTATTGTATTGTTTATGAGTATTAACCATTGGAAATAGGAATTGACCTTGTCTAAATATGCAGAATATACTTATTTCATTAGATTAGTACTGGACATTTCTTTTTTTTTCTTTTGCTTTTATTATAGTCAATCAATGCGCAATTAATTATATGGTAGGCACTGTGATTGGTATTGCAGATAGAAACACAAATGAATACACAGAGAGAAAAAAGAATGTTTTCTCTTCTCCAAGAAATCAAAATTGATGTCAGGTGATTTGCATAACCATCAAGTTTAAGTTACAAGAACTAGAATCAGTATGTATTTATTTTCACCTATCTTAGAACTCATTTTCTTGTCATTTTAAGAAACTAACAATCTTCTGGAATAAAGAGGAAATATCAGATCATATCAAATTGGAATATTGACATTATTGAATTTTTTGTTAGGTAGGATAGGGAAAAAAAAGAATTATCTTTTTTCCAATAGGAATCACTGAGTAATTCAAGTGGGACAATGTCTACTAAATACAGAAAATGCATCATCTGAAAAGTGTTCTTTATTTTATTAAATTGAAAGAAATCACTATTATTCTGAGTACCTTTAGATATCAAATATTGCTATTCTGAAGTTACACAGTTGTTAGGCCAATTACATAACTTAGAAAGGTTACATTGCCAAAAGAAACACAGATTTACATCAATTTGGTTTCTATTTCTTTAAATAAATAGTTGAATCTATTTCTATCTCAAGAAATGATCAAGATACTCAATTTGAAGAAAGTCAGACCTGAAAACTATACCATATCCCTCACAAAAATTCCCTTTTCTCATTGTATTATTTAAAATCACTAGAATACTAGATAATCAGTAAGAAGAATTCAATAATACTATTAAAAATTTAGAAAGCTAACTAGAAGTCAGGACCACAGCCTTGGAGGAAATCAAGTTAAATAAACAAACTCAATTATTCTATTTTGCTTAGTATAGTTTCAAATAGCTAGATGAATCTACTTCTATATAATGCAATAAAATATTGGAACATACAAATGATATGCTTAAACTAAATAGAATTAGACACTGAAATTGTAAAATGTCCCATCAGAAAATTTCCTTTATTGTTGAGTTCAGACAAATGGTTAGAATACTTAAATCTCAGATACAGAAATCCAATATTGTCACTAGGAAGGTGTATAGTTAATAAGAAAACATGTATATAATTTAGATAGAACGAATTATCGAGGAACTTCTAAATTGCAACAATTTGTTTTCTATTGCTTTAAAAAAAACTAGAATGTTTTAATGAATGCAGGAATATACTAGAATTTACTAAAAAACAAGAATTCAAGTAGAATACCATTAATACATGATATTTCATCAGTTCCCCTGAGAGAGTTCTTTTTTATGGTGTCTTGAAACAAGTAGCTAGAAGAGTCTCTAATAAACAGGAGGAATCCAATCATATTATTAGGAAGTTACTATATTTATTTGTGTATGGCTTACCCATGTTAAATTATAAGCATCTAAAGAGCAGAATGTTATCTAATACGTTTTTGCATTCCCAGATCCTTTCTCAGTGTCTTCCATTAATTTTTCAGAGGCACTGGAAATGACCAATAAGCAGGCCATCTAACTGAATGGATCAGATTGAATTTCTTTTGGGAACTTATGCAAGGTTTTCAATGATCCTGAATGAATGACTCATTGCTACAAAAGTCCAAATCTTAAACAGCAATATTTCACAGAGATTTTATATGGCTATGAATTATGGAGCAACCTAATCTCAGGCACATTAAAATTACAAATGAAAATCCACATATTGGGTGCAAGTAAGCTGCAGCATGTTGTCAACTAGGTAATGTAGTAGACAGAGCATTGGGCCTGCACTCAGTAAGACCTCAGTTCAAATCTGATCTCAGATACTTACCAGCTGTGTGATCCAGGGCAAGTCACTTAAGCTATTTTCCTCAGTTTCCTCATCTGTAAAATGGGGATAAATATATCACTTACCTCCCAGAATTGTTGTAAGGATCAAGAAAAATAAAATATGTAAAGTATTTACTTAGCAAGGGGTCTGGCATAGAGTAGATAATATATAAATGTTAGATATTATTATTATTATTATTATTAAGATATATAAGAAATTATCAAGATCACTTATGAATGGGAAAGAAGGTAACATAGTTGTTGACATAATTATTAAGATCACAAGTGGAAGGCTTCCATGTAATTCAATATATCTTTCATGGATAATTTATGGAAAGACTACAGAAAGTGGGGTACCAAGGAAAAGAGTACTAGAAATGGAGTCTGAGGAACTAGATTCAAATCTTGCCTCTATCATTAATTGGACAGGCCACCTGCCTTCTTTGTGTCTTAGTTTCCTCATGTGTAAAATGAGGGGCTTGACAAGCTGGCTTACAAGGTTCATCTTAGCTATATATGTATGATCCCATGTATCTGAATTATGAACTACTTTTCTCAATGACTTTTTTTTCACCTTAGGAACTTCATGCAATTTATATGTATTATCCTCTTTCAGTGCTTAATGCTCTCACATAAACAATCTCCAAATCACCCTCCAAATCAGGGGTGGGGAACCTGTGGCCTTGAGGCCACATGTGATGTCCTTGAGTGTTGCTTTTTGATTGAGTCCAAGTTTTATAGAACAAATACTTTTATTAAGAGGATTTGTTCTGTGAAGTTTGGATTCAGTAAAAGGACCACACATGGCCTCAAGGCCACAGGTTCCTCACTCCTGCTCCAAACTGTCTCAGTGACTTCAATAACTAAATAATATTTTTTTTTCTTTTCCCTTGCCATCACCTTTAGATACTTCAATTATAATATTAGGGATCCTAATAAGAAACTGAGCTTTCCATTTCTTAACTACAACATTTTCCCATTCTGCTTTAAGTGATGTACTGAAATGTTCACACATTATGCCTCACCATCTCTTGAAATTTACCACCTCTAGTGTACAGAACTTTGAATTTCAGTCTGCAATCACAGCCTTATACTTACCCCTCTTTTTTCATACTTGTCTACTTATATTATTTCTGTTCTTCGCCCTTTAAAACTGTTTAAAAATCTGACCCTGTTTGGGAGTAGTCAAAGGGATTCAGAAACTCTCCCTGCTTTTGCTTGGCTACTGAGGTCGTGGACTGTGTGAAGAATTCTAGGTTGGTTAGAGGAAAGTTTTGGGAAGAAGAAAGAAGAAAGTGTTACTGAGAGTTGAAGGTCAAGATGCTTCCACTCTGAATCCATATGTAATATTCACTGTCAAACACGGCATCAAATTTCTGCTTCCCTGCCTTCAGATTCAAAGCCTCAGAACGAAGCTATAGCTGCCTTGGTTGACAATGCACCTGAGATGGAGTTAGAATGACTCATCCCTTTCTCCCCTATAGTTTCTGTCCTTTCCTTTGCCATCATTTATTCTAGTGTTATGGAAAATATGTTGCCACTTGCCTTTGTGTGTTGTTTTGGGGGTTATAGAACTTGGTAGCCAACTCATTCCAAAATAATTTGAGACCCCATTGCAGAGGCAAACACTGGGTGAAAAAGCAGCTGAACAATGGGCCGTCTTTGAAAACAGTTAAACTGGTCAGTGCTGCCTGTCATTGCTTCCTTTGCCAGTACAAGGTGATAGATAAGCAAGAGAAATAACAGGTCAACAACAATGAATAACCAACACCACTTTATATCTCTAGACTAGAGATATAGCTATTGTTTAGGCTTACGCCCAGACCTTAGAAAGAAAATAGAGTTATTTTTCTGGGAACCATTAGGCAGGGTACCAAGTTCTTCCATTCTAACTCTTCCAATGCTCGTTACTTTGTTTCTAGGCTGCTCCTTGGGACTCAAGTTTTTCACTTTTCTCTGGTTGATTTTTGCTATGTCATTCATGAAATTTCAGTGATTTATTTTTTAAATTTTAACTACTCCCCTTTCAGATTGTCTTTGCTCTGAGATGACCTAGAATTTTGAAAATGGTCTTGTTGATTTTATGGAATTAATTGATGTCATTCTGTTCTTCTTTTCCTATAGTGAGCAGATTATTCTTTTGTGGTTATTGAATGTATTTTTCAACTTTTTCCCTAATTTTTCTTTTTTTTTTTGAGGCACATATGATTTTGTTCCATTTCCTTATTATAAGCTGAAATGACTCTTCTAATCATTATTCCAGGAAAGAACTGTTCATCTTCAAGTTAATTAATTTTATTTTTAGTGGATGTTGTCTATGAGCTTTTCGAGAAAAGCTGTCTCCCATACTTCATCTGATGTTAACAAGAAAATATTGTTATATAAAAGTCTGTTGCTGAATTTTATTGATATGCTATGAGGGCACTGGGAAATTTTGAATACACTCTGCTTGGATAATTATTTGCTTCATGTTAATGCATGATAAAAAATAGTATTGTTTTCATGATTTGAGTTCATGACTTGCACTGATATTGTTTTACATAATTACTTCATGTTTATGTGGTGTTTATTAATCACATAAAGTTTTACTTGCTGTAATAGTGTACAGTTTGATTGTGTGGGTAATTTTTATCCATCTTGCTGATTGTGCCACACATTTAACAACTTCTTAAAAAGGAAGGATGCTGAAAAGGTTGAATTACATTGCCTCTTGAAGGGGGTGGTGGTGGTGAAAATCAGAAAGAATTCTTCAGAGTAGACCCAAGCTGTAAGGAAAAAATATAAGCTCCTTTTAGATCTTGCACAGGTGTGTGAAGATTGGAAGATTATAGAGTTAAGCTTACTAACATAAAGACAGGTTAGACAACAACCCATTTCACCTATTCTTCCTTCACTTGATTTTAAAACAGCCTTGACCACATGATCTGAAACTTTAGTGATTCATCAACCTAGAATAACTTATTCCTCTGAACTTCAACTGTCTTCAAATTGTCATTACTTAGGAATTGCAATCAGTAATTATTTTACTCATGCTCTAGGTTGTTTTTTTTTTAAGGAAGAAAATCAAGAAACTGAGATCAACTTATTTTGCTACAAATGTATTCTATATAATCTCAACTGGAACCTGAACTACTCAACAATGCTTTTCATCTACTTTAACTGTCCACTCTCTTATTTCCCAATTTCTCTTCCCAAACTTTTCTTCTCTCCTCTTTCTACAACCCAACACTGCCCCCACATACACAGTAAATAATTTAGCCTCTCAATTCATTGAAGAGAGTGGCATTATATGAAGCAAAATTGCCCAGTATTTCCCATTCCTCATAAATCAGCATCATCACTCAATCTTTACCCTCTTCCATTCAATCAAACTAATCTCTCCACCTATGCCTTCATTCCCTCTCAATTTTGTCAAGTTCTTGTTTCTGAATTCTTTCATTTTAAAATCACCCCACTTTTCTGGCTCCCCTCCTTGTTCCCACAAACTTTCTAAGGTTTTCTCCAATTCTAAAAATAAAATTAAAATTAAAGAAGTAAAGAACTCACTTTCCTTGACACATCTACTATTTAGCTCTTCATCGTTTACTCAATGCTTTTCAATCTGACTCCACCACCCCACTAAAAACAACTTTCTCAAAGGCCAAAAATTAACTCCTAATCACAACATCCAGTGGTGATTCTTTCACTCTTCATTATCCTTTATCTCTCTACTACTTCAGATAGAATTTCTTATTTATTCTTTCCTCCTTTGGCTTCAAACACCCCACTCATTAATCATTCCTTCTATATATTTCTTCATATGCTTACTTTTTATAAAAAATGTATTTAGTATTTTAATTTTCCCTAGTTACATGTAAAAACAATTTTTAAAATGTTGAGTTCCAAATTCTCTCTCTTCCTCTCTCCCCACCCCACTCATTGAGAAAGCCAGCAATTTGATATAGGTTAGACATGTGTAGTCATGCAAAACATTTCCAAATTAATCATGTTGTGAAAGAAAACATAACACAAAAAAAATCTCAAGAAAAATACAATTTGAAGACAGTTGAAGTTCAGAGGAATAAGTTATTCTGGGTTGATGAATAATATATTTTAATTTTTATTTATAAAATAAAATATTTTTCTTGCCTCCTCCATGTTAAATAATTTACACCATTCATCCTCTCCTTTTCCCTTTCTCCCAGTACATTCCTCTCCCTTAATTTTATTTTGTAGTTATCATCCCTTCATATACAACTCATACCTGTGCTCTCTGTCTATATATACTCCTTCCAACTGTCCTGATAATGAGAAAGTTCTTATGAATTACAAGTATCATCTTCACATGTAGGAATGTAAATAGTATTAAGTACCTTATGATTTCCCTTTACTATTTACCTTTTCATGCTTCTCTTGAGCCTTATATTTGAAACTGAAATTTTCTGTTCAGTGCTAGTCCTTTCATCAAGAATGCTTAAAAGTCCTCTATTTTATTGAATGTTCATCCCCCCTGAACCCCCCAAAAAAAGGATTATAGTCATTTTTGCTGGGGAGTTAATGTTTGGTTGTAATCCTAACTCCTTTACTGTCTAGGGTATCATAGTCCAAGCCCATTGATCCTTTAATGTAGAGGCTGCTAAATCGTGTATTTTCCTTACTGTGGCTCCATGATATTGAATTGTTTCTTTCTGGCTGCTTGCAATATTTGCTCTTTGACCTGGGAACTCTGGAATTTGGCTCTAATATTTCTGGGAGTTTTCATTTTGTGATCTGTTTCAGGAGGTGATCAGTGTATTCTTTCAATGTCATTTTACTCTCTGGTTCTAGAATATTAGGGCAGTTTTCCTTGATAATTTCCTGAAAGATGATGTCTAGGGTCTTTTTTTTAATCATTGCTTTCAGACAATCCAATAATTCTTAAATTATCATTCCCACATCTATTTTCCAGGTCAGTTATTTTTCCAGTGAGATATTACACATTGTCTTCTCTTTTTCATTCTTTTGGGTTTGGTTTTATTGTTTCTTGAATTCTCATAAAGTCATTAACTTACATTTACTCCATTCTACTTCTTAAGGAATTATTTTCTTCAGTGAGGTTTTCTACCTCCTTTTACATTTGGCCAATTACATTTTTTAAGGAATTTTTTTCTTCAATGAATTTTTAACCTCCCTTTTTCCATTTGGGCAATTCTGCTTTTCAAGGCATTCTTCTCCTCACTGACTTTCTTTTTAATTAATTAATTTATTTTTAGTTTTCAACATTCACTTCCACAAGATTTTGAGTTATGCATTTTCTACCCATCTCATTCCTCCCTCCACCCCAGGACAGAGTGCATTCTGAATACCCCTTCCCCTAATCTGTCCTCTCTTTTTTCTCCCCCTCTTCTCTTATCCCTTTCCCTTTCTATTTTCCTGTAGGGCAGGATAGATTTCTCTACCCCATTGCCTATATATCTTATTTTCCAGTTGCATGTGAAAACAATTTTTAACATGCTTTTAAAACTTAGAGTTCTAAATTTTCTCACTTCCTCCCTCCCCACCCACCCTCATTGAAAAGGCAAACAACTCGATACAGGTTATACATGTGCAGTCATGCAAAACACTTCCATAGAAGTCATGTTGTGAAAAACTAACTACATTTCCATTCATCCTATCCTGACCCCTGTTTATTCTATGTTTTGACCCTTACCTCCTCAGAAGTGTTTGCTTCTGATTACTCCCTCCCCAACTCTGCCCTCTCCTTTATCATCTCCCCACTCTCTTATTTCCTTCCCCCCCCCCATTTTCCTGTAGGGTTAAGATAGATTTCCATACCCAACTGAGTGCATATGTTACTGCCTCCTGAAGCCAAATGCAATGAGAATAAGGTTCACTCATTCCCTCTCACCTTCCCCCACTTCCCCTCCACTATAAAAGTCTTTTCTTGTATGTTTCATGTGAGATAATTTATCCTATTCTACTTCTCCCTTTCACCTTGTCCCAGTATAATCCTCTCACCCCTTAATTTTATTCTCCAGATATCACTCCTTCATCTTCAACTCACCCTGTGCACTCTATCTATCTATCATCTATCATCTGTCTGTCTCTCTCTCTTTCTCTCTCTATATATGTACATATATATATATATATATATATATATGCACACACATATAATATTTTCCCTCCAATTACCCTAATACTGCCAAAGGTATCATGAGTTAAAATATCATCTTTCCATGTATGAATGTAAACCTTAATAAGTCCCTGATGATTACTTTTTTCTCTTTCCTTTCCTCTTAACTATTTGCTTTTTCAAGCTTCTCTTGAGTCTTTATATTTGAAAGTTAAATTTTCTATTCAGTTCTGGTCTTTCCATCAAGAATGCTTGAAAGTCCTCTATTTCATTGAATTTCCATTTTTTCTCCTGAAGGATTATACTCAGTTTTGCTGGGTAGGTGATTCTTGGTTTTAATTCTAGCTCCTTTGACCTGCAGAATATCATATTCCAAACCCTCTGATCCCTCAATGTAGAAGTTGCTAAATCTTGGATATCTTGATTGTGTTTCCATAATACTTGAATTATTTCTTTCTGGCTGCTTGCAATATTTTCTCCTTGACCTGGGAACTCTGGAATTTGGCGATAATATTCCTAGGAGTTTTCCTTTGGGGATCTCTTTCAGGAGTTGATCGGTGGATTCTTTCCAATTCTATTTTACCTTCTGGTTCTAGACTATCAGGGCAGTTTTCCTTGATAATTTCTTGAAAGATGACGTCTAGGCTCTTTTTCTGATCATGGCTTTCAGATAGTCCAATAATTTTTAAATGATCTTTAAAATGATCTTTAAATGATCTTTTAAATGATCTATTTTGTACATCAGTTGTTTTTCCAATGAGATATTTCATATTGTCTTCTATTTTTTTTCAGTCTTTTGGTTTTGTTTTACAATATCTTCATGTCTCATAAAGTAACTACCTTCCATTTGCTCCACTCTAGTTTTTAAGGAAGTATTTTCTTCAGTGAGCTTTTGGACTTCCTTTTACATTTGTCGAATTCTGCTTTTGAAGGTATTCTCCCCATTGACTTTTTTGGACCTCTTTTGCCATTTGAGTTAGGCTATTTTTTAAGGTGTTATTTTCTTCAGTATTTTTTTGGTTCTCCTTTAGCAACCTGTTGACTTGTTCTTCATGATTTTCTTGCCTCACTGTCATTTCTCTTCCCAATTTTTCCTCTAGTTCTTTTACTTGCTTCTCAAAATCTTTTTTGAGCTCTTCCATGGCCTGGGACTGATTCACTTTTTACTTAGAGGCTTTGGATGTAGGAGCTTTGACTTTGTTGTCTCCTTCTGGTTATATGTTTTGATCTTCTTTTTCACCAAAGAAGGATTCTATGGTCTGACTTTTTCTGTTTGGTCATGATCCGAGTCAATTACTTGAGTTATAAACTCTTTGGTGAGGTAGGAGTCTGCTTCTAGTGTGGAGAATGTACTGTCCCAAGCTTCTGGGGTTTTGCCCAGTTGTTTTCAGAGATAATTCTAGGGACCTGTACATTTTCCATTCTTCTAAAGTGGTAGGATCAAGGGTGAGGTGTTTACTCCATTCGTGGCCTGTGCTGTGGTCTATGAGTGACCACAAGCACTCTTTTCTGCCTTGGAACTGTTAGGAAGATTCCCTCTCTTCCACCACTACAAGCTCCACCATGCCAGTGCTCCTCCTCGCCTAGAACTGCCACCCAAAATTATGCCCCAGATCTAAGCACGGCTAATGCAAGAAATTCCTGCCTTAGCAACAGCTAAAATATCCTTTCAATCCCCCTCTGATCAGCCACTTGGTTCCCCCTCAGTCTGTGGGTTCAGAGTTCTGGAAGAAGCTGCCACCCTGGGGCTATGCCAGGATTGTGGCTGGAACAAAGCTTCTCTCTAATTGTGGTCAGACACACCTTTCCTACAAATTTTCCAAGTTGTCTTTGGAGTTTGTGGATTGAGAAATCTTGAAAACAGGAGGGCTGCCTGTGATTCAGTTCCCTGAGGCCTGCTCCAGGTTTGCTGAGGCCTGGTCTTTGCCTGCAGGCCCACGCTGAGCTGTGCTTCTATCCCAGCCTGGTGCAACAGACCTTTCTAATCTACCATCCAGGTTGTCTTGGGCTGGAAATGTGTTTCACTCTGTCTTTTTGTGTGTTCTGCTGCTCTAGAATTTCTTTAGAGCTATTTTTTACAGGCATTTGGAGGGGTTTGGGGGATAGCTCAAGCAAGCCACTGCTTTTACTCTGCCATATTGGCTCCACCCCCCCATTGACCTTTTGTACTCCTTTTTATCATTTGGCCTAGTCTTTTTTTTAAGGTATTATTTTCTTCAATTTTTTTTGTGTCTCCCTCAGCAAGCTGTTGACTCGTTTTTAATAATTTTCTTGTATCACTTTCATTTATCTTCCCAATTTTTCTTCTACCTCTCTTACTTAATTTTCAAAATCCTTTTTGAGCTCTTTCATGGCCCGAGACCAATTCATATTTTTCTTGGAGGATTTGGATATAGGAGCTTTGACTTTGTTATCTTCTTCTGAGTTTTTGTTTTAATCTTCTTTGTCACCATACTAACTTTCCATCATCAGATTTCTTTTCTGTTGTTTGCTCATTTCCCCAGACTATTTCTTGACTTTTAACTCTTTGTTTAAGTATGGGTCTGCTTCCAGAGTGAAGGGACACTCTCCCAAGCTTCAGGGGTTTTATTCAGTTGTTTTCAGAGATAATTCTAGGGACCTGCAAGTTTTCATTTTTTTCCCAAGGTGGTATGATCTATAGAGACATATATTTACTACTCTCCTGGCCTGTGCTCTGGTCAGTGAGTGAGCACAAGAACTCTTTTTTTCACCCTGGAAAGGTGAGGAAGGTCCCTGCTCCACTGTGGCCAAAAGCTCTAGTGTGTTGGTGCTCCTTTTCACCCTGGGACTCCCACCCAGGACCATGACCCAGATCTGTGTAAGGGCAAAGCAAAGGGTCCTGCCTCAGTGATAGCAAAGAGATGCCTGTAATCTCCTTCTGAACAGTTGTTTGACTCCTTAAACCTTCTGCAAGGTGAATGCTCCAAAACCAGCTGCTGCCACTGTTGATTCAGTAATTCACAAGGCCTACTCCTGATTTTCTGGGGCAGGGTCTGTGCTGGTACAGCCTGCTCTGGACTGTGCTCGACTCTCATACAGGTGTGACAGACCTTTTTTACTGACCTAAGTTGTCTTTGCCTAGAAAAATTATTTCACCCTATCCTTTTGTGGGTTCTGCTTCCCCAGGAATTGTTTTAAGGCATTATTTAAAGGTGTTCAGAGGAGTTCTGGGGAGAGCTTAGGTGAGTTGCTGCCTTTTCTCTGCCCTCTTGGCTATGTTCCCCTTCATATGCTGTCCCAACCTGCTAATGCAAATGTTTTATCTAAGGGTTTCTTCTTAGCCATATTTGATTCTCTCCTATGCTCTTTCCTTTATCAATATCATTCACTCCCTCAACTTCATGTACTAACTCCATGCAAATGTATACTTGCAGTTCATACTTTTGAACTATATACCTCTAATACCTGCAACTTTGTATGTTATCTTTACTTTATGCTCCACTAGTATTTCAAATGAAATATTTTTAAAAGATTTTTTTCTTAAACCATTTGTTAATTATAATTTTACCATTTATCTGTGTCAGCACATTTTGCCCAGTTTTTCTAATTTGTTTTTTACCAAGTTCTACCAGTTTAACCCATGTGATATTATTTCCACTCCTACTCTTTTGTTTATTTGCATTATTGCCAGTATAATCCAAGGGTTCTATTAGACTACAGAAATAGCATACCAGTTACCATATGCCTGAACAGTAATAATAGCATCCTATGAGGAGCAATGAGGTATATTTGATAGAGTGTTAGATGTTAGTCTGGGAGTCATGAAGACCTGGATCAGAGCTGCACCTCAAACATTTACTAGCTTTGTGGTCCTGTGAAAGTAATTTCATTTCTCTGGGCCTCAGGTTCTTCATTTGTCAAATAAGTGGTTGGTCTAAAATCAATGCTCTTCTCATAGGTCTCATCTCTTCTACTCTCTAGACACTCTATTCTATCCTCCATACCCATGTCAGAATAACTTGTCATTTCAATGCCTTGTCAAAAAATCTTCAATGAATCACAGCTTATGTCCCAAGCAAGAATCCTTTTTTGTTTTTAAACGGCATGTATAATTTATTGATCCTCCCCTCATTAACATTGTGTTGAGTGAATTAAACATGATAATATTGCTCAACCTCCAAAATAAGAATCCAAATCATTCCAAACAGCCATTCCTTTAATTGTACATATGAGAGAAAAAAGCAATTAGATTGCAAATGTTTGCTATACAGCCAATTTTATGCAACGGGATACATAGACAATAGAGTTATTCCATCAGTACATATATTTTGGACAGACACTGTGAACTGAACAGACAATGAAATGGGTCCAGAATTGAGCAGGAGGAAAGTGATCTCAATTGCCTTTAGGAAAATGAAAAGTGTTTTCAATAGCCCTGAAACGAAAGTCTTTTTTTTTCTGTTTTTTTTTAATGCCATTTAAATGGATCTAAACATTTGCAGGCATTTAAAATCTTGTATAGACTCTAGAGCCCTGTTGATTAAACTATCACTAAGTATCTTCAGACTCCATCAACATCATTCATTGTTTTTTTTTTGAATTGGCTCCCTATACTTGGAATGCTTTTATGGAATTAGGGAATCACAAAATCTCAACTTTGAAAAGGATTTCAGGAAATATCTAGATCAAGTCTTTCCTTAACTGTAATTTCCTATATGAATTCATCAAATGTTAATTTCATCTCTTCTTGGAAACCCTACTGTAAAGAGGGTATTAAAACTGTACATTCTTTTTCTCAAAAATTATGCTTTTGTACATGTGTATACATACATACACATGCATATATACACATATACACACATATACATACTATATATATATATACATATATACACAAACACACATATACATAAACACATATACACACAGATACACATACACTATCTTGGGACAAACAGTAAATCTAATTCCTCCTTTATGTGGCAACTTATGAAATACTGAAGGTTATGTTCCTCCCAAGGTTTCTCTTGTATAGGCTAAACATTTCTGACTAAATAATCCTTTAATGGCAGAGTCTCTAGTCAGCTAAAAATAAGGATCAACTTCCTAGAGAAGCACAAAAAAGACACAACATATGAAAGGAGAAATGAGAATAAATGAAGAAAATGTTATAGATGTTAACCTAATAAGAAAGGGAAAATTCAAGGATGAGGACAAATTTTCAAACCTGGAAAGTTTATTGAAAGGCTGATCATGTTGTCACCTGAAATTAAAACATTTGAGGGAAGAATGGTTTTGGGGAAAATATAAAGACACAAATAGAAATCTCATTATACATGACAGATTATATGTTGAAGTAGATCCACTTAGGATGTGATTTCTTTTACTGAGTTAAATCAATTTTTATAATGAACTGAAAAGAAAAACAACACAGCATGATCTTGTATTCTCTGCACTTTTCAATTGTTTAAAGGTATGGTCTTCTACAAACAATTCTTCCTAGAATACTTATCCCTATATTAGATTCCCACTTAGGATGCCTTTAATTTGTGTGTACTTCATTCTCATAAAACATTTATAAGAAAATATACAAATGAATGTGAAGTTACTGATTTTCTTTCATTTATCTTTTTGGGGTATTAATATTGTCAATGATGTTTTCCAGTTTGGAGGTATCTTTACTTTCCTGAGTTATCTTCTAATCAATTCAATCAATTCATTCATACATTAATCAATTCAAGATTATCAGTCTCGACATAGATTTTCTTGGTATGTTACCATTCTCAATTTCAAGTTCTTAAGTGCTACTTCTGTTTTTGTATAGCATCCTGAGGAATGTGTTAATAAGATGCAAATATGATGATTTCTCTGATTTGTGATTATTTTATTTCCTTAATTGGACACATATAACATATATACATACATATGTATATATGTATGTATATGTATGCAACAAACAACAGCTAAGTCATCTCACAGCTCATGTTTTGTATGTCCACTAGTACCTTGAACAACATCCTGAACATATTATGTGTTTCAAAATGGGAAGAGATTAATGATTGTCCAAGAGGTTCCATGATGATATAATCACAAGTCCATCATTGTACCAACTTCCAAAGTTACTAAGAGTATTTTTCAAAATAGCATTAACTAATAGCATTTTTAAAAGTTTTTGAGGAATACAAAAATAGAAATAATAAACAGACTATTCTTCTTATGACACTGTTTCTCTCAATTTAATTAAATACTGATAGAAAATTCTTGTGCACAATGCAGTGTTCTAACTATAAGCTAGCACAGTTTTTGCTTATGTTTATCTAGATGATAAATAAGCAAATTTTGTTATGTGATCACTGAGGTCAGAATTTTGACTATTAGCCTGTTGTGCCATAATTGTGTTAGGGACTCAATGTTTTCATTATTTTTAATTAATCCTCCTCAAGCATCATTATTACTTCAATGAGATAAAGTATATATCCATTGACAAGTAGAGAAACACAGATATATGTTTATATATGTATGTGTATACATATATATATACATACATACATATGTATATGTGTATACTTATATGTTTGAGTATCTGTCACAAATAAAGCACTTTTCGATTTGCTAAGTAGCTTCCATATATGATCTCATTTGAGCCTTTCTGTTTACTCTCTGGTAGGTGGGCAGACAGCAATGGAATTTGGCATAAGGAGGAAGCTAATGTTTAAACTCAATATTATCAATACTGAGTTGTAGCACTGTTTTATTACTCTCTTGATGACAGGTTTCATGTACTTGCTTCTAATGAAATAAAATATTTCCTAGGTATTTTACCTGCCATTCAGCTTAGTGCAAAATGACAACTTCAATTTATTTGTTTGGAAATCTTTACCTGACAAGAAGTGCCATACTGTCTTTTGCCTGAGTCCCAGAGGTTAGGTCAGGGTAAGATAATATTGGATAAATCATAGAAAATATTTTCCAATAAGTCTTAGTGGTGCTTACAATGTTGCCCTCTTCAAACCCTTCTGACCTGATAACCTGATAATGCCAGATAAAGGTTCATGATTCAGTGGTGAAAATCTACTTTTTCATTATGTTATTAGCTGCGTTCTGCAAAGAAAAATGTCAGTAGCTGAGTCTAGAGGAGGCCACATTTTCAAAATCTACTCTATTACTTGCCCTCTTTATATCTAGGGCCCAAAGAAGTTAAAGTGATTTATCAAAGAATATAGTGGCAAACCTAGAATTAGATCCCAGGCCTGCTATCAGTTTTATATTCTTTCAGATCCACTAAACAGCTTTCTTTAAAAATATTCTTATATCCATCCCCCCTGCCACAATGACACCATAGACAGGTGACCTTGACATATAGACCCAGACCCCTACCTGGAGAAGGAAATGGCAAATTACTCCAGTATCTTTGCCAAGAAAGCACCGTGGACAGTTGGTCCACAGGGTCACCAAAAGTCAGACACAACTGAATGAATGAACACCATCTAGTCTTTCTCCAGTGAAAAAATTGTTAGCTCTTTGCTTTAAATACATGATTTTGATTTTCCCTATCTTTCTGCCAAATAATTACTTCTCATAATTTCTGTGATGTTAATTTATAAAGACTCTTTACATACTTTTAATTCATCACTTTCCTTCAATGATTTGCTCATGGTCACAGAGCTTTTAGGTATCTTAGGCCAGTTTTGAACTTAGGTCTTCTTGACTCTAGGCTCAGAGCTCTCTCCACTATGCTACCTAGCTGCCCCCAAAAAAACTAGATTAGTACAAATAGAAGGAAAACGAAAATGTTTTTTCTTTTTGCTTTATGTTTCATAAATTCTAGAAATTCAAGTGTAATTGGGAGCTTGAACAATACTGAAACGAGGACCAATTTTCCTTACAGAATGCCTGGAGTTACTCTTCCTAATGGCTTAGACTGAGCATACACAATACTCCTTGACAGGTTCCTGCCCACAATGTATTAGTTTTGTGAGTGTACTTATGGCTGTGTGTGTGACTTGGGGTGTGGTACTGTTTAGTTACATGGAGTATTCTATTTTGTCTGAGAAGCCAGAATGACAAATTACCTAGGAGACACTGAGCGGGAACTATGTTTGAATATAAAAGGATCACTGCATGCTTTTTTCAGCCTCTTCTTCCCTCTTTTTTTTTTTCCTTTTGGGCAGCAAGTAAGGGAAGAATTGCTCTGATCCTTCTTGTAGTGCAGGGGCAGCAGCTGTCCCATTCCCACCCTGACTTTTGTTGTGGTTCAGTTGTTTTTCAGTCATGTCTTACTCTTCATGACAGCATTTTGTGTTTTCTTGGCAAAGATATTCAAGCAGTTTGCCCTTTTCTCCCCCAACTCAATTTCTAGATGAGGAAACAGAGGCAAATAGAATTAAGTGACTTGGCTAGGGTCATACAGGAAGTGTCAGAGACCAGATTTGAACTCAAGTTGATGAATCTTTCTGACTCCAGGCCCAGTACTCTATCCACTGCTCCACCTAGTTGCCCGTACCATGTGTCTATGAAAACTTGACATTTCCATTTCTCTTGTGTTTCAGTCTTTCCTAATTTTAGGTAAATAAAAATTCCAAGGTGGTTGTTGGGGGACGTCCAGGTGACCAGTAAGAACAGGAGATATATCAATGACATCATAGTTTTTACTGACCATTAGGGTCAGTACGTTCAGCAATCAAATCCAATGAGAGGTCAGCACAGTAACTGAATGACTTGTTTTACCCAACCCATCAGTGCATTGACTCATCAGCTAAGATAACTAACCCAGTTGAACAATGGAACAAATAATCCATCTCCAACTCTGTTCACAAGAAGCAAACTTATTGTGAACTACCTGAAAAGAGAAAAGGATTCCAAAGACCCACAGTCACGAAGTACCCCTCGGCCCCATGTATTCTCTATAAATTTGCCTCACAAATTCTTTTTTTTCTTTTCTTTTTTTAAATTAATTTATTTTGATTTATCAACATTCACTTCCATATGCTTTTGAGTTTAACATTTTTCTCCCTTTCCTTCCTGCCACCTCCCCAAGACAGCGCACAATCTGATAAAGGCTATAAATTTACATTGCTATTAAACATATTTTCACATTAGTCATATTGTAAGAATTAGAACCAACAGGAAGAACCACCAGAAAGGGGAAGCAAAACACAACAGAAGAAAAAAAATAGCAAATAGTATGCTTTGATCTGCATTCAAACTCCACAGTTCTTTCTTTGGATATGGATAGCATTTTCCATCACAAGGCCTTTGGAGATGTCTTAGATCCTTGTATTGCTGGGAAGGGTTAAGTTTATCAATATTAGTCATCGCACAATGTTCTCTTGGTTCTGCTCATTTCACCCAGCATCAGACCATACAAGTGTTTCCAGGTTTTTCTGAAGTCATCACTTCTTATAGCACAATAGTATTCCATTATATTCATATACTACAACTTGTTCAGTCATTCCTCAATTGATGGGCAACCTCTCAATTTTTAATTCTTTGCCACCACAAAAAGAGCTGCTATAAATATTTTTGTACATGTGGGTAAAAATCCCATTTGTATGATCTCTTTGGGATATAGCCCTAGAAGTGCTATTGCTGGGTCAAAGGGTATGCACATTTTTACAGCCCTTTGGGCATAGTTCCAAATGGCTCTCCAAATGGATCATTTCACAATTCTACCAACAATGCATTAGTGTTCTAATTTTCCCACATCTTCTCCAACATTTATCATTTTCTTGTTTTGTCATCTTGGCCAATCTGATAGGTATGATGTGGTACCTCAGAGTTGTTTTGATATGCATTTCTCTAATCAATAGTGATTTAGATCATTTTTTTTTCATATGACTATAGATGGCTTTAATTTCTTCATCTGAGAACTTCCTGTTCATATCCTTTGACCATTTATCAATTGGGAAATGACTTTTATTTTTATAAATTTGACTTAATTCTCTATATATTTTAGAAATGAGGCCGTTATCAGAGATACTGGTTGTAAAATTTCTTTCCCAATTTTCTATCTTCCTTCTAATCTTAGTTGCATTGGCTTTGTTTGTGCAAAAACTTTTCAATTTATTGTAATCAAAATTGTCCATTTTGCTTTTTGTAATGTTCTCTATCTCCTGTTTGGTCATCAATTCTTCTGTTCTCCATAGATCTGATAGGTAAACTATTCCTTGCTCTCCCAGTTTGCTTATACTATTAGCCTTTATATCTAAATCATGAACTCATTTTGACTTTATTTTGGTATATGCTGTGAAATTTTGATCTATGCCTAGTTTCTGCCATACTCTTTTCTGGTTTTCCCAGCATTTTTTTTTCCCCAAAGAATGGGTGCTTATCTCAGAAGCTGGGGTCTTCGGGTTTATCAAATAATATATTACTTTAGTCATTGACTACTGTATCTTGCAATACTTAACCTATTCCACTGATTTACTACTCTATTTCTTAACCAGTACCAAGCAGTTTTGATGATTGCTGCTTTATAATACAATTTAAGACCTGGAACTAGGCCACCTTCCCCTGCATTTCTTTTCATTAGTTCCCTTGATATTCTGGACCTTTTGTTCTTCCAAATGAATCTTGTTATTCTTTTTCTAACTCTATAAAATAATTTTTGGTAGTTTGATTGGCATGGCACTGAATAAGTAAATTAGCTTAGGCAGAATTGTCATTTTTATTATATTAGCTCGGTCTACCCATGAGCATCTGATGTTTTTCCAATTATTTAGATCTGACTTTATTTGTGTGAAAAGGGTTTTGTAATTGTGTTCATAGAGTTCCTGGGTTTGTTTTGGGAGGTAGACTCCTAAATATTGTATAATGTCTACAGTAATTTTAAATAGAATTTCTCTTTTTATCTCTTGCTGTTGGCCTTTGTTGGTATTATATAGAAATGCCTATGATTTATGTTCGTTTATTTTATAGCCTGCAACTTTGCTAAAGTTGTTTATTATTTCAAGTGGTTTTTTACTTGATTCTCTAGCCTTCTCTAAGTATATCATCATATCATCTGCAAAGAGTGATAGCTTTGTTTCTTCCTTGCCTATTCTAATACCTTCAATTTCTTTTTATTCTCTTATTGCTAAAGCTAATGTTTCCAGTATGATATTGAACAACAGTGGTGATAATGGACATCCTTGTTTCACCCTGATCTTACTGGAAATGCTTCTAGCTTGTCCCCATTACATATGATGCTTTTTGAAGGTTTTAGGTAGATGTTATTTATTATTTTAAAGACTCCATTTATTCCTATGCTCTCCAGTGTTTTTAATAGGAATGGGTGTTGTGCCTCACAGATTCTTGCTTCATATTTGAGCCAACCTCTCAGGGACCTTTTATATGCAAGGGGAAATTGTGCTTCTGGTTTTGGGGAAAGGGCATTTTTGTAAGATCTGTCCTTGTCATCTATGCTTTCTCAGTCAATGTACTTTTATAAAAGTTAATTGTTCCCAACTGATTGATATTGGAGGGGGCACACTAGATGGTGTCAGATGAATAACAGTATTGGCTACCACAAACTGTTAGTATTCTCTCAAGAATACTCAGGAAAAAAAATTGTCATTGTCTCCTATAAACCTAACCAGCCAATGTACTTTCAGTTGGACAAGTGATTCTAGAGCACAGAATTTTCTAATTATATTGGAATGGCAAGATGATGAAAGTAAAGGCATGTTTGTTGTTCAGTCATTTCAGTTGCGTCTGACTTTGTGACTCTATTTGAGTTTTCTTGGAAAAGATATTAGTTTTCATTTTCTTCTCCAAGTCATTTTACAGATGAAGAAACTGAGGCAAACAGGGTTAAGTGCCTTGCCCAGGGTCACATAGCTAGTAATTTTTAGAAACTGTATTTGAACTCAGAAAGATGAATTTTCTTGACTCCAGGCCCAGTACACTATCCATTTCTCCACCTAGCCGCCTTAAGAAGAGATGCAAATCAACTAAAAAGAAAATAAAATTATAAATTTCAATATGGCATGATGGTGTCATGAAAACTCTAGATATTCAGTGAAGACACAAACTGCAATTAATAATAGCTTTGGTACTGTAGGCAATATACAAAATCAATTAAACTCACAGAAATCACCAACATCCCACACTACTAACAAAAATCAGAAAGAAACAATGATAAAAGAAAATCTACTCAAAATAGTTACAAAATGAATAAAAGACTTGGGAGTTAACCTACCAATAAAACACATACAGTTTACAAAGATGCTACTATAAACATTCTATATAGAAATAAAGCAAGAAAATAATGGAAACATATTCAATTACCAGACTTCATATTATATTTTAAAGCAATAATTATCAAAATATTACTTCATATCTGTTAAAGTAAGGAAGAAAAGTTAATCAGTAGAACAGACATGGTTAGCAGAAACCAGAAAAAATTTTAAAATTACTATCTCAATATTTACTAAAATGAAGAACATAACTATGGGAAGGAACTTTTTTTTCTTTCTTGATCTTTGTTGAAAAAACTAGGAAGTTGTTTTGTAGAAATTAGATGACACAAACTTCTTACACAATTCACCAAAACAGGTATAAAATAAATATATATAAATTCACATCATTTAAAATTATACATAAAAATGTGAGGTACCTTTCACAATTATAGCCTAGAAGAGAATTATGAACTTAAAAATGAAAACTAGAGATCAGGAATGATAAATTTAAAAAAATACATAAAACTTAAAAGATTCTGCATGAAGACAATTATTGAGGATAACATAAGAGAAAATGTGAAGAAAATGTTTGCATCAAATAGCACCTATGAAAGTCTAATATTCAAGTTAAAGAATTGACATAAATATGCATAACCAAAAGCCATTCTCCAATAGATAAATGGTCAAAAGATGTGAATCAACAATCAACTTATCTGCTCACTGTTGAGTTTCATGACAGAAGTGATTGTAGTATGTCTTTTGCTGAAGTCATTGGTTTTTATCAATTATTTGACTCAAATTTTATTTAGAGTGTTTAATATTGAGCCAAAGAATTTTGATTTGTTTCATTTTTGGAATAGTATCTTTCAATTTCTGGAAGACGTCGAGTTGTCTTCAAATATTAAATTTGATATTAATCCATAAATAAAGTGTTTTCTTCTGGCTACTTGGCAAAATAGTTATTGTTTTTTTTTATTTAAATTTTAAGTTTCAATCAGTACATTTATAAGAGTTGCAACTTTTATTCATTTTGGTCCCCTCTAGATAACCTATGGAACCTATCAAACCTTGTATTTTTTTCAAAACTATAAGAATTTATATACATACAACCATTAATATGATATACATACTTTTAAAATTTATCATGAATTTTCCTGGGAGATTTTTGATATTGAATTTTCTTTGCATATCCTCTCTTCAAGATCACTGACATTCAGCTGTATAAAATTCATCTGTAATTTCAAAGTTACCATTTGCCAAATTTTCTCCCACTTCTCCCCAACTCCAAATCTCATTTTTTTTCCAGAGCCTCTAGTCAGTGGTAGAATGTTTTTGAAGCTGTTTGCTCTGTATTTTCTTTTATTTAATTTTGAGAATTTGGATTTCCAACCTAATCACCAAATAAATTCCCTATTTTAAAAGTTTTCTCTCTCCTTTGAATCACAATGTGCTTATGGAGTTATTCCACAATTTCTAAGCTATCTACTAAATTACTTTTCTTCTATTTTGTTCATCAGTGGTTTTGGGTTCACTGTCTTGCATTCATTTTGTTGTGGATATTTCTGGAATTCTTGATCATTCTTTCTTTCTTTCTTTTTTTCTTTCTTTCTTTCTTTCTTTCTTTCTTTCTTTCTTTCTTTCTTTAAGAATTTCATTCTTTATCTCTTTGGGGCTTAACTTAAGTGATTCTCCATTCATTCAAAGTCTTTCAACTTTTGTATTCTACTCCAAATAGACTTCATTTTGCTTTTCTCCCAACATTTGACCCTTCTGCCTTCTGCTACTTTGATACATTTTCTCTTCTGTAGACCCTACAGGCTACGTAACCACAATTTCCAACAATTTGAGTTTGCACAGACCAAATAGGGTCATTTTTTTTGGCTTAATTTCCATGACTTAATATTCTCTGAACTCTGGAACTTCTTCTTCTATCATGTTGGCCCTGTTGTCACAATGGTAAGTTCCTTCTGGAGAGCTCCATTTTTGGAGAAAAGTGTGGAGAAGTTATGTTTTATTTCCTTGCTAGAGATGTTTGTGAATCTTTGCTATGCACCTCCTCCCCCCATCCCCATATCAACCTTCCCCTTCCAACCCTTTTCAGTTCCTTTTCATGTATTGTCTTCTCTTCTTACAAGGTGAATTCTCATTATAATGAAAGATTAAGGGCAGGAACTTTTTTTTTTGTTTGTATTTGTATATCCAGGCCTTACCACCATGCCTTGCCCATAGTAAATAATTAATAAATGCCTGTTGTCTACTTATTTGTCTTTCCTATATAAAATCCACTGGAATAAGACCAACTGTAGATAGATTTCCAAAAACATGGAATTTTCTTTCCCTTCAGAGAATTATGCTTTTTTCTTTCTCTATGTCAAATCATACTTTATTTTGCCAGGCTGAGGGACAATATCAATTTGAGAGGCTTATGTGAGGTTCCAACTGAATCTTTATCAAAAGGGGGGATTTAGAGCTAATCAGCGTCAGAGGCTGAAAAACAGTATTATCAGACTGTACTAGTTGAGCAAGTTTTGTCAATTCGGTTCCTTCTTATTTATGAACACTTTACTTTGTGTAAAAGTATTTCTGTCTTTTCCTCTTGTTGCTACCATTTTAATTACTGTCAATTTGATGCATTTCTTGGACTGAGGTGCTGAGGTTCTTATGCTGAGTTGAGGCAATAATGCTAAAAACAAAAACACCACCATTTTGGTGAGAACCTACCCAAAGGTTTTCTTTTTGCTTTTGTGAAATAAGTAGAAAAAATGTTATATTTTTATTCAGAGATAATGAATTTGAATCCTTCCTGCACCAAATGTAGAATTATTAACTTTTTGACCTCAAGCAATTAATCTCCTTGGTCCTCACATTCCTTATATACAATTAGGGATTCATCCTAGCTGACCACTGAACTCTGTTGCAGCTTGAGATTCATAATGCTCTGGTCCAATCTTTCTTGCTTTATAGTTAATAATGTAACAACAATAGTGTTATTTCAATCTATATTTTTTCACTGAAAATATAATCCTATTTCCACAAATTGCAGTAATGAGGAAAAAAGTTAGTACACATGTATTGGAATCCACAACTAATGCAAAACCATATTTTAACCAGTCTCTCAGAGATGTCAAGGAAAAGTAAACTTGTTATGTTTTTTGCTCCCTAGTTAATCTTTTTGGTGAAAGTGCTGTTGAGAAGGAAATGGTCAGAAAAAAAATGAAATGAAAGGCATGGATGGGGATACTCTTAGTGGGAGTTTTTAGTCACTCAATGGAGGACTTGTTCAGACATTGCTTTTAAATCACATTTTAGAACATGAATTTGTCTTGTCTGAGAATAATGTCAATTTCCAGCAGTTTTTTAAAGCCAGATCATAACTCCAAAAATTCAATGAGGTACATGTAATGTAATGGTTTCATTGTCAAATACTTGATACATACTATTAATTTTGAAGTAGATATACTTGAAATAAAGAAACTAACATAATCTCATGTCAGATATATTAATCACAAAATGTTTTGCTCTACTTTTTCTTTTTTAAAAATAAATTTATTTTTGGCACTTTAAAAAAATTATTTAAAAAAAATTCTCTTCTTCCCTTTCATCGCTCCTTCACACACTGAGAAGGCAAGCAAAATGATATCATGATATATGTAAAACCATTCAAAAGATATTTCCATATTATCTATATCACATAAAAAAGCAAAAAAAAGCAAGAAAATTATACTTCAATTTGCACTCATAGTTCATCAGTTTTTTTGGAGGTAGGTAGCATTTGTGATATCACAGCTCCTTTGGAATTGTTTTGGATCACTGTACCAATTAGAATAGCCAAGTCTTGTACAGTCAATCATTGTTACAACATTGCTGCTGTTGTGCACAATGATCTGCTGGTTCTTCTCACTTCACTTTGCATCAGTTCACATAGGACTTTCTATGTTTCTTTTTTTTAATTCACACCCCTTTTTCATTTCTTATAGCACAATATTACTTCATTACAATCATATACCACAATTTGTTCAGCAATTTGCCAGTTGATGAGGATCCCCTCAATTTCCAATTTTTGACACCACAAAAAGAGATGTGATACATGCTTTTATACTTGTAGGTCCTTTTCTTTTTCCGTTGATTTTGTTGGGGTACAGACCTAGTAGTGGTATTGCTTGGGCAAAGAGTATTCAACTTTTATAGCCTTTTGGGCATAGTTCCAAATTGTTCTCCAGAATGACTGGCCCAGTTCACAACTTCAATAGGTTATTGGTCTACCTCTTTTCCCTTTATCCCTTCTAGTATTTGTCAATTCTGATAGGTGTGAGGTAGTACCTCAGACATGTTTTCATTTGCATTTCTTTAATCAATAAGGATTTAGAGTATTTTTTCATATGATTATAGATAACTTGGAATTTTTCTTTTGCAAACTGCTTTTCTTATCATTTGACTCAATTCCTTAATTTTTTGAGAAATGAAGACTTTATTAGAAAAAAAACTTGCTGTAAAATATGTTTGATATTACTTCACTGTCTATGGTACCTTTTAGCAAAATATAGTTTCCCTGATTATCCCTTTTAATTAAGTCTATTTTTGTTTTTGTTTTATATGAGATCATGATTACTACCTCTACCTTTTTCACTTCAGCTGAATCATAATAGATTCTGTTTCAACCCTTTGTTTTAACTCTGTGTGTGTTTTTCTCTTTCAAGTGTGGCTCTTCTGAACAACATATTGTTGAGTTCTAGTTTATAATCCATTCTGCTATTGACTTCTATTTTTATGGGTGAGTTCATCCCATTCACATTCACATTCATAATTATGCTAAGTGTATACTTTCCTTCTATTTATCCTTCTCTCCCTCTTTATCCTCTCCCTCCTCAAAAATTTGTTCTGCCTCTGATCACTGCCTCTCTGAATTAACCCTCATCTGTTCCCCTCTCCCCATATCTCTTATCATCTTCCCCTCCTATTTCCTTACTGGATAAGCTAGATTTCTATATCCAACTAAGTGTGTGTGTGTGTGTGTGTGTGTGTGTGTGTGTGTTTGCATGTATGTATATTATTTGAACCAACTCCAATGAAAGTGATGTTTAAGCATTGCCTATATCCCACCCTCATTCTCCCCTCCAATATAAAATATCTTCCCTGTCAAATACTTCTGCGACAAAATTTTCCCCATTCTACCTCTCCATTCCCTATTCTCCCAGTGTATTTTTCTTTATTATTGCTTCACTTTTGTTGAGATGATCCCAACATAATCCACATACTCTTGTCCTCTTTCTACATAAATTCCTTCTAACTGTTCTAATAATGATAAAGTTCTTAGGAGTTGCATGTATCATCTTTGCATATAAAAATATAAACAGCTTAACTTTATTGTATCCTTTATAATTATTCTTACATTTTTACCTTTTTATGCTTCTCTTGAGTCTTTATTTGAATGTAAATCTTTCTATTCAGCTCTGGTTTTTTAATCAGGAATGCTTGAAAGCCCTCTATTTCTTTAAAATCCATTCCCCACCTCCCCGAAGAATCATACTCAGTTTTAGAGGCAGCTAGGTGGCACAGCGGATAGAGCAATGATCCAGAAGTGAGGAGGACCTGAGTTTAAATCTGGCCTCAAACCAAACACTTGATACTTACTAGCTGTGTGACCCTGCACAAGTCATAACCCCAATTGCCTAGAAGTGAAAAAAAATAATTAATAAAAAAAATTATACTCAGTTTTGCTGGGTAGGTTATTCTTGGTTTTAATCCTAGCTACTTTGCCTTCTGGAATATCATATTACAAGCTCTCTGGTTCTTTAATACGGAGGCCATTAACCTTGTGTGATCCTTATTGTGGCTGGATGATATTTGAATTGTTTCTTTCTAGCTGTTTGCCATATTTTCTCCTTGAACTCAAAGTTCTAAAATTTGGCTAGAATATTCTTGGGAGTTTTCATTTTGGGTTCTCTTTCAGGAGGCAATCTCTTGTTCCTTTAAATTTCTATTTTTATCCTCTGAATACAAGACATCAGGGCAGTTATCCTTTATAATTTCTTGAAATATGATGTCTAGGCATTTTTTTTAATCATGGTTTTCAGGTAGTCTGGTAATTATTAAATTATCTCTCCTAGATCTATTTTCCAGGTCAGTTGTTTTTCCAATTTGATATTTCACATTTTCTTCTCCTTTTTCATTCTTTTGATTTTGTTTTATTGTTTCTTGGTGTTTCATAAAGTCATTAGCTCTCTTATGACCAATCATAAGCACTCCTCTTCATCCTGGAAACTGTGACCAAGAAGTGCTTATGAGCAATAGAGTTGCTAATTAGTGCCAGCTGCATCTAGTGCCAGTAAAGGTTCCCCTGTAATTTCTTTCTGACCAGCTGGCCTATCTGTCACAACCACCTCCAAGGCCAACTGCTGCTATGCCCTGGGCCAGCTCCCACTCTGGTGTCATAGACCTCTCCTGTGGACCTCCTAAGCTGTGTTAGGTTGGAAAAATTTTTTGTTGGTTCTACCACTCCAAAATTTGATTCATGGAATTATTTTAAAGTTATTTGGAGGGGGAATACTAGGAGAGTTCAGCTGAGTTACAGCCTGGACTCAGCCATCTGGGCTTCTCCTCTCTCCTTTATATTATTCCCGAAGGCTTTTCAAACTGATTTTGCTACCAGTAGTTTTATTTATAGCCTTGAAATAGGATTGTGAAAATATTTTTCAATTAATCAGTTATTCAACAGTGTTCAAATGCAATCAGGCAAAGCAATGGACATACTGTAAAGCCAGAAATTGATAAACTATATTTCAAAAACTAGTAATTTAATAATAGAATATGAATGTGAATAGCATAAATGTTTATGAAATTAAAGAAATACACAATGTTTAAATAAGGACTGACAGTTTATTTCTACATTATTAAACCATGATAAAGTAGAAAAGAAAAAAAATACAAACTGGTAAAATTTCCCAAGTTAAAGAATCATTTTCAAAAATTAACAACTCATTGGTGAAATACAGTTTTCTTTCTTAAACTCCTCCAGTTAAAAAAAATCAATTTTAGTCAGTTTAGAAATATCCACATTCAAAGGTGGTTGCAAATGATAAGTTTCCTTTTTAAGCAAGACAGATTTCAAAAGACATCTTATATATTCCATAATATCTCTGATGACATCAAACATTTGGAATTAGGATTATATTCCTAATCTGCATAAGTAGCCTGGATGTCACCCTTTCCTACTTCTGTGGTCCTGTTCAGGAAGGTGATGGGTTCAATGATTGATTATTAGAAGCAACAATCCACATCCATTTTTATCTCATTAAAGACACATCTCAAAGATTCAGTAAGGCAATCACTGATAAAGGCATTCTAACATTGTTCAACTATTGGTAGAAAATGTGTAATTACCAAATATTGATGGCTTTTTTTTCACCCATTAACTTATTTAATTTACAGATATCTCACTGTCAGTTCAAATAAAAAGAACAACACTTATTGTCCCATGGACAACATTTTTAAAGAATAAATTTGCTTTGAAATGTTTAATGCAGTAGTTTGTATGGTACAGATTAACTGCAAATCAGTTCAATGTAATTTAATTCAATAACCATCAAGCACCTGCTGTGCTAGTTGATGGCATAAAAAATGAGACACTACATACTCCCTGACTTTAAGGAACTTTACATATATTTGAGAGGTTTTTAAAAGAACCCATTATCTGTAATATGATAAGGTAAAACAAGATTATATTTTGGGGTGAAATTTGCAAAGAGCTAGTCTTGGAGATAAGAAGATCTGGGTTCAAGTCCAACCTATCATATGCTAGATTTGAGACTCTGGTAATTTGATTAACATTCTAGTGTCTCAAGCATCTTTCCACCTCTAAATTACACATAAATTGTTGATCTTCCTTTTCTGGCTGGAGTTTTCACACTGGCAATTCCATATACTAATTAAATAACAGATCTTGAAATGAAACAAAATAGCAGCAGAATTTTTTTTTTAAAGCAAGAAGAGGACAAACTTTTTCAAGAAATGTGAGGAGGAAGAGACAATTTCCATTTGGTATAATCAAAGTAGTCTTCATGGAAGAGGAATAAACTGTAATCATCAGACTACTTAACAAACGTATGCAAAAAGACACAAAGTACAGTGCAAAGCTATTCACCAAAGATAGGACATAAGAATAATTTAGTCTCATATCATATTTCTTTGATAGTAACGACATCTTTTGATAGATGAGAGAGAGAGAGACAGAGAGAGACAGAGAGAGAGAGAGAGAAAGAGAGTTTGTGATAGAACTGAATACTCTGTATATTGTTGAAATGAGCTGCACTTAGCTTTGCTGTTTGAACTTGAATGAAGTAACACATTTCTTTCACTGTCATGGAAAGTATTAAAACAAAGAATATCATCTGTATCTACTGATACCAACATAATGGTAAAACTCACTATATTATACGTAGGCATAAATCTCCAGGAACACAGAAATATAGCTGATACGTAGTATTTGGCATTGTATATTAAAACTTAAAGTATCTACACAAAGTAAAGCAAAGACTATTGTAGATAGGAAAATTTTCAGTCAACTATCCTCCATAATGGAAAGAAAGTCACTTTCACTAGAATGAATAGTTTAGGGTTTAGGTTTCTTTGGGGGGGAGGAGTGGGTGCAAAGTGAGGTAAGTGTGGTAAATGTGTTATGGTAAGTCAGGGAAAACTTCTGACACAGGTCCAAATTAAATGAGACTCATGGTCATGATTGTCATTCTTTGTCCATGTATGAATGTCTTTTCATTGTTTTAGATTCAGATTGTCTCAGTGTTTAATTTGCTTCCCTCAAATAAGGGACTTCAGAAGGCATACTAGTGAATCTACTGTGTCACAGAAGAAATTTTCTAAATGGGACCAAAGTGCCTTAAATAAATGATTAAGAAGTGAATGTTGCTACAAGCCTCTGTAAGAAAATAATGTGGGGTAAAAAAGAAAAAAAAATAACTAGGGGAGATGTAATGAGAAACAATATGATAAACTGAAGGGTGGCTGGGGCATATAAACCATGGAGTCACAGCATTTGGATTTTAATTCCATTGCTTTGATTTACTTCTTGAGTGATGTTGGGCAAGTCATTTAACCTCTTTTGTCCTTAGTCTCCTCATTTGTAAAATGAGAATGTTATACTTATTAGACAATTTCTAAGGTACTTTTTAACTCCAAATTGATGATTCTAGGTCTGTAGTTATAATTCATTCCAGATCAAAGCCTTGTTCTCATTGGTTATTTACTCAATGGAAGAAAATAGAACAGATAAAAATAAGCACATTATAATAATAAATAAAATTTATACATCATTTTAAGTTTTAAAGTGTGTTTTGCATATATTATCTCACATGATCTTTTAACACCGTATCAGACAGAGAGTATTATTATCTTTATTTTACAGAATCAGAAACTGAAACTGAGAAAGGTTAAGCTATTTGCCCAGGGTCACACCTAAGTTAAGGATCTGAGGGAGAATTTGAACTTAGGTCTTCTTGATTCCAAGTCCAGCACTCTATATACTGTACCTCCTAACTATATCACATAAATTATAAACTGACCAAACATATAAGTTAAAGAGCCATCAATGAAATCATTGACAATTGTGACAGTTGCTCACAAGAGTTGGGATGTTTTATCTGAAGATTAAGAGTAACAATAATTATAATTATAAAAATAGCTAGTGCCTATATAACATTTCAAGGTTTACAAAAGTCTTTACAAATATTATCTCCATTTGATCTTGAATTACCTATATAATATACTAAAACTGGATATGTACAATTTATATCAGGTCATTGTGGATGTTGGCATATAAATCTATCAATTGGCCATTTTGAATGAGACATAGGAACAAAATGTGATTCTTCTTAACATGATTCACTTTTTAAAGACTTCCTAGGAAATCCCTTTATATTTTTCTATCTTGTTCATATATTTTGTTTTTATAACACATTTATTTCCAAATATATTTCTCTGGCATACATTCCTTACACAGTGAGCCATCCTTGGTAATGAAGATTGAAAAAGAGAAGGAAAATCAAACAGTTTCATAAAACTAACCAACATATCACCCACATCTGACAGCATATGCAATATTCCACATCCATAGTTGCTCACTTCTGCAATGAAGATCACACGAAAAATGTGTATTTCTTGCTGTGAGAGTCACCTGTGTTATGGGCTACTCTAGCAAACATACAAAAATAACATGATACCATCTTCTTTAAAAAGTAACATAACCCTGTCATATTCATGAAATTAATATATTGGATCATTCAACACGGTTCTTAAATGTAACGTTTTGTGATTGTTTTCCCTTAATATATTGAATGTCATACTGATGGAATGATAAATGTGTGTATATTTGAGGAAGTTGAAGTTAAATGTGCAGAGAAGATCAGAAAAAATTCCTTGGAACTAAAACTGCATTTTCTTTCTCTATTAAAACAAAATCTGCTTATTTCAGTAGTACAAGATGGCACAGGAGATTAGAAATGCATCTGACTCCTTTGGCCAATCAATCTGCAAATTCAATCTAAGTCAAGAATAACTTCAAACTCTTTTGTATTTGAAGGCTAGTAATTACCTTAACTAGAATAAATTTCTGATTTATATTTAGTTGAATTGTGGCTAGTGGATGCTATAAAACCAAAAACAAAACAAAAACTAGATAGTTCTATGGTTGATAGGTTCGATGAATAATTAAATTATTTTATAATCTTAAGTTATAGCCACATTTCACTCCTTATTAAGGCATCAATGATTGAGATGCATTTGGTGGAGCAGGTGATAAAGTAAGTTGACAAAAGAAATGAAAAAAGAAGAGATAAACAGGATACATTCTGAAACACTAATGGAAAATTCAGAAACAATATAGTCTTGATTTTTCTTCCCCTTCCTCCCTAAAGGAAATGCCAAAGAGATTGAGCAAAATGGGGGAAACAGACTTCAGAATCCCTTGAAGAATGAAGACTTGAATTAAAACCATAGTTTACTATGCTAAGCAGAATAACCTGGGCACTATCCTTGGGTATAAATCAAAGTCAAATCAACAAGTATTTTAGAAAGCACCTATTATGTGCCAACCTGGAGACAGAAAGAAAGAGGGAAAAAGTTAAAAGAACAAAGCCCACAAAATAATCCCTGATCTCACCGTCTCATAAGGACAGCATAATGCAAATAACAATATACAAATAAGTTATATAAAAGATAAATTAGGGGGCAGTTAAGTGGCATAGTGGATAGAGCACTGGTCCTGAAGTCAGGAGGACCCGAGTTCAAATTTGGCCTCAGACACATGATATTCGCTAGCTGTGTGACCCTGGGTAAGTCACTTAACCCTGATTGCCTCACCTAAATAAATAAATAAATAAGCAAATAAATAGATAGATAGATAGATAGATAGATAGATAGATGAATGAATGAATGAATAAATAAATAAATGGATGAATAAACAAATAAATAAAAATAGGTAGATAAATAAATGAATGAATGAGTAAATAAATAAATGAATGAATGAATGAATAAATAAGTAAATAAATAAACAAACAAGTGAATAAATAAATAAATTAGTTGTGATCTTGGAGCAAAGGCAATAACATTAAGGAAGATTGGGAAAAGCCTCCTGTAGAAGGTGGGATATTAGCTAGGACTTGAAGGAAGCCATGGAAGGCAAGAGGTAGAGGTGAGGATGGAGAGAATTCAAGACATTGGAAAGAGTGAAAATGCATGGTCAGGCTCAAAAGAGTTGCTAACACTTTCTCAGCATGTTCAGAATAAGTATTAATGACAGAACCAAAGAATGTTAGATTTGAAAGGGCTCATAGCAAATCTAGTGCAGTGAGCATCCAAAAAGAATTTCCATTGAAAAGCGGCTATAAGGCTTGAATAAAGATCAGTGCTTATGAATTCATAAGGCTATTATTACTGAGGGGATTTTTAAAAGTTTATAAATAAACCATAGAAATAAAAATAACTTGGAAACATGATTTGATCCATTCCTTTACCTTCAAGCAGAACATTTAAACAAGTAAACTATACACATAAATATGCTGCTATTTTCTTTCAGTAAAGAAGTATCATCTAATGAAATTATTATTGTCTAACTTTCACGGCACCTTAGTTCTGGTTTTCACTGTTTACTTTCCGAGTGTTTAACAGTAGCCAGTTGTGTAACCTTGGAAAGTTACCCAATTAGTCAAGGATTTTATTTATCTGTGTGGTCGGAGGAGGTAGATGAGAAAGACTCTAAAATCTCTTCTAGCTCTAAATTTTGATGATCCCTGTGGTTGATTACACCAAAATGTACTCTGGGAGTCCATTCCAGTATTTATAATCATAAGAGTCTATTAGTTCTTTCTTATATCTAGCTGAATTATATTAAATTTAAATTATCCCTCTCAAATATTCTTGTTGTATTTGGAAACAGTAACTAAGTCACCCTTTAGACTTCTCTTTTGTAGGCTAAACAATTCTAATTCTTTTGTCCTGCCATATTACTTACTTTCTGTACTTTTGTTTGTCTTTATTATTCTTCTGAATTTGATGATTTTTTTCAAGATCCCTTATAAAATGCAGAGTACAATTAGACTTAATACTCTAATAAGTGTATAAAGCAAGCTAATTAAAAAAACAACAGCACTAAAACTGTACCTTTAGGGGGGAGGCATTATTTCTTGATGTTTGAAGGTCATTATCTTTTTTCCTTGTTTCCAAGTAATGTTGGTCTTATTGACATCACCACTACCCCTGCACTATCTTCTGCCTAACTAGCACTTTCTTTGATTCTACTGTGGTCATTGCTTTGGAATCCCTAAGCACCACATTTCAGAATCAAGAATGTAAGATTTTGAAGGTACCTGAATAAGAACCCCCTGTACAATGTCCTAAAAATATTCAGCAAGCCTCCAAACAAAAATCTATATTGATGAGAAAACCCTACCTCCCAAGGAATTCCATTCAACTTTGGGGCCATCTTAATTATTAGGATTTGTTGCTGCTGCTGCTGCTGCTGTTGTTATTGTTACATTTTGCAGCCCCGGGGCAAATCTTCCATCTGATGGCCATGCAAATATGAAAACAGATAAGGAAATAATGTGTGAAATATATTCAAAAGAAACACAAAATAATTCTTATGGTTGGAGAACATCAACAACTGGTAGAAATCAGAAAAGGCCTCTTGTAGAAACTATACTTGAAACTAATAGCATTCAAGGTATGGAAAGTGGTCAGTCCTGGACGTCAGACTCATCAATGGCTGATAGGTGACAAGTGTCTACTAACAAGTCTATCTTGGACTGCGTAGCTTGTTTAGACATACACACATACCACTGTTCTTCTCAAGTCGAAGCCTAATGAGTCGTCCAAATAAGATACTGCATGGAATGAACCACAGCTCAACTCCTTATTAGGTGTCACATTGTTATGTCCTTCAAATTGATACCAACACATTAATCTTTCAGGAGTGACCTTCTTGTTACTATTGCTTTTTTTGTATGTTTTGTTGTTTTTTCTTTCTTTTCACATTTAATAAAAGCACTGTGAAACATATAGCCTTAGTTGTGTACCTAGAGATTAGTCTATTTTATTTTATTTGCTATTGCTCAGTTTATTTTGAGAGCAATTATCTGCTGGATTTATTAAGTAATATAGATGTGAATAATTAGCAGTCATTGGCCATAGTTGATATATACCTTATTATATATTATATCATATAACAATATATTATGTGTTAATAATATATCACAAAATATACCAAATGTGTATATATATGCATATATACATAAATAACATATGTATTATGCAAATATTGTGTACAGAGAGAGGGGGGAGGGAGGAAAGAAGGAGGGGATGAGGGAGAGTACTATGTATTAAGTGTATATGCATGTATTAGTGTATGTATGTATGTATGTATGTGAGCACACACACATATGCAGAGGGGCAGTGAAAGGTGGTTTCCTTAACAAGAAAACTAGTTATTCCCTCCCAGTTTATTTCCACTTTTTGTGATCAGAGTTACCATTTCCTAATTCTTCCTTTCAGCTTCCATTTTCTCTTAGTCAATGCCCCCATTTCAGAGGCCAGAGAATCATGCATTTGTTGTTGCTGTTGAGTAATTTCACTCATGTCCAATTCTGGAGTGAACTAAAGAGACTCAAGGAAATTTTTCCTGGTCTTTACTCACAGAGCCACCTTTCCACTTTTGTCAAAGGGAAATACAGGTTTCAGCTTTTTTCTGCATAGGAAGTTAACAAAATAGTATAATCCATAAGATTTTCTCTCATTTATTTCTGTGTTCCAGACAGACAGGACCCCTGGAAATTTAGGTAGAAGGTACAGATCTCTGTCTTATTTTCTCTTTCATACTTTGTAGACATAGTCTCTTCCTCTACCCTCATCCTCTATTCCCTTTTTGTCTTGGCTCTATTCTACTCTCTTTGAACCATTTCATTTAAATTTAAGCATATTTCAATTCACTGTAATCATTCCATACAGTGAAGTCATGTTTCAATTAATTTTATATACCACACTTTGTTCATAAATAATAAGGCAATTAAACCAGAACAGTTTTGACTGACCATTTCATATAGCTGGAAAATTCAAAACTAATTAACCAGTATTCACACCCAAGGTTACATATAACATAATATTATATGCATATACATACATACACATAATACACACATACATATGCACATACATGTACATATGTGCATGTACTTTTTCTCCCTAATTGATCCAGACCTGGTTTTTCTTGGTGTAAAGAGTTCTGTGATAAAGAAAGTCCCTCTTCTGATGAAGTTTTACAAATATTTGGCAATTTATCCTCTTAGAGATTTGCTTGGGGCTCTTTGAGGTTGATTGATTTGCTCTGGATCAGACAACCAGGATGTGTCAGAGCAGAAATCTGAAACAAAATTATCTTGATTCCAATGCCATTCAATACACCACAATATTTCTCTGTATGTATGTATATATGGATGAAGAGATAAATGGATGAATTGATGAATGTGTGTATGTATACATGAATGTTTGTTTATGCAATATCTGCTTCAAAAGCCTTTTTTAGGCTATATTTATTTTTACTCTAGTATTAAGAACCAGGTGGTATGCTGAGGACTAGGAAGTGGGTTAGCAGTTTTAGAGAAAATTGAGAAAATAAAGTTAATGTAGATAGCTTGTGAGAAACTGCATAGAAAACAGAGAGAAAGAAATTTTAAAAATTCATTCATGGGAAAACCATCTTAATTGTCATTTTAGGAAGAAATGTAAAAAAAAATTCTATGAAGAGTATGTTTGAAGAGTGAATCTGCTAAGAGTTATGGCTTGGAAAAATCATAGAGTTGGGGAGGGGCAGATAAAAAACACTTCTGATGGAATTGTTTTAACCTTTTCTTATGAAGAGGACAAAGAAAATTCTAGAGAAACAAATAGGAAAAAAGCATTCTAATAATTAGGATTTTCCAACAATGGAATAGGTTTCCTCAAAAGCACTAAATTCCCAGGCATTATAAGAATACAAGAAGTCTGCATGTGACTGTAATGTTTCAGAAAGAGATTTGCATTGAGAAATTGGTTGAACCATGTCAGCCAAAAGATTCTTCTACAACAATAAAATGTGTTGTATAAGAAAGGGGCCCTAGAAATCATCTCATTCAACTCTATTATTTACAAAAATAAAAAATTAAACCTGAATCTTAGGGATGTTAAGTAATTTTCTCAAGTCATACAGCTGCTAATTATCGAACTTGTCTCAAGAATAACCAAATAGAGATAATATGGTACAGTGCATAAAGATCTAGACTCAAAGTCAGAAAGACCTGGGTTTAAATCCTGTCTTTGCAACATATCTGCTACATGACCCTGAATAGGACACAACCTCTGAGTGTTTTATGCAAATATCTATGACTAATAAGTTGAAAAAGCAGTTTTTGACCTTCTTAGAGGGAGTTTTCTTATCTGGAAATGCTCCATATTAAGGAAATCATAATCTATCCTAAAGTATAGAGGGCCCAAATTCTCATCCCAATACTCTGGTCCTTAAACCACAACAGACAATCTTACATACAATGCCACACACGGTGAACATAGTAGGTGTAAAAAATGCTCAAAGACCATACACACACACACACACACACACACACACACACACAGATTATATATATCCTCATTCCCACTTAGGAGCATTCTAGCATAAGTACAAGCATGCTAATTGACAATTATAAGGTTAATGCCATAAGTACAGAGATTGTACCTTTTTGTCAAAGCTAACATGAAATTATTTACTTTCCATGTGCTAGTCACTGTATTAAGTGTCAAGCTGAAGAATTTATATTTCATCCTAGAAGCAATATGGAGCTAAATGTTCTTGAGAAAGGTAGGATCATGCAAAGATATACCTTAAGAGGATTGTTTGATCAGCCATGTAGAGAATGAATTGGAAAGAAAAAGACTAGAAGAATGAGATTCCATTAATGAGCTGTTACAATGGTTCAAGGCAAGTTGTAATGGGGTTCTGAACTAGGCTTGTGGCTCTCTAAGAAGAGGGAAGGGAACAAATACAAGGTAGAATCACTATGGCTTAGAAACCAAATAAATAGATGGGATGAATCACTGTGAGGATGTGGAATGATGCAAAGGTTTCAAATCTGGTTTACTGGAAGGATTATGGTACCCTCAATGTAAATAGGAAGGTTAGAGGAGGAGTGGATTTAGGGAGAAAGATTATGAGGTATAATTTGGATATGTTGAGTATGAAATGTTAATTAAACATCTGGCTGGAAAAATCCAATAGTCACTTAGTGATGTCAGAAATGAGCTGAATATATAGTTTTGGAAGTCATCTCTGTAGAGATGATAACTGAGCCCATTGGATCTGATGAAGTTACTAAGATAGAGTTTACAAGGAGAGAAAAAAAAAGACACTAGACACTGATTGTTTGGAACATGAGAATGACGATGTTACAGTAAAAGAGACTAAAAACAGTAATATGGGTCGCAAGAGAACAAGAAGATAACAATGTCAAAAAATTCCAAAGGAAAAGAATATTCAGGAATGGATGGTCAGTGTTAAATGCTGCAAGTCTAGATGGATAAGGACTGAATACAACTGCAAATAGCAACTGAATCATCAGTTTTACTTACTTTGATAGGCTAGAGGAGAGAGGGTAGGCTTTTGTTGTTGTTTTGTTTTGTTTTGTTTATCTCCTCTTTCTCCAGAGTTTGACTATAAAGAAGGGAAGTCTGGAAATTGCCACTGCTGCCATTGATTCAGTCACCTGAGTCCTGCTCCTCGTTTGCTTGCTATAAAGAAGGGAAAAGATAAGCATGACATCTTAAGGGTATGGCAACATCAAATGAAGATTTTGGTTTTACTTTTAGGGTTTTTTTTTGTTTGTTTAATGAAAGAAACTTCAGAAACAGAGAGAGATAGATAAATTTCAAAAGAGAAAGAGATAGGAGGAGATAGATTTGAAGGCACAAGTGTGGGAGTTAGCTATGGAGAGGCTTTCTTTCTCCAAGTCTGAAACAAAAGAAAAGAGAACAATCAATAAACATTTCTTAAGAGCTTTCAAGGCAAGGACTCACCTGAACTCTCCCCCAAACCCCTCCAAATACCTTTAAATAATGACTAAATAAATTCTAGAGCAGCACAACATACAGAAAAAAATGGAGTGAAACAATTTTCCAGCCCAACACAACTTAGAAGGCTGGCAGGAAAGGTCTGTTGCACCAAGGTAAGAGAGAAGTACAGACCACATCAGTGCAACCATGAGGCTTCCAACCCAAGCACAGCAGACAAACTGTTAGTCCTTAACCCCAAGGCATAAAAGGCACAAGTAGGCTGGGCCACCCTAGAGCCACCAACCCCAGAGGCCCAGTGCAGAAAGCCAGTGACCAGGACACTGGACCCCAAGACAGTGCCCCTTAAATCCTAGGAGCAGTATTCAACTTTTGAAAATGAACAAACAGCAAAAAAGAAAAAGAAGAAAAAAAAAAAAGGTCTGACCATAGAAAGCTCCTGTGGCAAACAGGAAAGATCAGAAAAGGACAACAATGTCAAAATGCCTACATGGAAAATCTCAAAGGGGAATATGAATTGGTCTCAAGTCCAAAAAATACTCTTGGAAGAGGTCAAAAAAGATTTTTTAAATCAGTTAAGAGAGATAGAAGAAAAGTTGGGTACAGAAATGAGTGTTTTGCAAGAGAATTATGAAAAAAGAGTCAACATCTTGGAAAAGGAAACCCAAAAACTAAGGAAAACAACTCCTTAAAAAATAGAATTTGCCAAAGGGGGAAAAAATCCACTGAAAACAACACCTTTAAAAGGAGAACTGTCCAAATGGAAAAGGATATAAAAAAGCTAACTGAAGAAAATAATTTCTTAAAAATTAGAATTGGGCAAGTAGAAGCTAAGGACTCTATGAGACATCAAGATCAAAATCAAACAAAATCAAAAGGATGAAAAAATAAAAACAAATGTAAAATACATCATTCAAAAAACCAACTGACCTGGAAAATATATCTAGGAAAGATAATTTAAGAATTATTGTACTACCTGGAAGCCATGATCAAAAAAAGAGCCTGGACAGCACCCTTCAAGAAATTATCAAGGAAAACTGCCCTCATATCCTAGAACCAGAAGGTAAACTAGTCATTGAAACAAACCACTTATTAGCTCCTGAGATTCCAAAATGAAGACTTCAAGGATTATTGCAGCCAAATTCCAGAACTATCATGTCAGAGAAAATACTGCAAGTAACCAGAAAGAAACAACTCAAATATCAAGAAGTCACAGTCAGGATTACACAGGACTTAGCAGCTTCTACATTAAAGGATCGAAGGGCTTGGAGTATGATATTCTGGAAGTCAAAGGAGCTTGATTACACCCAAGAATCAACTACCTAACAAAACTGAACATAATCTTTAAGGGGAATAGATGGACATTCAGTGGAATATGCGTTCAAACTTTACTGATGAAAACACCACAGCTGAAGAGAAAATTTGATCTTCAGGCACAAGACTCAAGAGAAGCATAAAAAGGTAATCAGGAAAAACAAAACAAAACATATTATTCAATAAGGTAAAACTGTTTATATCCCTGCATGGGAAGATGATACCAGTAACTCTTAAGAACTGTATCTGTATTAGGGCATGTTGAAGAAGTATTCTTAGAGCATGTGGATATAAGTTGACTTCGATGTGATAATGAAAAAAAAGTAAGGGGTGGAAAAAAAAGGATTGTACTGGGAGAAAAGGAAAGGGGGAGGCAAAATGGGGTAGATCATATACCATGAAGAGGCATGAAAGACCTATTACAGTAGAAGGAAAGAAGGGAGGGGGTGAGCATTGTTTGAATCTTACTCTCAACAGATTTTATTCAAAAAGGAATAACATACACACTCAGTTGGGTAAAGAAATCTATCTTACCCTATAAGGAATTAGATGGGGAAGGGGAAAAGAAAAGGGAGAGGAGGCTGACAGAAGAAAGGGCAATTTGAGGGAGGTTGTGGTCAAAAGCAAAACACTGGAGAGGAGAGACGGTGAAAGGAGAGAGAGAGAGAGAAAAGTATTATAAACAGGGAAAAAAGGATGGACAGAAATACAGTTAGTAATCATAACTGTGAATGGGAAAGTGAATGGGATGAATTCACCCATAAAATGAAAGTGGATAGTGAAGTGGATTGAAAACCACAGTTCTACATTATGTTGTTTACAAGAAATTCATTTCAAGCAGAGATACATACACACAGAGTAAAGGTAAAAGGCTGGAATAAAATGTATTATGCCTCAGGTAAGGTTAAAAAAAAAAAGCAGGAGTAGCAATCCTGATCTCAGATAAAGCAAAAGCATAAATAGATCTGATTAAAAGAGAAAAGGAAGGAAACTACATCTTGCTAAAAGGTACCATAGACAATGAAGTAATATCAATACTAAACATATATTCACCAAGTGGTTTCAAATCCAGATTCTTAGAGGAGAAGTTAAGGGAGTTATAGGAAGAAACAGACAGCAAAACTGTACTAGTGGTGAACCTCAACCTTCTCATCTCAGAACTAGATGAATATAACTACAAAATAAATAAGAAAAAAGTTAAGGAGGTGAATAAAATTTTAGAAAAGTTAGATATGATAGATTTCTGCAGAAAACTGAATGAGGTAGAAAGGAATATATCTTTCTCTCAGTGGTACATGATAGTTCCACAAAAATTAACCATGTATTGGGCATAAAAACCTCATAATCAAATGCAGAAAGGTAGAAATATTAAATGAATCCTTTACAGATCATAATGCAATAAAAATACATGTAATAAAGGTCAATGGGAAGATAGAATAAAAACTATCCATAAACTAAATAATCTAATCCTAAAAAATGAGTGGGTCAAACAACAAATCACAGAAACAATCAGTAATCTCATTAAAGAGAATGACAATGAGACAACATAGCATTACGAGATGCAGCCAAAGCACTTTAGGGGAAATTTTATATATCTAAATGCTTACATAAATAAAGTACAGAATGAGCAAATCAATGAATGAAACATGCAATTTAAAAAAAATATAAGAAACAAATTAAAAATCCCCAGCTGACCACCAAATTGGAAATCCAGAAAATCAAAGGTGACATTAATAAAATTGAAATAAGAAAACTACTGAACTAATAAATAAAACCAAGAGCTGATTTTATGGAAAAAAAAATAATAAAATAGATAAACCTTTGGTTAATTTGATTTAAAAAAAAAGAAAGAAGAAAACCAACTTACCAGTATCAAAAACGAAAAAAGGTGAATTTACCACCAATGAAAAGGAAATTAAAGCAATAATTAGGAGCTATTTTTCTCAACTATATGCCAATAAATCTAATGATCTAAGTGAAATGGATGAATAGTTACAAAAAATATGTAAATTGTCCAGATTAACAGAAGAGGAAACAAAATACTTAACACTATTTAGAAAAAGAAATTGAAGGCATCAGTAAACTCCCCAAGAAAAATCACCAGGGCCAGATGAATTTACAAGTGAATCCTACCAAACAATTAAAGAACAATTAATTCCAATACTACATAAACTATTTGGAAAAACAGGTGAAGGAGTCCTACCAAAATCCTTTTGTTACACAAATACGGTGCTGATACCTAAAATAACAAAAGCCAAAACAGAGAAAGAAAATTATAGACCAATTTCCCTAATGAATATTGACACAGAAAATTTACAGAAAATATTAGTAAAGAGATTGGAATTTATACCAGGAATACAGGGTTGGTTCAATATTAGGAAAACTATTAGCATGTCTTACCATATCAATAGCAAAAGCAACAGAAATTATACTATTATCTCTCAATAGATGTAGAAAAAGCTTTTGATAACATACAGTACCCATTCCTATCCAAAACATTAGAGAGCATAGGAATAAATGGAGTTTTTCTTAAAATGATAAGTAGTATCTATCTAAAGCCATCAGCAAGCATTATCTTTAATGGGAATAATCTAGAAGCCTTCTCAATATGATCTATGGTGAAACAAGGATGCCCATTATCACTACTATTATTCAATATTGGACTAGAAATGTTAGCTTTAGCAATAAGAGAAGAAAAAGGAACCAAAGGAATTAGAATAGGCAAGGAGGAAACAAAACTATCACTCTTTGCAGATGACATGATGGCAAACATAGAGAATCCTTGAAAATCAACTAAAAAACTACTTGAAATAATTATCAACTTTAGCAAAGTTGTGGGATATAAAATAAACCCACATGAATCATGAGTAATTCTATATACTACCAACAAAGCCTGGCAGCAAGATATAGAGAAATTCCACTTAAAATAACTGTAGACAATATAAAATATTTGTGAGTCTACTTGCCAAGAAAAACCCAGGAACTATATAAGCACAACTGGAAAAGATTTTTCAGGTCTAAAGAATTGAAAAAAAAAATAGTGGGCCAGTTTATATAATAAAAATCGCAATTCTACCTAAATTAATTCACTTATTCAGTGCCATACCAATTATACTACCAAAAATTATTTTATACAGCTAGTAAAAATAATGACAAAATTCATTTGGAAGAATAAAAGATCAAGAATATTAAGGAAACTAATGAAAAGAAATGCAAAGGAAGATGGTCAACTGTACCAGATCTAAAACTATTTTGTAAAGTAGCAATCAACAAAACCATTTGGGACTGGCTAAGAATTAAAATAGTGGATTAGTGGAATAAATTAGGTAGTCAAGACATGGTAGTGAATGCTTATGGTTCAGTTTGATAAACTGAAAAACGACTTCAGCTTCTAGGATAACTCACTATTCGACAAAAACTGCTGAGAAAATTGCAAAATAGCATGGCAGAGACTAGGCCTAGAACAACATCTCAAATGCTATACTAAAATAAAGTCAAAATGGATACATAGTTTAGACATAAAGGGTGATACTATAAGTAAATCAAGAGATCAAGGAATAGTTTACCAGTCAGATCTATAAAGAAGGCAAGAATTTATGATCAATAAATAATGAAAAAAAATATTGCACAAATAAAACCAACACAACCAAGATCAGAAGGAAAGCAGAAAGATGGGAAACAAGCTTTATAATAATAAGTGTTTCTGATAAAGGCCTCATTTCTCAAATAAATAAAGAACTGAGTCAAATTTATAAGAATACAAGGCATTCCCCAATTGATAAATGGTCAAAGGACATGAACAGGCAGTTTTCAGATGAGGAAATTAAAGCTATTTACAGTCATATGAAAAAATGCTTTAAATCACTATTGATTAGAGAAATGCAAATTAAAACAACTCTGAGATACTATCTCACACCTATTAGATTGGCTAGTATGACAAAAAAAGAAAGTGATAAATGTTGAAGATGTGGAAAAACTGGGACACTAATGCATACGAATGCATTGGTGTAGGTGTGAACTGATCCAATGATTTGGGAGAGCAATTTGGAACTTTGCCCAAAAGGCAATCAAACTGCGCATAGCCTTTGACCCAATAATACCACTGCTGGGTCGGTAACCCAAAGAGAACATAAAAAAAGGAAAAGGACCTATATATATAAAAATATTTATAGCATCTCTTTTTGTGTTTGTAATGAATTGGAAATTGAAAGGAAGCCCATCAATTGTGGAATGGCTGGACAAGTTGTGGTATATGAATGTAATGGAATACTATTGTTCTATAAGATATGATGAGTAGGATGCTCTCAGAAAAACCTGGAAAGGCTTGCATGAACTGATGCTAAGTGACATGAGCAGAACCAGAAGAATATTATAGTGAGTAACAGCAAAACTGTGCAATAATTAGCTATGATTGACTTAGCTTTTCTCAGCTATATATATATATATGTGTGTGTGTGTGTGTTTGTGTGTCTACATATACATATGTATACAATATACATATGCACATATATATGTGTATATATATACATATACATAAACATACACACATATGTATATAATGATTCAAGACAAGTCCAAAAGACTCATGACAGAAAATGCTATCCACATCCAGAGAAAGAAATATAGAGTATGAATGCAGATCAAAGCATACTATTTTCACTTTTTTTATGGCTTTTTCCCCCCTTTTTTCTGTTTCTTCTCTCAGAACATGACTAATGCAGAAATATGCTTACAAGAATGCACATGTATAACCTATATCAAATTGCTTGCTGTCTTTGGCTATGGGGGTAAATAGGTGTAGGAGGATGGGAGGGATGTAGGGAGAAAAAAATTTGGAACTCCAAGTCTTATAAAAATGAAAGTTGAAAACTATCTTTATATGCAATTTGCTTTGTTTTGTTTTTGTGAGGCAATTTGGATTAAGTGATTTGCCCCAAGTCACACAGTTAATAAGTGTTATTGTCTGAGGTCAAATTTGAACTCAGGTCCTCCTGACTCCAAGGCCAATGCTCTATCCATTGTGCCTTTATATATAATTTGAAAAAAAAATATTATTTTTTAAAGAGCTGCTGTGGAGAGTGGAATAGTGAATTGATAAGGGAGGTAGGTGGGGATAGTATGTCCTAGCAGAAATGAGGATCCACATGTGGTTGTATGATATAAATTTGTAGCAGATCCAAAGAGAATGATTACATGATTTTCTCCATCTTCATTCAGTAACACATGTGAAGAAGCAAAGTCGGTGCATATTGGGAGATTCAAGACTGAAACTTGGCTGGGTGTAATCTACAACATGACTGGGAGGCTAGGGATAAAAGAGAGGAGGGCAGTGTGGAATTGAATTGATTCAGCATAGGATCAAGCTGAAGAGGAGAAAAAGCTTATTGCAGGGGAGATAACTGGTAGAGGTTTAAAGTATCAAGACATTGGACACTGCATTGAGGAGGAAGAGTTGGGTTTTTTAAGGGAAGGCAGATGAAGAGGTGAAAAGCCAATATATTATGGTCAGATAAAGGGATTTCAAGATTTAGAGGAGGTACATTTATAGGTGATGGCAAGATCAAGTGTTTGACCTTTGTAGAGTTTCAGTTGGTGAAAGCCATAATACACAGTAAGAAGTGAAAGCTATAAACTTAAACTCTGTGAAAAGTGGAAGCCCCAGCATAGTGTCATGTTAAAAATCCTATTTCAGACAGTGAGTCATAACTCAGATAATGATTCCAGTAAAAGTTATAACATGGACACAGTGACCATTTTGTGACCAGCATATGACATCTACACAATTCTGTGTTTGGGCATTTACCCAACAACATTGGTTTAATGTTCAAGCTCATAAATGAGCACATTATTAAGCAGAAACCCCAAAATATCCACCAATCAGTAGTGATGTACTCCATTGCTCCTTCTCCCTTTGTCTGATTTCCATAATTACCACAGGGATTTTTGGGGTTCTTTCCGGGAATCCATTGAATCATCTGACAGCTGCTCTAGATTGTCACTGTAAGTATTCATTAATGATTTACTAAACTATTGTACTCAATCTGGAGCCTCTTGGCCTCTTCCTCTGGTATCCAACTCACCCCATGGTTATGGGGGAAGTACAGGGCTCCCCAGTCAGGGAAATTCTAGACCTTAAAACCATCTTTGTGTGTGACTGAGGTGAGGTGGAAGTATAACTCATTAGAAGTGAGTAGGTTAATGAACTAAATTTGAATCAGAAAGGAGAGGAGAAGAAACCCAGGACAAGTAATTTCTATTTAAGCCTTAAAACAAGAGTTGAATTTCTTTGCTGTGGGGTAGGAAAGAGGGAGTGGTATAGATCGTTTGAACAGAAAGGAGATGACTTGGAAAGCAATGTGGAGACTGAAACAGATTTAAAGACCAGAACTTAGGTTAAGATGGCGGAGGGAAAGCAGTGAACTGCTTGAGCTCTCCCTCAAACTCCTCCAAATACCTACAAAAAATGGCTCTAAACAAATTCTAAAGCAGCAGAACCCACAAAAAAACAGAGTAAAACAAATTTCCAGCCCAAGACAACCTGGATGGCTGATCAGAAAGGTATATCGCCCAAGGCTGGGAGAGGAGCGCAGTTTGGTGTGGGCACGCAGGCTGCAGCGACCCTGGGGCAGGCCTCAGAGGACTGAATAGTGGGCAGCTGTGGTGGTTTCCAGACTTCTCAACCCACGAACGCCAGAGACAACTTAGAAGGTCAGTGGGAATAGTCTGTGACTGTGGTGAGAGAAGAAGCTAGGTCTCAGCCACCCCGAGGGCAGCGGCTGTGTCCTGAGCTTCCAGGCCACAGACTGAGGGGTAATCCAGTGACTGATCAGAGGGGGATAGCAAGGATCTCTTTGCCAGTGCTGAGGCAGGAATCTCTTGCTTTTCCCATGCTTGGATCTGGGTCACAGTTCTGAGGGGCAGTGCTGGGATGAGGGAGAGCGCTGGCATGGTGGAGCTTGTTGTGGCAGTGGAGAGGAACACCTCACCCCTTATCATAGCACCTTGGAATAACTGAAAATTTTCAGGTCACTAGAAGTATCTCTGAAAACAGCTGTACAAACCCCTGAACCTTGGGACAGTACATTCTCCAGTTTGGAAACAGGCTCTTACCTTAACAAAGAGTTTAAAACACAAGTAATTGGTTGGGATCATGAGCAAGCAGCCCAAAAAGAGTCAGACTGTATTATCTTACTTTGGTGACAAATATCAAAACATACAACCAGAAGAAAAAAACAAAGTCAAAGCTCCTACATCCAAAACTTCCAAGAAAAATATGAATCAGTTCCAGGCCCTGGAAGAGTTCAAAAGGGATTTTGAGAAGCAAGTAAGAGAAGTAGAGGAAAAACTGGGAAGAGAAATGAGAGTGATGCAAGAAAATCATGAAAAGCAAGTTAAAGGAGACCCAAAAAAATATTGAAGAAAATAACACCTTAAAAAATAGCCTAACCCAAATGGCAAAAGAGATCCAAAAAGCCTATGAAGAGAAGAACGTCTTAAAGAGCAAAATTGGACAAATGGAAAAGGAAGTCCAAAAGAGTACTGAAGAAAATACTTCCTTAAAAATTAGAATAGAGCAATTGGAAGCTAGTGACATTATGAGAAATCAAGATACTGTAAGACAAATCCAAAAGAATGAAAAATTAGAAAACAATGTGAAATATCTCATGGGAAAAACAACTGACCTGGAAAATAGATCCAGGAGAGAGAATTTAAAAATTATTGGACAATCTGAAAGCCATGATCAGAAAAAGAGCCTAGACATCAACTTTCAAGAAATGATCAAGGAAATCTGCCCTGATATTTTAGAACCAGAGGGCAAAATAGAAATTGAAAGAATCCACCAATCTCCTCCTGAAAGAAATCCCCAAAGGAAAACTCCTAGGAATATTGTAGCCAAATTCCAGAGTTCCCAGGTTGAGGAGAAAATATTGCAAGCAGCCAGAAAGAAACAGTTCAAGTATTGTGGAAACACAATGAGGATAACACAAGATTTAGCAGATTCTACATTAAGGGACCACCGGGCATGGAATATAATATTCTGGAGGGCAAAGGAGATAGGATTACAACCAAGAATCACCTATCCAGCAAAATTGAGTATAATTCCTCAGGGGAAAAAATGTTCATTCAGTGAAATAGAGGGCTTTCAAGCATTCTTGATGAAAAGACCAGAGCTGAATAGAAAATTTGACTTTCCAATACAAGACTCAAGTGGAACATGAAGAGGTAAACAGGAAAGAAAAATCTTAAGAGACTTATTAAGGTTGAACTGTTTATATTCCTGCATGGAAGATGATATTTGTAACTCATGAGACCTTTGTCAGCATTACGGTAGTTGGAGGAAAAATTATATGTATGTATATAGATAGATAGATAGATAGATAGATAGATAGATAGATAGATAGATAGATATAGGCCACAGGGTGAGTTGAAGATGAAGGGATCACATCTGGAGAATAAAATTAAGGGGTGAGAGATTATACTAGAAGAAGGAGAAAGGGAAAGGCAGAACGGGGTAAATTATCTCACAAAAAAAAAACAGAAAAGAAAAGGCTCTCACAGTGGAGGGGAAATGGGGGAAGGTGAGAGGGAACGAGTGAATCTTATTCTCATAGGATTTGACTTAAGGAGGAAATAATATACACACTCAATTGGGTATGGAAATCTGTCTTACCCTACAGGAAAACAAGAGGGGAAGGGGACAAGAGAGTAGGGGGATGATAGAGAGGAGGGCAGATTGGGAAAGGGGGTAATCAGAAGCAAATACTTCTGAGGAGGGACAGGGTCAAAAGAAAGAATAGAATAAGTGGGGGGGATAGGATTAAGGGAAATAGAGTTAGTTTTTCACAGCATGTCTACTATGGAAGTGTTTTGCATAATTGCACATGTATAGCTTATATTGAGTTGCTTGTCTTTTCAATGAGGGTGGGTGTGGAGGGAGGAAGGGAGAAAATTTGGAACCCAAAGTTTTAAAAACACATGTTTAAAAAAAATGTTTTCACATGCAACTGGGAAATAAGAAATGGGCTACAAAAATCTGTCCTGCCCTACAGGAAAATAGAAGCGGAAGTGGGGGAGAGATAGCAGAGAAAGCAGACTAGGGGAAGGGGTATTTATAATGCATGCCATCTTGGGGTGGGGGGAGGGGCGAGATGGGGTGAAAATTTGGAACTCAAAATCTTGTGGAAGTAAATGTTGAAAACTCAAAATAAATAAATTTATTAACTAAAAAAAAACAAATAAAGGGTTATCATGCTTCACTGAAGACCTAGTTCATACTGGATTATATAAATGAGTATTAGACCAAGTTGGTAGCATTCTGTAATTTCCTTTAATATCAGCGAAGTTGAGGTAGTAAACATAGATGGTAGAGGTAATGCCAGACTAGGGTTTGGCAAAAGGAGATCAGTGACAGAACAAGGAGGCAAAGGAATTGAGAGTGGAGGAAAATGTCTAGTTGTTCCGGTTATTTGTCAAAAGGCAGAATATTTCTTATCTGCTTCTTGTCAATACTACTGTTGTAGAATCTGCAGAAATCCTTTCCATTCACTTCATCCATTTGCTAATTCACCTCACATTTATTATATGTATCCTCGATTACCCACAATGCTACAGGTTTCCCTCTGTTATTGTATCTAATTTATTCTGTAAATATCTTGTCAATGTCATTTCCCTCTATTAGGTTTATTAGCTCATAGAGAACAGAGATAGTTTTGTTCATTTGTTTTGTTTTGTTTGTTTTTGCCTTCTAGGTGGTACAGTGGATAGACTGTTGAACTTCAAGTCAGGAAGATCTGAGTTCAAATCCTGCTTCAAATGCTTATTAGCTGTATGATCCCACGCAAGTCACTTGAGTCCATCTCAGTCTACTCATCTATAAAATGAGGATAATAATTGCACCATCCCCCTGGGCTGTTATGAGGATCAACTGAGATAATAATTGCAAAGTGCTTTGCAAAACACAAAGCATGACATAAATGCTAATTATTATTATTATTATTTTTCTGGTAGCAGTAGCAGTGGTGGTGGTGGTGTGGGTAGTGGTAGACGTAGCGCTTAGCATAGTGCCTTACACATAGTAAGTACTACATACAAACTTTTCAACTAGACTTGTCCATTATGTATAAGGCATTATGTTAGCCCCTTATAAAGAGATTTATGGTTCTTGAAGTTAAGGAGTTTAAAATCAAATAAATTACTTAAGATAGGTACCCAAATGACTAAGACACAAGATAGAGTGTGAAGTACAAAGTTCTATAAGAAATTTGAGACTATGAAAATTAATATTGTGTTGAAAAAGGTTTCATGCAGAATGAGAAATCTGAATGAGGATAACGCTTGCAAAAACATATAATTATTTGTGAAAATAAAGCTCTTTAGAAGCATCAAATAATAATAGCAATAATAAGAACAATAGCAAACTCAAGAGATAGGACTGATTTTTGACTTCTTCTTTTTTAAGTCCAGTACACAAGCCAGGACAAGACAAAGTCCTGCATGTTATTGAAGTAAACTTCTTTGAAAGCTTCAATTTAGACAGGAACATTATAATATGGCTATGTGTAAGAGCTGCATTTTGCTTTTTTATGATCAACACAAATCAGATTCTGAACAATGAGGCTTCGAATGTTTATTCAGATGGAGCACTGATATACATCAGAATCTTCCATTCAATATCTTATAACTTTAACAGTCTGTTAACTATGTCAATAAGACAAAGAGTCAATAAAAAGCCCATAAAAGGTTGCAGGATTTTTTCCTTAAATATATAGTCTTCTTCCTTTAAATAAAGAACTCTACAAAGGCTTTCAATTACTTCTAATACTTATAAAAATATCCATTTTGCCAATATATAGAATTCTCTGTGATCCTAACAGAAATGACCCTTATATTTTTATACTGTGCAAAACTGCCTGCCAGAAGTAAATGTAGAATATAAGGTCCTATTACACAAATAAATGTGTAAGTATCACATTGACTTGTTAGAGGGCTTTTTGCTTCCTACAAAATACTGTCAGAAAAGATTGCCAATGAGACAAGATTAAAAGATTTAATGACAATGTGTTCCAAAGGTTAGACTTGCTAATCTTTCTTTATTAGAAAAAAAGCCTCTAAAATAAGTGATTATGTTTTAGATTCCCACATATTTCCAGTAATTAAGATACTTTTCCTTGCTGAATTTTCAGAGGGGTAGTATAGGTAGACATAAAACTCTTTTTATTGGGACATTGCTCATAATAAAAATAAAAATTACAATTTTGTTCAAGTAGAATTTAAAAAATAAAATACCACACTTGAGAAATGGTACCATGTCAAGAGGCTATTTAATATTTATTCTGTAATAATTCCAGCATTTATCAAACAAATGAAAATACCTTTGAGATTAGGTTTCAACTAAGATATATATATATATATATTATATATATTATATATATATATTTCTTAATCATACTATGTTTTCATATAGGAATTAAAAATTCACCAAATTCTTAAACTATTAATCAATAAGACATTCAAAGTATGATTGAGCAAAATGAATAATTTTGATTACATTAAATTGAAAAGTATTTGCACAAACAAAGCCAATGTATCCAAGATTAGGGAGGAAGCAGAAAATTGGGAAAGAATTTTTACAACCAGTGTCTCTGACAAAGGCTTCATTTCTAAAATATATAGAGAACTGAGTCAAATTTATAAGAATACAAGTCATTCCTCAATTTATAAGTGGTTAAAGGATATGAACAGGCAGTTTTCAGAGGAAGAAACTGAAGCTATCTACTGTCATATGAAAAAATGTTCTAAATCACTTATTGATTAGAGAAATGCAAATCAGAACGATTCTGAGGTGCCACATTACACCAATCAGACTGGCTAACAAGACAAAACAGAGCAATGATAAATGTTGGAGAAGATGTGGGAAAATTGGAGCACTAATGCATTGTTGGTGGAGTTGTGAAAGCATCCAACCATTTTGGAGAGCAACTTGGAACCATGTTCAAAGGGCTATAAAAATGTGCATACCCTTTGACCCAGAAATAGCATTTCTAGGGCTTATCCCGAAAAGGTCATAAAAATGGGAAAAGGACCCACATGTACAAAAAATATTTATAGCAGCTCTTTTGGTAGTGGCAAAGAGTGGGAAAATGAAAGGATGCTCATAGATTGTGGAATGGCTGAACAAGTTGTGGTGTATGAATGTAATGGAATACTATTGTGCTATAATAATGAGCCAGCAGACTTGAAAAAAAAAACCTGGAAAGACTTACATGAACTGATACAGACTGAAATGAGCAGAACCAGGAGAACATTGTACGCAGTAACAGCCATATTTTGTGATGATTGACTTTGACAGACTTGGGTCTTCACAGCAATGCAAGAATCTAAGACAATTCCAAAAGACTCACGATGGAAATTGCCATCCATATTTAGAGAAAGAACTATGGAGTCTGAATGCAGATAGAAGCATACTATTTGCTCTCCTTTTCCTTTTTTATTGTTTCATTCTTGTGGGAGAAAATTTAAAACTCAAAATCTTATGGAAGTAAATGTTGAAAACTGAAAAGAAATTATCAAAAAAAAATAAACGACAAAGTGTGATTGATTGTACATGCATATATGTATTGAAGAAGAGTGGTCTAGGGAATAGAGAGGTACCCTTAAAGCCAAGATGTCCTGGATTTGAATCTTGCTTTGCATATATAAGTAGGTATAAAAGGTATATTCGATAGTTCAATAAAATATACAAACACATTAGTACCTCATATATTTATCTGTATGGTGTCAACATTGTGTCATGCGATTTGAGGGGAAAGATTTGCAGTATAAATAACCTGTATTTTGTTCCATTCACGATTAAAATGAAAAGTGTAGATCCAAAGAATAATAAATTTTATTGTCTCACATTTATCATTTCTCTCCTTCACATAACAGATCATTGACTCATCTCATGAAATCCTTGGCTCTTTAATATGTCATTTTAGGGTAGATCATTATACAAATCATCACAGATAGTACTACAGAGACAAATACTTCTGCCTCGATTTTTATGAGCTATTTGTCATCAATCATTACTCTAAAGATAAGGCTGAAAGTAATGCAGGTGCTCTTTCATGCTCTGGTCTATGTCATCATCTTTCTGAAAACTGATACCAAAAACTGGCATGTGACAAACACCTTTATCACTTTCTGCATATAATATAATATGCTTAATTTATAACTTTATTTTTCATCTACATGTTATTTCTTTTATTTTATATTTAATATAAAAAGAGAACATTTCAACATACAAAATTCAATAAGACAGAGAAGTGCTTATATGTGTATATATGTATATATACATAATACATGTATCTACATATAAGTATGTGTGAAATTAAATTGTTATTGCATACTCCTAGTTTATTTTTTCTTTTTAAAAATATATAATAAATTTATTACATTATGTTTTGTTATTTTTTTTTTTTTTGGTTTTTTTTGGGTTTTTTTGGTGAGGCAATCAGTGTTAAGTGACTTGCCCAGGGTCACAGAGCTAGTGAGTATCATGCGTCTGAGGCCGGACTTGAATTCAGGTTCTCCTGACTCCAGGGCTGGTGCTCTATTCACTGCACCACCTAGCTGCTCTTATTACATTACTTTGGAATTTACCCCATTTGTCTTGGTTTTTTTATGAATCTTTTCTTTTTTCTTCTGTGTGTTTTAAAAATGTTTCACCAGTTCTGTTTTGTTTCTTTTCTTCTTTTTTGAAAGGATATTCTATCAGTAGTTCTATCCTCCATTTACTCCTTCCCTCATTAAAAAAAAATCCCTTATAACAAATAAACATAGTTAATCAAAAATAAAGGTATACATTTGCCATGTTCAAAAACACATATCTCTTTTTGCACATTGGGACCATTACACCTCTGTCAAAATACTGAAGTCTTCTGGAGTCATCATTAATCACTGATTATTATCAATCATATCACTGATATGATTACAGTTTGTAAGTCTATAAAAGTTGTTTTACTTTACCTTATTGCTAGTGTATCATCTTCCTAGTTAATCTGCTCACTTCAGTTTGCATCAGTTCATATAAATCTTCACAGAATTCTCTAACAATATCCTTTTCAACATTTCTTCCTGATTGTGTTTCCACAGTACTTGAATTGTTTCTTTCTGGCTGCTTGTAATATTTTCTCCTCAACCTGGGAACTCTGGAATTTGGCTACAATATTCCTAGGAGTTTTCCTTTGGGGATTTCTTTCAGGAGGAGATCGGTGGATTCTTTCAATTTCTATTTTGCCCTCTGGTTCTAAAATATCAGGGCAGTTTTTCTTGATCATTTCTTGAAAGATGATGTCTAGGCTCTTTTTTTGATCATGGCTTTCAGATTGTCCAATAATTTTTAAATTCTCTCTCCTGGATCTATTTTCCAGGTCAGTTGTTTTTCCCATGAGATATTTCACATTGTTTTCTAATTTTTCATTCTTTTGGATTTGTCTTACAGTATCTTGATTTCTCATAATGTCACTAGCTTCCAATTGCTCTATTCTAGTTTTTAAGGAAGTATTTTCTTCACTAAACTTTTGGACTTCCTTTTCCATTTGGCCAATTTTGCATTTTAGGGCACTCTTCTCCTCATTGGCTTTTTGGACCTCTTTTGCCATTTGGGTTAGGCTATTTTTTAAGGTGTTATTTTCTTCAATATTTTTTTGGGTCTCCTTTAGCAAGCTTCTAACTTGCTTTTCATGATTTTCTTGCATCATTCTCATTTCTCTTCCCAATTTTTCCTCTACTTCTCTTACTTGCTTTTCAAAATCACTTTTGAGCTCTTCCAAGGCCTGGGACTGATTCATATTTTTCGTGGAGGCTTTGGATGTAGGAGCTTTGACTTCATTATCTTCTTCTGATTGTATGTTTTGACCTTCTTTGTCACCAAAGTAAGATAATATAGTCTTACTCTTTTTGCGAGGTTTGCTCATGATTCCAGCCAATTATTTGAGTTTTAAACTCTTTGTTAAGGTAAGAGTCTGCTTCCAATGTGGAGAATGTACTGTCTCAAGCTTTGGGGGTTTGTGCAGCTGTTTTCAGAGATACTTCTAGGGACCTGTAAATTTTCAGTTATTCCAAGGTGCTATGATAAGGCACGAGGTGTTTACTCCTTTCCTAGTCTGTGCTCTGGTCTATGAGTGACCACAAGCAGTCTTTTCTGTCTTGGAACTGTCAAGAGGATTTCCTCTCCACCACCACTACAAGCTCTACCACACCAGCACTCCTCCTGGCCCCAGGATTGCCACCCAGGACTGTGACCCAGGTCCAAGCAAGGGCCAAGCAAGAGATTCCTGCCTCAGCACTGGCAAAGAGATCCCTGCAATTACCCTCTGATCAGCAACTTGATTCCCCCTCAGTCTGTGGGCCGGAAGCTCAGGAAGCAGCCACCATCCTGAAGGTGCACTCGGGACTTGCAGCTGGGATCTAGCTTCTCTCTCTCACTGTAGTCACAGACTTTTCTCACTGACCTTCTAAGTTGTCTTTGGTGTTTGTGAGTTGAGAAGTCTAGAAACTGCCACAGCTGCCCTTGATTCAGTCCTCTGAAGCCTGCTCCAGGATTGCTGCAGCCTGTGAGCCCATGCCGAGCTGTGTTCCTCTCCCAGCCTGGCGTGATATACGTTTCTGATCAACCATCCCGGTTGTCTTAGGCTGGAAATTTGTTTCACTCTGTCTTTTTGTGTGTTCTCCTGCTTTAGAATTTGTTTAGAGCCATTTTTTATAGGTATTTGGAGGGGGTTGGGGGAGAGCTCAAGCAAGTCACTGCTTTCACTCCATCATTTTGGCTCCACCCTCATGATTTGTGTAAGATCAATAACATTCCATTCTATTCCCCTATGGGGCCACTCTATAGTTTCAAGTTCTTTGTTAGAACAAAACAAGCTTTTGTAATTTTACTCTTTCTTTGATTTCTTTTGAGCATTGGTCTGGTAGTAGTATCTCTATGTCAAATGGTATGATTCATCTTCATTAAATTGTAAGTTGCCTGATATTATATGGTAAGCTTCTTGGGGACTGGGATTGTCTTTTGCCTTTCTTCGTATCTCCAGCACTTAGCACAGTGTCTGGCACATAGTAGATGCCTGATAAATGTTTATTGATTTTTTTTCAATTTTGATCTGTAAGATAATCAGATTGGAAATCCAATAAGGAACCTTTTTATAATTTCTGCAAAATTTCTTGCAGCTCTGACATAGCTCCTGTAAATAAAGCACAGATATCTAGGGGAGGAGGAGCCAAGATTACAAAGTAAATGGAGGGGCTCACCTGAGATCTCCCAAATTACAGTCCAACAACTTTAAAATAAAACCTCAAAATGAAATCTGAAACAATAGGGAAAAAAAGGTGGAATGAAACAATTTTCCAGCCAAAGACAACTCAGAAGGTTAGCAGAAAAGGTATGTCTCACTGGGATGATAATGGAATAGAGTTCAGTGCAAGCATCCCCAACAAACCAGCAGCAGGCCATAGGGGAAACTGAATGCTTTGCAGTTTACAGACCATAAGGGGATCAGAGAACTGGTCAGAAGGAGATTACAGGAATGCCTTTGCTGGCACTGGTGCAGGACTCTTTTACTGTCAATATGCATTTCTAGGTCATCATCCCAGGGCCTAGAGCATCAGAAGGAGCAAGTACCATGGTCACAGTTCCAGGGTGGAAAAGAGTGTTTGTGGTCACTCACAGACCACAGCAAAGGCCATAATTCTCTTTAGATGGAAATATTCAGACACCCAGAATTAGTTCTGAAAACAGCAGCATGAAAAACCTGAAACTTGGTACAGTGTTCCCTACATCACAGGAGCAGAGCCAATTTCAACATGTTAAAAGTAAAGAAACAGGCTGGAAAATGAGCAAAAAAGCATAAAAATAGTCTTACCATGGAAAGTTACTATGGTGGCAGGGAAGATCAAAACACAAACTCAGAAAAAGACAACAATGTCAAAGCAGCTATAACCAAAACCTCAAAGAAAAATGTGAATTGTTCTTAGCCACAAAAATAAATATCCTAGAAGAGCTCAAAAGAATTTTAAAAATTGAATCAGAGAAGTAGAGGGAAAATTGGGAAAACAAATGACAGTGATACAAGAATATCATGAAAAAATTTAACAGTTTGGTAAAGGCAGCAAAAAAAAAACAATGAAGAAAGTAATACCTTAAAAAACAGAATAGGACAAATGGTAAAAGAGGCACAAAAATCAATTGGATAGAAGAACTCCTTAAAAAGCAGAATTGGTGACAGGGAAAAAAAGATGTATAAAAATGCACTAAAGAAAAAACTCCTTAAAATTAGAATTTGCCAAATGGAAAAGCAGATATAAAAGCTGACTGAACAAAATAATTCCTTAAAAATCAGAACTGGTCAAGGGGAAGCTAATGATTACTTGAAATATCAAAAAACAGTAAAACAAAATCAAAAGAATGACAAAATAGAGGAAATTGTGAAATATCTTATTGAACAAAAAAACTGACCTGAAAAATAGAAGAAAGATCATTTAAAAATTATTGTATTCTTCAAAAGCCATGACAAAAAAAAAGTCTAGACATCATCTTTCTTGAAATTATCAAGGAAAACTGCCCTGATATCCTAGAACCAGAGGATAAAATAGAAATTGAGAGAATCCACTGATCATCCCCTGAAAGATACCTCAAAATGAAAACTCCCAGGAATATTAGAGCAAAATTCCAGAGCTCCCAGATCAAAGAGAAAATATTGTGAGCAGCCAGAAAGAAACAATTCAAGTATCATGGAGCCACTGCAGGACAACACAAGATGTAGCAGTTTCTGCATTAAAAGATCAGAGGGCTTGAAATATTATATAGTAGATGGCAAAGGAATTACAATTACAACAAAGAATCACCTACTCAGCATAACTGAGTATAATCTTTCAGAGGCAGGGGAGGGGGGGAGTACATTCAATAAAATAGAGGACTTTCAAGCATTCTTGATGAAAAGACCAGAGCTCAGTAGAAAATCTGACTTTCAAATGATAAGGCAAAAGTCAAGATGACTGGTGATGGCCCAGGATGTAATCAATGACCTTGGCATTTTTTATTTTTGACCAGGGTTTAAGTGCTCCACACCACCTGTTTCAGCCACCTTTATGACTGTTGTAACAATTGTTCTCATTTGCCCATTCCTTCACAGAAAGTCGTCACATACTTGGGGTAGACATCACCCTAACTTAACAATGGGTTTGAGGTGTGTTGGTTACATTCAAGCTGGTTGCTGTACACACTATATTTTCTTGGAACTAGAGGTGGGTTGGATGACAGATGGATACCAAAGATGTATGAGCAGCACTGAAAAGGGCTCAGCAAGCCTTCATGCTAGAAATGCTAGCCTTCCCTGTATTCCCCATATATCCCAGAGGGAAGTATAAGGGAAGGGAGATAATTGAAGAAGGGGAGGTTGATAGAAGGGAGAGCAGATTGAGGGAGGCAATGGTCAGAACAAAACATTTTTGAGGAGAGACAGGGTAGAAGGAGAGACAAGGATAAGCAGGTGGAAAAATAGGACAAAAACTTCTAGGAAAAGTAAAAAGCAGTTTAGCAGAATCCAGGTATAGATAAACATCTCACACTGTATATTAAGATAAGGTCAAAATAGCACATGATTTAGATATTAAAAGTGACACCATAAACAAATTAGGAAAGCATGGGATCCTCTGTCAGATCTATGGATAAGAGAAGAATTTGTGACCAAACAAGAGATAGAGAGTAAAAAAAATTATGGGATATTAAATGATGAATATTGATTATATTAAATTTAAAAAAAGATTTTACACAAACACAACCAATGCAACCAATATTAGAAGGGAAGTAGAAAAGTGGGGGTAATTTTACAGTTAAGTTTTTGTGAAAAAAACTTCATTTCTCAAACATATCCAGAACTGAGTCAAGTTTATAAGAATACAAGTTATCCCCCAATTCATAAATAGTCAAAGGAAATGAATAGGCAGTTTTTAGATGAAGAAATCAAAGCTATCTATAATCCTATGAAAAAATTATCTAAATCACTATTGATTAGAGAAATGAAATTGAAAACAACTCTGAGGTACTATCTCACACCTATCAGATTAAGTGATATGACATAAAATAAAAGTGACAAATGTTGGAAGAGATATAGGAAAATTGGGACACTAATGCCCAAAGGACCATAAAACCGTTCATGCCCTTTGACCCAGCAATACTAATACTTGGTCTGTGTCCCATAGAGATCAATAAAAAAGAAAAAAAAAGACCTATATGTACAAAAATATTTACAGCAGCTCTTTTTTGTGGTGGCAAAGAATTGGAAATTGAGTGGATGCCTATCAATTAAAGAATGGCTGAACAAGTTGAGGTATACAATTATGATGGAATACTATTGTGCTGTAAGAAATGGTGAGCATGATGCTCTGACGAAAAAAAAGATTGAAAGATTTACGTGAACTGATGCAAAATGAAGTGAGCAGAACCAGGAGAACATAGTACACAGCAAAAGTAATATTGTAAGATGATAACTGTGAATGATAACTGAGCTATTCTCAGCAATACAATGATCCAAAACCATTTTGAAGGACTTATAGTGAAAAACTCCTAGCCATCTAAAGAGAAAGAACTGATGGAGTCTGAATGCAAATCAAAGCATACATTTTTTACTTTATTTTTCTTGTTTTTTGTTTTATTTTTGGTCTGCATTTTCTTTCCCAATATTATTAATATGGAAATGTTTTGCATGACTGCACATGTAAAACCCATATAAAATTGTTTGTCCTCTCAAGGAGGGAGTGAGAAGGAAGATATAGAGAGAATTTGGAACTCAGAATTTTAAAAAATGAATTTTAAAAAAGGTTTTTACATGCGATTGGAAAAAATGTTTTGTTTTGTTTGGTTTGGTTTTGATTTGTTTTTAAATCCACATTTATGCTGACTTTGGCTTGCCTTTTCAGACTTATTATACCATCTTCCCCAACTAACCTAGTTTTCTTGCTGGTCTTCACAGGTAACATAGCATCTTCCATTTGCTTGCTTTTGGAGAGGTTGTCCTCCATATCTAGAATGCAGTCACACAACATTTCATTTAGTATCATTAATATTTTTGAAGTTCAGCTTAAATTTCATCTTCTACAAGAGGCCTTTTCTAATCTCTCAGCAGTTAGTACCTTCTTTCTTATAATTATTATGTTTGCTTTTCATATATTTTAATTTAATTATATATGCACATGTTGTTTCCACCAAAAAAATGTTAAGTTCTGTGAGGGCAGAGACTGTTTTGCTACCACAAGCACTTACTCTAATGCCTGGCACATAGTAGCTAAATAATACATATTTACTGAATGATCTATAGAAAAGTAAATTCACGATTGAGAAAATAAAATTAATTCTGATTCCATTTTGTAATTAATTATATTCTGTATCACCCCTACTACATTGAAATTCTCTAAGCCATTCTCTTTGTCTCTGAGTTAACTTCATAAGTTTGCCTTTCCTATCTGTGGTAAGTTGTCCCATAAATCACGTTGATTCAAAGAAATATATCGTCTCTATCCATCTTATTGTCCATGTAAAAGTAAGGGATCTCTATTAACTTGCTAACAAGCCTGGGAAGATGCAGGTGGGTGGCAGGAAATCCGTTTTCTCTATGATGCTGGTTTTCCTTCAAGAAAGTCTGGACTGTTATCTTTGTGCCCCTAACTAACCACGCAGGTGGACACCACCAATGAATTTTCCATACCAACAAGATGGAAGGAGGAGTGCTAGCCCTGCATTACTGAATTCCATCCAATCATATTGTTTTCCATCACTTATGATACTTCAGACTTTGTAACCAATCATACTGTTTTATTCTTTCTGTTCGCTTGTACTTCCCAAAACTATATGAAGGTCACTAAGCCCTACCTTGTAGTCTTTTAACTGAGAGATCCCTTTTATTGCTAACTGCTAGCCTTACCAATAACTTAAACATACTTAGAACTTTGTGCCTCAGTTTACCTTAATTTCAATCACAACACCATCAAAAATAAACTGTTTTAGTAGTCAAGGCTGAAGTAATGGCTGAAACCTGACTTAAGTAGTGTAGGAAAGATTATATATCTTTGTTAAACTCTCTTGTTGATATAGATTTACCACTGCTCTACAAATAGCTTAATTTCAGTTTTGCTTTTAATATTTCTCTACTTGATTGATGTGGACATGATTTGTATTTACTGTTTTGCAAAGCATAGAATTCTGTTGTTTCCATTTAGTGGAATGCCCCTTGATATTTCACAAATCTTAGTTGTCTCATGGGTCTTTTCAAAAAGAACATGATTACTGTTCTTCTAATTTAATATGATTTTCTTCCCCGGATTTTAAGCAAAGACAAGGGAAGAAAAGGTAAGATGTCAGAAAACAATGTGTGATTGGGTCTTTTGCAATAAAAACGACTTTACAATATTGAGGTTGTATCTGTCTTTATGTTCAGCTTATTTTTATTTATTTGTTTGTTTTAGGTATCTATTAGTTTGCTCCAGATCATTTGGGCTTCTGTTCATCACTGGTTCTTTAACCTAGAAGAGATTCTTAGACTATCAAAGCTGAAAGGTAACTTGAATACATCCAATTCAATTCTCTGATGGTTATAGATCAGGAACCTGCAATCCAGGGAGGAATGAGCCTTCTCTAACAGGCAATTTCTACTGGTGCTAGGCTGGGTGAAATAAAACTGGCTAAGTCATACTAGGAGAACGATTTTTTTTACCATTAATAAAGAAAATCTTTAAAATACTTACTATTAGTTTATATCCTTTTTGGAAATGACTATAGTTTGTTTTGTTTTGTTTTGTTTTGTTTGTTTTTAATTGGTGTATGTCTGGGTTTATTACAGGAACATAAAGGAGTAAATGTACACATATGCACATATTCACAGATTTCCAGTCAGACATCAGTGCAAAATAATTCAATGTGATCTCATATTTGTCTCTGGCTTTCTTGCAGGTATAGATTTCTGAGTATCCAAAAAGTAAAATTTTAGCAATGTGAGATCAAGAGAACAAAAAAAGAAAGAAAAAGAAAATCTTTATTCTATTCAGCTCCTAAGAAATAAATGTTTGGATTATTTTTTCAAGCATAACTATGGTTCAGTAATGTTTCATTTTGTTGGAAATAAAATGTTTCCTTTACTGATTCTGTTTTAAATATGTCTCCAGTGTCTTTGCATCTCAGTAAGATTTTCTGTTTTGCATTAGCAGTTTAGCATAGCAGAAAGAGTCTCAGATTGGAGCTGGAGAACTTAAACTCAAACACTGACTGATTTTTGATATGTACATTGATCACTTTGGACAAGTTACTTAAAACATTCTGGGTCTTGGATTTATATTTGTAAAATGAGTATTTTGTTGTGGCATTATGATTTCATAAAAATATCATTTCAAAAACCACTTTTATTTCTTGTATATCAAGAATAATTATAACTTTTTTAAAAAATTCTTTATCAACAAATGTTTGCTATGTTCTTATTCATATTTTAATTAAGGCAGTCTCATCACTAACTAGTTATAATAGAGTTAAGTGTTCTTAGAAATGATCTAGTCCAACACTCTCTCTCTATTTTTTTTTCCAGAGGAGAAAACAGAAGCCCAGAGATAGGTGAAATACTAAAGTTATCTTGTGTTGTTTTGCATCTCCACAAGTACCAAATGAACCCAAAGTCAAATGGTAATAAGTTTTAAGACTTAAATTATACTCCAATATGCAAAACTCTAGTAGATCTATAAAATCCCCTGAAAAAATTCCTTTGGTTGACCATGGTTGTAGCATTTTTTGTAAAGACATAAGACTACAGGACACACTAACTGTAAATTGAATTCCAAGTCCTTGCAAATATTGGAGATAAAGCTTTCATCTCACAAAATCCCTTATTCAAATGCTTTTATCATATATCATGCACCTTCCTTACAGTGTTGTTGTGAGAATCAAACTTGATGATATATATAAACAGCTTTGCAAACCATAAAGTGATGCATGTTGTTGTTGTTGTTATTCAGTCATTTCAGTTATGTCCAATTCTTCATGACTCCAGTTGGGGTCTTCTTGGCAAAGATACTGGCATTGTTTGCCATTTCCTTTTCCAACTCATTTTATAGATGAGGAAACTTAAGGAAACAGAGGTAAGTGACTTTCCCAGGGTCACACAGCTAGTGTCTTAGGCTGGATTTGAACCCAAGAAGATGAGTCTTCCTGACTCCAGGTACAGTATTTATCCACTGCACCATCTAGCTGCCCAAGGTGATAAATAAATATTATATAATGATAATAACAACAACAATATTCATGTAGTGCTTTAAGGTTTACAAACCGCTTTACAAGTAATACACATAGCTAGCAATAATCTGAGGCTGGATTTGAACTCATCATTCATTATTATTATTATGGCTATAGTAGAATACTAGAACAATGACCCTATAATAAGACAAGATAATATAGAATCTCTTTATTTAAGGTAAAGGTTTTTAACTTCAAATCACTTAGTTCAATATTTTCAGGACCTATGACATCACTCTGGTGGTTATTATCCACAGAAATGCAGACTGAAAACTTTCAACAGACAGTTTTCTAGAATTCCCATAGCTAAACATAGCAACACTTTGTGTTCCATCTTGAGATACATATCTCCAAATTTAATTAGGCTAATCATTAGACAATAGATACACTGTCTTAAGCCAGTCCTATGGTCAAGAACTTTCTAGGCAGCTAGGTGGCCTAATGTCAAGAAGACCTGAGTTCAAATCTGGACTTAGACATTTACTAGATGTGTTACCTTGAGCAAGACACTTAACCTCTGTTTGTCTTAATTCACTAAAGAAGGAAATGACAAGCCACTCCAGTATGTTTGCCAAGAAAACCCCATGGAAAATATGTTCCACAGGATCATGATGAGTCAGACATGACTAAACAACAACAAGACTTTCTAGAACTTGTATTCCAGTAGAATAGCCTTTAAGAATCTGGAGTCACATATCTGTCCCAGAGACTCAATAATAGTCCTTAAATAGAGTTTTATTTTTAATTAAAATGGGATGATCATGTTTCTACTTATATGTTTATATGATAATCAACATTTGAAGAAGATAGTTTATTATGGAACATCCTCTCCATAAAATGTATGCACACTTACATGCACTTCAAAATTGGGGGCAACTCAAGAGGAAAATTATTATGGAACAGAATCGTATGACAATCAAGATGTATATTGCTTATATACAAAAGAAAGGTGTGAAAAAATAGAAATTACAGGACTTTAATAAGTAATGAGTTTTATTTATTTTTTCTTTTCTCACTCTTTCAATCTTCTAGCACTTCCCCAGTATAAACATTGTTATTACACTGTTCAATAGTGTGAATACTGTTTTTGCCTTTCTTTGTATCTTCATCACTTAGCATCATTAGTGATTGTCACACAGTACACATTATAGACACATTCAATCATTCCTGGACTGTTACTTACTGACTTGATATATATGCATGTATACACACATTTCCCCAAATATATAAATATTTTCCTCCTTTCTACTTCTACTGCTACTACTTTGCTTTATTTCAAGTATTTCAGGCCTTCATCATCTTTCACTTAGACTCATGTAAGAGCATTATAATTGAATTTCTTGCCTTCAATGTCTACTACCTCCAATGTACTCAAAATTCTTTCATTGTACAATTATTATAATCCAATGCACTATTCACAGTGTTCTCTGTATCAAAACCTTCAGTGGTTATCCATATTTGAATAAAGGTCAAACTTCTTAGCATGATATTCAGTCTTTTAAGACCGTACTCCAATGTACCTTTCCTGCCTTTTTCACACTATTACTCTTAATGCACCATATATTTTAGTCAAATTTGATAATCCTAGTCTTATACTTCCAACTCCTATTGTCTTTGCTCAAATTATCATCCTAGCCAAGAATGAATGAAAATAATTTATTAATATGGAAAGCACTGTGTTAAGTGCTCAGTATATGAATACAAAATCATGTACAGATCTTGTACTCAAAAAGTATATATGTTCATAGAGAAAGAAAACACACAGATGACAGTGTTGGCCTGAGAGGGATATTTTGGTTTGAATATTTACAAGGATGATGAATAGAGCTATAACAAAGTTGATAAATACAATCTTTCCAGGAGCAATGATAGGTGATTATATGAAAAGAAAACATCCTACCAGAAAGTATCTAGAAACAACTCTCAAAGACTATGAAGTCACAGGCACAGAAGTGAAGGCCATAGAGGCAGGATATGTGTTTCTCTTACTGCTCTTCATTCTTCAGGGGATGTAAAAGAGGAAAAAAGTATTTCATAAGTGAATAGCTGGCTAAGAAGATTGTATCTAAGAATGTGATTTGGATTTCTGGAAAATATGATAGTATTTAGGTAGATTCAAAAGTGGTTGAATAGCAAGACTTAAAGACTAGTCTTTTACTAGTAGTATGTCAACTTAATATGAAGTATTACTCTGTGTTAAATTCCAGGAATCTAAACATGTCTCTAAGCTTTTTTATTTTTTTATCAAAAAACAGAATAAAGGCATAGATGGTATTCTTACAAAATTTGCAGATGTCATAAAACTGAGAGGCAGAGCTAACACTATGGATGACAGAGTCAAGATTCCAAAAAGATTTTGAAAGGCAAAAATGTTGAGATGCATCAAATAAGATGAAATTCAATTCATCTGAATTAAATGTAAAGCCTCACATGTAGCTTTAAAAGCCAATTTCAAAAGTACAACATGAGGAATGCACAGTTAGCAGTTGGAAAAAAGCTCTGAATGAGGGAGAGCTTAAAATGTACTGTAAGTTCAATATGAGTCAGAATTTTGATGAGTAGCCAAAAAAAAAAAATGTGATCTTGGGCTGCATTAAGAGATACAGTATCTAGGATATTGTCCTGCTATACTCTGCCCTTGTCAGACCATTTACAGTGTAGCTTGTTGAGTTTTGGACACAGTTTAAGGACACTGATAAGGTAGTGAATGTCCAGAGGATGATGACAGGATGGTTGACTGGTTGGTTGTTGTTCTTCATTCTCGAAGAGGACCAAAATAACATTGCTATGTTGAAGGTAAAGTACAATGTGTCTGACAGTGGTTGGGTACAAATAGTCCATGTGAATATTTGGAAATGTCTCTGAATTGCACTTCTCACATTTCTTTTGAGCTACTGCATAGCACTTTCTTTCATACAGGTATGCCATGCTGGACAGTCCTGTGTCATGCAATTGATTCCAAAGTTCTTCAGAGAGACCTTGAGAGTGTCCTTATATCACTTCTTCTGACCACCATGTGAGCAGCTGCTTTGTGTGATTTTTCCATAAAATAGTCTTTTAGGTAAAAATATATTTGGCATTCAAACAACATGTCCATCCCTTCAGAGTTACACTCTCTGAAGTAGAGTTCAAATGCTTGGCAGTTAAGCTCAAAAAAGGACCTCAGTGTCTGGGGCCTTACCTTATCAGGTGATCTTCAGAATCTTCATAAGACAATTCAAATGGAAGTGATTCAGTTTCAGGCATGGGTCTGGTATACTGTCCAGGTTTCACAGGCATACAAAAATGAAGTCAGCACAATGGCTCTGTAGACCTTCATTTTGGTAGACAATCTAATTCCTCTTTTTTCCCACACTTTCGTTTGGAGCCTCCCAAATACTGAGCTAGCTCTAGCAATGTGTACATAAACCTCATCATCTATGTGCACATCCCTGGAAAGTACACTGACAAAATAAGTGAACTTATCCACAGTATTCAAAATTTCTCCATTTGCTGTAACTGATAGTTCTGTATATGGATGGTGTGATGCTGACTGGTAAAGAATCTGTGTTTTCTTGGGGTTAATTATTAGGCCAAAGTTAGCATAAGCAACAAAGAATTTATCCATACTTTGTTGCATCTTAGTCTCAGAGGCTGCATTTAGTACACAATCATCTGCAAATAAAAAATCATGCATGCATTCTCTCCAATTTAGTCTTGGCTTGCAGCCTTTCAAGTTAAATAACTTACCATCAGTATGGTAGCTGACCTTGATTCTGCATTCATTTTAGTTGAAGGCATCTGACAACATTGCTGAAAACATCATGCTAAAAAGCAAGGGAACAAGTAAATAGTCTTGCTTCACTCCACTGGTGACTAAGAAAATTCAAGAGCGTCATCCATTCTTCAGCACCTGTGCAAGCACATCGTGATGAAACTGATGTACAATACTGATGAACTTCTCTGGGCAACCAAATTTTGCCATAATTTTCCATAAGCCCTCACAACCAACAGTATCAAAGGTCTGGGTCATATTGAAAAACATCGTGTACAGACTTCTGTTCTGCTCTTGGCATTTCTTCTGAAGTTGTTGGGCCGCAAACACCATATTGACTATTCCTTGACCCTTTCTGAAGCCATACTGGCTTGGAGGTAGATGACCATCTTCTAGGTGATGGATCAGCCTATTTGGGGGATTCTGGCAAGAATCTTGCCAAGATCAACTAAGAGAGGGACCCACCCTCTGATTGCCACAGGAAAGTCTATTTCCTTTACTTTTATAGAGCTGGACAATGGAGGCATCCTTGAAATCTTGGGGGATAACCTCCTTTTGCCATATAACTCAGAAAAATTTGGTCAGCTTTTATATAATCAGTGGACCCCCTGCCCCTGCAATCAGCTGGAATAGAATCATCACCATGAGCTTTGTCACATGAAAGGAGCCTAATGGCATTCAAAACTTCTTCAGTTGTAAATTCAGCTAAGAAGGATTGACTTCATCCTGAGGTATATTATGGTCAAAGGCTTCAGCACTGACTGATGATTGATTGAACATTATGGAATTATTCAGCCCATCGCTCTAGGATCATGTCTTTATCACTAATCAAAGTGGCTACATTAGCACTGAGTAATTAAGATGCATCATTGGTCTTTGGCCCCATAAATAGCCTTTATGGCATCAGTAAAAGTGCTTTGGATTGTTATTATCAGAATAAAACTGAATTTCATCTACTTTCTTACTGAGCCAAGAATCTTACATGTCTCTAAGTTTCCTTGCACTTTCCTTTTTTTTTTAGTTTATGTAAAAATTTATTTGACCGAAAGCTAGAAAAAGGTGGTACTATTACATATGATAGATTTGGTAAAGATCTAAATGAAAAGCACTGGTTTCATTCAGCTTCATATTTCCTAGTGTACTTCTGGATAGTGTGATGCTTAATAAATAGGAATGAGGACTATGATTATATGCAAGAAGCAGGGTAATTTTTAATCACAATTGTAAACTTGAGTCTTCATATCTGTTCCACACTGCTGTGGAATAAGGAATGTTTTAGCACTGAGCTGTACACAAGGAAACTGTTTAGCAGCAACAAATAGGCACTGTCTATTTGAATCTCTGAATCCAGGTAAGTCAGGAGGTTTTTGCTCTTTTATTAAAGTTGGTCCCAAAAATAGGGATTAAATTCCCTCTGAAATAAAACAATCTTCCATTTGCTATACTGTGGCAGTCTAAAATAAAATTAAGACAATTCGAAATTTATATGTCTTTTAGTGACAGTGAGGCACCTTTAGTCTTGTATTTCTAGCCACCAGATTCATCGACATAGAAAGTGGCATGGAAAAGGGCTGATAGGAAGCACTACCATGCTACATCGGAGAGACAGGCCACCATATGAATTTCCACTGAATTCCTGGCTGGCTTTGTTGACTGATGCTCAGCCATACAGAAATCAGGGAACAGAACAAACATCATTCCTTATTTGGAATGAGATTTTCAGTTGCTTTGCAGAAGTCAACTTCTAAATGAAAGAAATTGGTAAGGCACTATAACTGGTCCAAATATAGGCTGATCTCACCTAAAATCCTTAAAAAAATCTCATTTAAAGGGAAAAAAAAGTCTAGGTATTCAGTGAAAGTAACATCAATTGTAGCCCACATTTGGGCTTCTATACCAGCCATCTATATTTGGACCAATAAAAAATGGAACCTTAAGTATTCATCCAGAAAAAAATCTAGATGTTGTCTATCATCTTTTAAAAATATTTTCTCAGAGACTGCTCAGAGGATGTTTGCCCTGCAGTATAGAGTGGGAGGAAGGGCCACACTAATTAGGCCATTCTTTGTGCTTTATGACTTCCCAAAACAACCTTCATTATGGATGGAAAGTCCCCACCCATTTTATGAGATGGTCCCTGCCCTTAAGGCTCAGGGTGACTTGGAATGCTTGTGTTCTTAAATCAACCCAGGCCTGATCCAGTAGCTCGGCTGGGTTCCCTGCTATTGTCTAGAGTGTAACAGAACACCCTCAATCTTGGAGATTCTGGTCTAAATTAAATACCCTGCCTGCCTAAGGGGAAAAAAAAAAGCAATTTAAGGATTAAAAAAAAAAGCCAACTGGAAGCTTTAGTGTGCTGTTTGAAAGGAGGAACTAGATTTAACTGGTGCCCAAAGCCTCTCTGATAATAAATATTGGTCAGGTATTCATAATTTGATTGACATTTCCAGTGAAGAAAAGATTCAATAATAGAAGAAACTTCCTACTAGGGAAGGGGACAATATGGACTTCTCGAGTTTCTGGCAAACAAAATTCTTCTTTTTTGATTCACATACAGTTAAGTTCGTTTAATGTCTGATCCAGTGTCTGATGTAACCCCACATTCTCTTCTTTGGCCTGGGCAAGGTTTTCTTCCATGTCATCAGTGGTCTTTTCCAGTTCTGCAACAGTTCTTTCTGCAAACTCAGCCCGGGTCTCAAGCCTCTTTAAGTTTGTCATACAGAAGCTTAATTTCTTCTTCGTACTTATTCTCTTTTTCAGAATACTTCTCAGATGCAGCCTCCAGAGTTTTCAGGTTGTTGGTGACATTCTTCAGCTCCTCTTCCAGATCGCCACACTTAAGCTCTGATACCTCAGCACGCTCTTCTGCTCGCTCTAGCTCTCCCTCAAGGATGACCAACTTACGGGCTACCTCCTCATATTTGTGATCAGCCTCCTCTGCAATATGCTTGGCCTCCTTCAGCTGCATCTCCTGAATTTCCATTTTCTCTTCATCGTTCATCGCTTGGTTCTCAATCACCTTCATTCCTCTCTCACTCTCACCAGCAGCCTTTTCCGCCTCCTCCAGTTTCTGCAGGGCTATGGCCAGACGTTCTTGGGCCCTGTCCAGCTCTTCCTCAACTAGCTGGATTCGTCTATTCGGAGCGGCCACATCTTCAGCTTTTTCTTGCTGCTCTGACTCGCTGTCCAGCTGCTGCTGCAGCCTCTGGACTCCGTCTTCCGACTCATCTGCCTGCTGATGCAGCGCCTGGATTTTTCCTTTTCACTGCCTCCAGAGAGTTGAGGCTGGCCATGAGGACTAGGGGGCTTGGGGCCGGGGAAGCGCTGGGGCTGGCGGGACTGGAGCCGCTGGTCTGCACTGGGGAGAGGAGAGACCGCCCTGGTCCCTGAGCTCCCGCCTCCTTCCCACCCCTTGAGCTGACGAGCCTGTATTTTACTTTTGATGGAGTTAAACGCTACCTTCTTAGAGATCAATGAACCATCCTGCTGATCAACCCTGTGGAGTTCTAATTTTTTCAATTAGGAGCTTCTGAATTTCCCCATCATTTTTGTCGAACTAATCTTGATGTTTTTGAGTGTTCTAACCCAGATAAGTAAATGCAGTGCTGTATATTAAATCTCTGAAAGCTGCCCACTCTCTTGCTGCTTCACTGTTGACACCTGTGTGTTGGCTCAGCTTTCCCTCTAAGTTAGCAAGAAGCTTTTCCCACTCAAAGATGTTCTCTAATCTATTGACACAATCTTCTGGTAATCCTTTTGCCGCTTTTGCTGCTGCTTTTGTTGAATGTAAATAGTTATCTTCAGGAGAATAAGTCTATGATCAGTCCAGCACTCTGGGCCACACATTGTCTTTATCATTTTTACCTTCTGTCCCTCTGTTCTCCTTACAAGGACATAGACTATTAAATGGCAATGTTTGCTGTGAGAGTTCACCCAAGAAGTTTCATTGCATTTAGGTAAACGGAAGATAATGTTGGTGATAAGAAGGTCATGAGATGCATAAGTCTTCAGTAGAAAGTGATCACTGCTGTTGCTGTTTCTGACTACATTCCTCCTAAGGATTCCCTGCCATGTCTGGTAGCATATGTGTACTCTTACATTAAAGCAACCCAGAATTATAAGCTTGTCCTCTTCTGGCATACTGATGATGAGGGTCTCCAGGTTTTCACAAAATTTTTCTTTGATCTCATCAGAGTTCATCATGCTGGGAACACATACACTGATGCATGTATGGCACTTTCCTACAAGCAGCAATCACATTGTCATGAGCCTGTCATTCACTCCTTGTTGGAGGTATACAAGCTTGTTGACTAGACTAATTTTGACTGTAAAACCTATGACAGCTTAATGTATCTAGAAAACTGTGTATCCAGCTCTAACTTTGTTAAGCTGACCTTCATTTGCCATCCTTGTTTCACTCAGTGCTGCTATTTGGTTGTGATATCTGCTAAGTTCTCTTGCAACAACAGCTCTTTGTCTTTCAGGTCTACAGGATTTTGTGTTGTTCATAAGCATGCACACATTCCATGTGCCAATGGTGAGTGGAATCATCTTTGCAGAAGTTTTTGTACTTTTTTGTTTGTTTGTTTCAACCATAGGGTGAGATCCTCACCTGCTGTGGTAAGCTAGCCAGAGTTGGGTGATGAGACAATTTTTAGGGCACCTTTTCTAGCCCCTTCCTCACACCAGGAGGTTAAGTAATGTGGTCATTAAAAGGCTGCTCAGACACCCAGGGGACTGCTAATTCTCACTGTTGCTTCCAGTGAAAAGAAGACCCCATCAACTGGGCTACCTGTGTGGAAGGTTGTGACTGTAGCTCCCAGTGTATCTGCACCTGCTGCTTCATTACTTGTTTGTCACCACAGGATTCTGAGATAGGTAGAAATGGTAAAATGGTATAGGTGATGTCTTTTGATTTATTCATAAATCGGATGTATGTGAGGCAGAGTTGCATGAAGTTATTGGTCTCACTCTCTTTTCCAGAGTCATAAAAGTTCAGTGGCAAGACAAAGTCAAGATGACTGGTGATAGCTTGGGATGCTGTGGATGACCTTGGTGTCTTCAAACTCTAACCCAGCTCCCTTTATGATTGTTGGAACAAGTTTTTTCATGTGCCTATTGTGCCAAGGGAAGTTTTTACAAGCTTGGGGTACACACCCCCTTAAATCACCTAAGTGTTTGGGACCCCTCAGTTACCCTCAACCAGGTGTAGCTCATCTGATGAAATGATTTACCAGGGTGTGGTTGCTGTACATGCTACTGCTTCTTGGAGCCACAGGTGCCTTGAACATGCCCTACATCCCTCTTCTTTATACATATATACATATTATATGTTTATTTTGTAGCAATGGCTGTGGTATTCAAAATACATAGAGAATCGACACAAACACCAAAATACAACCTGTAATAGACGAGAATTCAAAGGAAATGAACAGTTTGAAAAGTATAGCAAGCTATAAATGGCCACATGAAATCATCTTCTAAATCATATATAGCAAGATAAATGCAAATTAAAAATTATTTTGGCATTGATTATTTTAAAAAATGGGAACAAATGTAGAGATAGTAAAGGAAAAAAAACACAATGATATACTGTTGGTGTAGCTGTGAAGACGACCAACTTTCCTGTTATCATTTTAGTATTTTGCAATAAAAATAGCTAATGTGCCCATGCCCTTCATTGCAGTAGTTCCATTTGTATTCATATAAATTGACGAAGTCAAAGCACGCAAGAAAAAAAAAAAAGGTCTGCTATATAACAATATGTTCTTTCCACTACGTATTGTGGTAGCAAAAACACAGAAACAAAGCAGGTGTTCACTGATTGGGAAATGGCTGACTAAACCACAGCAGATGAATGAAATGAAATATAAGATAATTTGATAATTATAATCAAGATAAATTGACAAAATATGAAGGATTTGATGAACAGGAAGATTTGCATGGACTAATGAAAAGTAAAAGTTCTGTATAAGTAGAAATAAAAGAAGAAAACAGAGAGTGACTTACATCACTTCAAATGAAATTATAAGCTGAATAATTTAAAAACTAATGACAGCCTTTAAGAACAAATAATAAAACATATAGTCACACTCCAGGTCAAGAGACAGGAGTTTATTAGGTCACAATATTGTAAACATTGTCATATGTGACAATATAATGAGAAGTTTTTGCTTATTTTTTTTGTCAAAGGGGAGGAATGAATCTGAAGGGGTAGGGAATGAAATGATGATGCTATAAAGTCATAAATAAAATTTATTTTAAAAAGGAGAATTTATACATCATGAAAAACTGAATAATTATTAACAAGTTTTGCTAAATTTATCATTTTATTACTATGTGCTTCAAGGATTCTATGAAATTTATTCACACCTTTCTCACTCTAAAAAAGTGGAAAGCCTTATTTAAAGAGACTACTATGCAAGTTTTTGAAATCTCTTCTGTTCCTTATGTTTGTTGTATTACATGTATTTGTGAAATATTTAAAGGGCTCGATCACCTTATTAAACTGTTTGCATGCTTCCATATGGGAGTATAAAATTTAGAGCAAGTTTGAAACTGTTCACATGCCTGCTTTAATCAAAGACTTTTTTTTAAAAAATTAAACATAAAAAAGAAAGTCAGAGGGAGCTCAGCAGAATGTCAACAATTATATATCAATAATAAAGAATAAGGACTCCCCAAGTAAAAAACTATATTAACCCCATCACTATCAATTATTATCATTTGTTTCACTTCAGTTAGAGGAAGATACACACAAACAAATTTGCAGTTTTCAATTGTCTGTTTCCTTGATCTTGTATACTGGCCAGTGTAGATATAGAAAAAAAAAAGCTGAAGGGGGCTTAAAGAACAGATTCCATGAAGCATGATAAGCCAGAGTACAGACATTGGGACAAAGGATTAAGAAAGCTGATTTTGTTTTGTTGTGCTCCATTTTCTGTATGCTCATTACGTTGCTTCATAATGAAGCAACTGGTTGAGTTGCTGTCAAGACCAGTGATCAGTGGGGGTCAGCTGAGCCAGCTCAGTAAATACTGAGATCTGGAGATTAGATGAAACATTGAATAGGAGCAGACAATCTGGCAAGGTCTCAGGAGGTTATGCTAGGGAGGCAGACAGGCAAGTAGTTTAGGACTCAGGACAATGTGTCAGCAGAGAGATCTGGGCAGTCTGATAATCACTTCCCTTAGAGGAAGGTCTAATGGATGAGTTGGTGGGGGCTGTCTTAACTGGTGGTTAGATGGTTACAGAACAGCATAAAATAGTACTATGGTCATCCAAGCAGGCAGATTGTTGGTGTCAAAGAAGACTGAATATTGATAGCTGGAACAAAGTCCCAAAAACTGGAGTTTTTGCAAAGTTGTGCTCCTAGGATGATTGGTGAAAATAATGTAAATGCCCAATTCCAGAGAAACTAAAAATATGCTATGGGACCCCAAGAATGGCTTTGTTTGGGCACAGAGGAACAAGGAAGTCCATCAAATACCAAATATTATTACATGGCTACAAAGCCAACATTGTGATAGGTGCTGGAGATGCAGATTAAAAATCTTGCCTCAAGTCCAAATTTACAAGGGAAACAACATGAACATATATAAGAATATACAAAATAAGCATAATGATGGAGTGGAAAATATCCCATTTGGCTCTGATGCATTAACTATTTGAGAAAACTTATTGATTGAATCAATCAGAACTGAGTGTGAACAAGGCACCTACTCCCCTGAATCAATCAAAGCCACTGTGTAAAAGACTGAGTGATACCCTAATCACTTTGTAAATGAGGGTAAAAAGAGATTCTGCTCTGGGCATTTGGACTGGAGAAGTTAGAACAAGCAAAGAGCAAAAGGAGGAGCGAGCTATGGCACAGAATTGTGATTATCAAAGTTATTGCCTCTACAAGCAACTGGGAGAGGAGGCTGAGGGGAGTCCCAAGAAAAGTTTAGCTCTTTCCCCATCTTCCCCTCCTGTTTCCTATCTATCTACAGACATTACAATATCATTTGCTGTTTTGTTATCCGAATGTTTCCAGTACACTGAACTTTTCTTCAACCACAAAAAGACCATGGGTTAACTAGAAATAGATTAAAAAAAATGTATGATTAGGAAGAGAGCTCAACCTCTTACATATTAGAAAATTTTCCTAACTGGGAGCTTGGAGCAATTATGATTGAACTCTGAATTTTTCATCTAAATTAAATTCCCTAATACTGAAGATGAACTTATGGGTAATTAAATATCCCTCTAGACTTAAAATGAGGTAATTATTATAATAAGGCCTTAAAGAAGTGTATACACACACACACACACACACATACATATACATATACATATACATGTACATTTCCGTATAATTACAAAGTAATTATGGAGGAAAGGCAGTACTTGCTAAGGGGATCAAGAAGAATATTATGTAAAAGATAACATTTGAACTCAGTTGTGAAAGAAACAAAAGATTGTCAGAAGTGGGAGTAAAGAGGTTATACATTCAAATAAGGTCTCACATGAGAATAAATAGTAGTTGCTTTGGTCAAAATATAAACACCCAGTTGGTAGAAATGGTACAGAGTCTGCACAATCAGTACAAAAGATAAATTTATGACTGACCTATGAGCCTATTAGTCCTGGAAGTCTCCCTAGTTTAGGGCCACATCCCACAGGCCATGCTTTCCCCCTTTCCTACCTATTTCTGTTCCCTTCAATTGCAGATATCATTTCTTCATGGCCAGGCTTTTGGCTCCCTGCCATTATGACAATTTGCTAATCTGATCCATTGTACTAATTTGCTAATGTCTTAATGGGAGAAACTATAGGTCCTCAGAGTCTTTCCTCTAGTTTTTTGTTTAAAGAGTACCTATAAATTACAAACAGGCCTTTTGGAGAAAATCAAGATGCTTGACCTATGGTATTATAAAACTGTGTATGTATAAAAATATATAAAATAATAAAAATGTATAACCCACGGAAGAAGCTAATAAAAATATCTCTAGTATCATATTTATACATGTACACATGGTATTTGTATATATGTACACACACATATATAATTGAATTTGTTGAAAATAAAGAACCTACACATTTACACACACATATGTGTATTCTTTATCTTCTATTCAACAAATTCAATTCAATTCAATAAATATTTATTGAGCCTGTTACATGAAAAGCATTGTGGAAGACATAGTGGATACAGAGATTCACATGACAAAGATCTTCTTGAGTTGACATTCTAACAATAAGAAGAGACATATAGAAATTTGCAAATTGTTTTCCTTTAAATCTCAGTATTCATCTTAAAAAACAAAAACAAAAACAAAAAAACAAAAACAACAAATAACTACTGATTAGCAAGAGATTTGAGTAATCCTGAACTTGATTTGCAATAGGTTCTTTCATTCACTTTTTATGCCCAATATTTTTACTTTGATCTCTTAAAGTTGCCACAAAAGCTCTTTGTAACTGTTTGTCCTTCTTTCCGATTTTCCTTGCTGTGGTTAAAAAAAAAAAAAAAGAACTTCTAAATCAATACTTGATGTTGGTGTTGCTGTTCACTCATTTCAATCATGTCTGACTCTGTGTAACCCTCTTTGAGGTTTTCTTGGAAAAGATAATGGAGTTGTTTGCCATTGCCTTCTCCAGCTCATTGTACAGATGAGGAATCTGAGGCAAACAGGATTAAGTGACATGCCCATAGTCACAGAACCAGTGTCTGAGATAAGATTTGAATCAGGAAGATTCATCTTCCTGATCCCAGGCCCAGCACTCCATCCACTTCAACACTTAGCTGCCAAAACCACTAGTCACTTATCACTGTGCTCAATTTTTTTTTTACACTTAAGCTCCCCCTCTCCCATCTCTTCTTCCCCTAAAATTAAGCCATTCATTTTTTTCCATATTTTCACATACTTTTTTTCATTAAATATGACAATCTACCATTATTGAGCAGTATTTGACATATAATTCAAAAAAATTGCAGAATAGTATATCTAAAAATCCCTGACATCCTCACACTCTCTTAGTCAGTCAATGGTCAAATACATTTCCAAATAGAACAGTTACTAGTTCAGTGCTTGTAATACTCAGCTGGGTAGAAATTCATGAGAAGTAGCTTTCTAATTTATCTTAAAAAAATCCTTTCTTTAGCTGCTAGAGGATACTCCATTTTCTTTTCTGCTAAAAATGCTCAGACTTCACATACTGCCAAGAAAATGAAATGAAATTGAATTTGAATTAGTATTTCCATAAAAGCAAAATTTATTTAAAGAATAGATAGTATGCAGGGTGAAAAAACTGAACATCCTGTAAAAGCATTTTTGCTTGTCATAAATAGAAATACATAACTTTTTAATGCTTTTGCTATAAAAGGAAAAAAAATAAGATTTATTTAAATGTTATTATGTTTTTACATTACCATAATTTACCCTAGTACCTTCACTGAATCCCTCCAAAAAATCCATCCCATGTAAAAAATATTATTTTAAAGACAAAAAAAGAGGAAAATAAATAATGAATGGTAAGATTAAATATGGAAATCAGTTAAACAGAAGGTTAAAAAACAACCTACAAAGATTATGGTAGTCTATGCGAGATAATATATGCCTTGGTGGTGGTGGTGGTGGTTGTTATTTTGTTTGCTTCTTTTTGTTTTTACAAAGAGATGTTTACTTCAAAAAGTATAATCACAAACATGAAAACTTACTCCCCAAATGTGAGGTTTAGGCCTCCTTCCTCCTTGTACTACCTGAGTCTCAAAAGAGGAAAGAGAAGGGGATTTCAGTTCATCGATTAGTTCAGTCCCAAGTTCCAAGTCTAAATGCTTCCTTGGGCTCACATTACAGGCACCGTGGCTTCTCAGGATTCCTCTTGCTGTGCCAGCTGACTGCCACCTCCTCTCTGGAATCCTGCCTTCAAAGCTGCCCTGGCCTGAACTCCTGAGGCTAGTGTGTTCAATACGAATCAACAAACTCAAGACCATTTCTCAGACCCAAGGGAAAAGAAGCTACAGAATGGTATCCTCTCCTCTTAGTTCATTTAATTTTACCCACCCTGTGGGTGAACTATGATCTTCTACCTCAGCATGCAGCTAAATGAGTGCACGTGGAATAGAATCAGAAAGAGAGAGAGAGAGAGAGAGAGACTATCTCAGTCTGCTGAGATTTTAAAGATGCAACCTTTTTTGGTTTTACAGCCAACCAAAGAAGACTACATCCACCCAAGGTCCTTTGTCTAGATTTGTCTAGAGGCTGGCGGTGATCTGGGAGTGAGAGTGATCAAAGTCGTGTCCTCTAGCCTCTCATTAGAATGGGTCAACTTCTCATTATAATATTCTTTCTCATTTATTCTTAACCAATCAGAATTGATTATCACTCTCAGGAACACCCACTCTTCCAAGGGCATATAAGCATTGAGTGGATTCTTTGAGAAGTCTTCAATATTTGAAAAAGCCACTTACCCTTTTTATTAATTATCAGCTAGAATGATTAATAAAGTGATTAATTATCCAGAAGCTATGTCTCTCAACATTTTTATACATCATACTCTGCCAAAATAATCTTAAAATATGATTTTAGTCATGTCCTGTTCTTATCCTGATTGTCTATTTCCTATAGCACAAATAATGAAACCTTTCACTTAATTTAAGGAGCTATATTTCTAGTCCTATCACATATTACTACCTTTTATACCTCCAATGTTTTAAAGTTTGCTTTTACTTGTTAAAGAATCTTATCCTATATTCCCCTAAATATATACATTTGTATCCCAATCCTCATGCTAGTAATACAATTCACCCTCATATTCATCTATTTTAATTATTTTCTTCCTTTAAGGCCCAACTTAATTTTCAACTCCTCCAGGTTATATCTCCATTACTAATTCCACTGCCTCCTCACTTCTTGTAAAGAAGTTTCTCGCCTTTAAAATTCATCTTAATCACTCTGTCCTGATTTTTATTTTGATTTTGTCACCTTCTAAATTTTGGCATATTTATTGATGTACATGTCATATCCATCATATAACATTCTTGAAGGCAATAAATAAAAAAGTCACTATCATGGAACCAGGAAAGAAAATGATAAGAACAGGAAATAACAGTAAGGGCTAAGAAGATCAGATAAGATGAGGAATCTTCACCAGTTCCAGTGGAGGGAAAAAATTGTGATCAAACCAGAAAAATACATTAGACCAAAAATTAGTATCAGCACAAATTAAAGTGTAGATCACATTTCCAAAAGCAGGTCAAGAAAACAGGATGCATGAATCATCAATGTTTGTAAGTGGGACTGGCTAATGTGACTCCAGTTCTTACAAGCCTATGCTTTGTGCACTACTTAATGCAATTCCCCCTTGGAGGTTTAGGAGCAAGAGCACGTGGTCTATGACTATTTCCTGTCAGCTTACTGAGTGATGAGGAAAAGGATTTTTTGATTGATAATTGTGATAGAACTGTGTATGGATACAAAACACTGCCACAAAGGCAATTCAATCTCTTTTTTAACTGGTTGTGATTAATGTAAGCACTGCGGTAAACCTCTATGTAAAAAAGAGATGTGGTAGTATTGGCAGCAATACTCTACTACTGGCAGCTGTTTATCTCTCCTTTTGGACTGACTCCTGGCCATGCACTGCTGTCACTTTTTCTTTGCCTCATTGCATTGGTTCTTTGTTGTTATTTTTTATTCAACTTCATTTTATTTTTCTTGATAAAACAATGGGAAAATAATTACTAAAATATATAACAAAAACAAATCTCTGCATTAGCCATGTCCAAAATATATGTGTCATAAGTATATATGTAAATATGCATAGATGCATGTGTATGACTACATGTTTATATATTCATAGTTACACATGCATGTAATGTGTGCATTTGTATGTCTATATGCATCTACATATGTGTGTATATGGATATGGATATGGATATATGGCACGGGCAATGCATTTGTTTTGTCTGACTAAACACGTTTGTTATGGGTTTTATGCAGATAGATAGACTGACACACATTGTTTGAATATTTACTCAGTCTCTATTTTGAGGTGGGTAGGATGTTTCAACATGAGTCTTCCTGAATTGTGGTTGATCAGAGCTTCTAAATCTTTCAAAGTTGTTTGTATCTACAATATTTTTATTGTATAAATTGTTCTCTTGTTTCTGCTTACCTAACATTGCATCCATACATATAAGTCTTCCCAGGTTTTTCTGAAAGCCTCCCCATTACCATTTCTTAAAGCACAATATTCCATCACATTCAAATAGTATAACTTGTCAAGCAATTCCCCATTTGATGGATACCCTTAATCTTCCAATTATTTTACACCACAAAAAGAGATATATTTTTGTGCAATTTGCTCTTTTCTTCAAAAGACCTTTTCTTTTCCTATAAAAGTCCCCTCCTTTATCCATCCATCACCATTAACTCTCATCCCATATCTTTCATGACTTTCTTTCTTTCTCTCTTTCTGTTTTTGGTGAGGCAATCTAGGTTAAGTGACTTGCCCAGGGTCACACAGCTAATAAGTGTCAAGTGTCTCAGGCTGGATTTGAACTCAGGTCCTCCTGACTCCAAGGCTGGAGCTCTCCCATGCCACCTAGCTGCCCCTATGACTTTCTATAATAGGTGCCACCATTTCTTCTTCTTTCAGACTCTTCTTAACTCTCTGCAGTCCAGCTTCTGACCTCATCATTCAAACAAAACTGCTCCCTACAAAGTTATTAACAGTCTCTTAAATGTCAAGTTTAATAACGTTTTCACAATCTTCATTTTTTGACCTCTCTGAACACTTTGACTCTATTGATGACTGACTCCTTGATATTCTCACCTGTGGAGATTTTCGTGACACTTTTCTCACTTGGTTCTGATGGGGCTGATGGGGCAATGGGATGCCTAAAAAAAACTCTTTAAACTTTCTCACATATTTTATCCCTGGGGTTTCCCTGAGTATAATCCTTTCAAATGTCCTTTCACTATGACCCTCCAACTCAGCCCAGCCTTTCATTCTGTTATCTCTGGACCATCCCCAAACTACTTCCCACTCCTTAATCCCATCAAGATCTTTTCATGACCCTTTCTCCTTTTTTTTTGTATAAACGTATCATTTTCACCCCCATTAAGCACAGATTCTTAGGATCTCACCTGCCTAATAGGTGTTATAATAAAATCTCACTAATCCAACTAAAAGAAGGCTTGAGTGGTCAAATTCTTTCAAGGCTGACCGGTCCTGTACACTTGCATTTAAGGGTTCCTAGCACACTTAGACCACATCAGTTCTCCTACCTACCTCACTATTCCTGAGTCTCCTTTTTTGAATTTTCATCCAAATCATGCCCTCTTACGGTGATACACAGGCTCTGTTTTGTTCTCCTTCTATTCTATTCCATTTGGTAATCTCATCAGCTCCCTTGGATTCAATTATCATCTCTATACTAATAATTCTCAAATTTCTTTTTCAAGCCCTAATCTCCCTTCTGACCTTCAGATTTGAATATTTAATTGCCAACTGGACATCTTGATCTTGATGTCTATCCTGGAGACTTTTTAAACTGAACATATCAAAACCAAAAGTCATTGTCTCCCACCTAAAACTCCTCCTCTCTTTCTAACTTATCTATTATTATTATTGAGGGTATCACTATCCTTCCAGTCATCCTGAGACCATTCTCTTCACCACCTATGAGTCATCCTTGACTCCTCACTCTCTAACCCAATATGTCCAATTTCTTATAAAGTCCTGACAATTTTATCGTCACAACATCTTTCTCATATATGCCCTTCTCTCCTCTGACATAACCAAAACTCTGATAAAGGCACTTTTCATCTAATCCCTGAATTAATGAAATGACCTACTGGTTGGTCTCAATACCATAGTCTCTTCCCACTCCAATCCATCCTCCACTCACTCAGTTTTCAAAACAATCTTCCTGAAACTCCAGTGTGACATCATACCTCTACTCAAAAAACTTTTTTAAAAACTCTGAAAAACAGACTTTAAAAAAGCCCATATGTTTTAAATGGAACTACTTGATTTGGCTTTCATTGAATGGACAATAATAAGCCCAACCCAGGCCTCTATGGCACATGGTTTAGTTTTGATGACTTAGAATGAGCATAAATAGGGATTGTTTTCTGTTCTGATATCTTTGGGCCATCTTTTGTTTAAATTCTTACCTAACCCTTAGTCAGTGAACGGCTATGACCTCAGACAGACTGAGACCTGTGAAAGCCAATGATCTTTACCTTTGTCTGAACTCCAATGACTCTGGAGGAGAGAGTGTGGCTGAGGACTTCATGGAGCTCTGCATCACTTAAATCCAATTTGTGTTCAAGTCAATACATCACACTTGTCATGTCATGGATCCTCTTTGAGAATAAAGGATGAACAACCAAAGCAGTGTGACTCTAGATAAGTCACAAAACGGTTATGAATCTCAGTATCCTCATCTGTAAAATTTCAATAATACAACTAAACCACAGAGTTGTTGTTATGATCAAATGAGATAATGCACATAAAGTATTTTTTAAATGTGAAAAATACTAGCTCTGGTTAATCTTGACCTTTGAAATTCGGTGCAATGAAGAAGAGAAAGAGCGGATGCATGAATTCATGTTGAAAATTTCACAATAATCATGATGAGAAAAGATAAGGCCTTGAACAAGAGTGGCTGAAGTAGACATGAGGAAAAGAGAACATATTTTAGAAACACTGAAGAGATAGAATCTATAGTTTCTTATTTCTAAAATCAGGGATTTGGACAAAATAACTTTTGTAGTCACTTCTAACTCTAAATCAATGATCCAATGAACACATGGTCCTATAAACTTTAATGGGATTATTCACAGTGTTTTAATTTGCTGCCTATGTAAAAAGGTATATGAAGCTGACCTACGAAGTCCATATTGATGAGGATGGGATCTGAACCCCTAAGAGGAAAAGACCATGTCTTTGGGATCTAGACCCCAAAAAGGAAAAATCTTGAACTTTCCCACCTGGCCAAATCTGTTCACCTGAGGTTATAATCCTATCAACTAGCCTTTCATTGTGGCTATGCCCAATCTCCCAATTTTGTTCTATTACCTACCAATTTCCCCGGGCCATTTCCCACCCTTAATCCTATCTAGACTCCATTCTCCCTTGGCCAAGTGGTCCAGGTCCCTGACATTCTGTTCACCCAAGCTTACTGGCCACTCACATTCAGATCCTGCTCAAACCCCTCCTCCAGTCACCGCAAACTACTTGGCCACTCCTAGATCCCTCACACAGTCTTTCTGTACATAAGGTCCATCTTGTCTCTATTAAAGTGCTCAGATTCTTAAAATCTAGCCACCACTCAGATTCTTAAGATCTGGCCCACTTGCATCAGCAATACAAATGCTTAGATTCCTTAAGAGTATGGCCAATATGGAGGATGTTCTAATAAAACTTGTCTTTGGCTTAAAGAAGGCTTGGGTCAAATTCTTTCAGGCAGGACCTGTGTGTTGTGATTTTGGGGTCCCAGTACCCCTCAATCCCTAAACCTCAACACACATAACTAATAAAGGTGAGAGGTAAGATTTGAACTCAGGCTCTCTGATTCCAGAACCAACACCAGAACTGTGTTCACCACACCTTCCTATCATTTAGACAACAAAAAGGGCAATCAAGATATTATTAGAATGGGTGAGAGGTGCTACAGCTTGAATGTGGTAAATTTGTTAACAAATTGTCAAAAGAGAAGAAAATCTATGAAGGAGGTTTTAGATGTTTGAAGATTTTCATTTGGTTCGCCACTTTGGGAAAGGATGTTTGAAAATAACCTAAGACACAGCTCTTCCCTTTGTGAAGGTTATAGCCTAGCAGGGAGGATAAGGAAGATGCTCCACTATTATTTAAAAAGAAAAGGTCTTTAATAAATCCTGATATCACAGACCATTTGGTATTTCTAACCATGAACCTCTGAAAATCACAAGAGAAAAAAAAAATCCACACACTTTTATGGGGTAGGAATTATATGAGTGAAATAAGTTCTCAGCTTTTCAAAGATATAGTTGAGCAATGAAAGCATAGTAACTACTAATTAACCATAACTACTAGTTAACTAGTAATCTAAATTTTAACACTCTAATAACACCCCTTTTTCTAAATTATTGTGGAAGGGAAAGGTCACTGAAAAGTGTGTAGGTATTACTATGTCAACAGGGCCAACAGAAACTAACATATATACTACTGTAAGACAGAAATACACACTGCTACGCCTAGACTTGAACAGGGATACCTAGAAAGGTATAACCTTTATCAGGAGCCACCTAGCTCCCTGGCCCTTCTAGAAGTCATATGATGACTGATCACCATATTCTGTTTGGTTCTTGTGATTGAGAAAATTTACTGTGGAGATTGTAAGGATTGAGTTTCATAGCTCAATGGTTTATGTGTGAACGTGGCTAAGTATGGGTGGCCTCTATTTAAAAAAGTTTGCTCAGCACAGTTTTTCTCCCCATTTCCCACCAGCTATACTTCTTTTGAACTTCTCTATAATTGTCCAACACACTCCCATATCAAGTACTCCCCCATGCCCCTATACCTTACTTATCAGCTTCCTTTTGTGTACTGTCTTCCCCACTTGAAAGCAGGCATTGTCAATTTTTTTATTTGTATTTGCATCTTCAACACTTAACACAATACCTAGCACATAGAAGATACTTAATAAATATTTGTTTACTGACTGAGTGATGATGAAAGGTATGATCTCCTCTTTATATTGTGAATGGCACTTGGTCTCCAGCTCTGAAATGTGAACAGTGGAGAGTGATTTAGGGTAAATACACTATGACATTAAGTTTGAGTGACCCTAAAGATTTTGTTGTTTTTTTTTCCTTCTAAATCATTTCCAGTATCAACAAACGAGAGAATTAAGTACAAAATGATGTGCCTAGAACCACCCCAAAGAGTCTCTTTCATGGAAATTTATAATCAAATACACAATGATATTTTAGAGAGGTGCATTAGGGTCTATTCTAGCTTCAGAGAATTGACTACTGGTCCTTCTCATACTTGTGAAACACTCCAATCTATGAAAATTTTTATCAAGAAGTCTCCTGAATGACTGTTGACCAGAATGCACAGTATGCTTTCAGTGGCTGGAGATTAATTCAGAAGAGTTAAGAATTAAATCTGAAGTTCAGGCCATGAATAAATCTCGTTTCATTTGTTCTTCAGATGAATTCATTACTATCTAGACAAGGGAGAATTTCACAGAACTCTAAACAAGGTCATGACAGAACTTCCTATAAGACTACAAGAATAATTTCAACATCAACCGTCAGTCAAATTCATTCCTGCTTTCTTTTCTGTCTTTTTTGCCCTTTCAATAAATTGTAATGTTCAAAATTTTCCATAAGACAGATCTGGAAATGGAAATAACAGATAGGACCTTGGTTGCTACCAATCATCACCCTGATAATCTTGAAAGTGATGAGCACCCTAAATATGTGGCAGATTTGGGGCTTTTTTACATACGTATATGGAAAGTTGAGAAGCCATATTAGGAACTGTTATATTATCACAACAATAAATGCACAGACATGGAGGACTATAGCATCATTCATGCTTTGTGTTCTTCTGAGATTTTAGTCTTCTTAAAAAACGTGTAGATGCCCTTTCAAAAATAGCCTGTGGACAAGTAAATCTTCTGGGTGGATTTTCCCTTTTTCCCCTTCCTAGTGTAGACACTGACTTAGCTCATAATTACTTACTTAGCTCATAATTACTTACTACCAGCAAGCTGTGCTGCTAAATGGAGAAATTGAGATAGGTAAAAATTTTAAAAACATCTTACAAACAATCTTAAAAAATCTTAAAAACAAACAGAAATAACCCTCATTCAAATTATTACATAGAGTCCCCTAATTCATTTGGGCCCAAGAGTGGGGTCTCATTAATAGGCCTGCATGAAGAAGTCAGGGCTAGGATAGGGACTGGCCCTATGATTTCATTGGTATAGGGAGCTTCCAGTTAAAGAAACTTTCTACTAACGCAATTTATTAACTTCTATACAAGTTAGAGCCTTAAAGCTTTGCCTAAAGCATCGAGAGAGTAAGTAATATTCTTTTAATTACACAACTAGTATGCTTCAGAGTAAGGTTTTTCACCATATCTTCCTAATTTTGAGATCAGCTCTACATGTACTATTCCACGTTGCCGCTTCAGGAATATAAAACTTAATCACAGCAAATAATATGGGTACATAGAAATGTAAGAATGTAAGTCATGGCTGCTTATTGATGAAATAGATATGATAGGAAAATGATGGAGAAATGGCCATTCTCTCCTAGAGAGCATGATAAAGGAGAGGGAGTCCTGACATTGCATAATGCACACTCAAATTTTGGGGAAAAATGTTTAGAATGGTTTAAAAGAAATAGTATAAAGTGATCTAAAATTGTGCAAGGGGAAATCAACATAAGAGAGATTCCTTTGCATGAGCTCATAAATAAAGAACTTCCTATGAGGTTATAAAAATAGCTATAATATCAACCACAGGCTGTCAGACATCCTATGGCTGAGGCTGGATGGGTCATCCAGACTCTCAAAGGTAAAATTTCAAAGACATAAAAGGAAAACATTCTGAAGAGGAGGAACAACATATGTTGATTCAAGAGATTAGTATAGATACATGTAACTCAATAAATAATTTGATTTTAAAAACATGTATAAGAGATAGAATTGAAAGTAAGTAATAGTATGTGAATATGATTATGTCATGGTCCTATAAAAACGTTATCAGAAAAGCTAACATACAGAATTAGCAGAAGCTGATTGAAGAAGCTAAAGACAAAAAAAAAGTGTTGTCTTTTGAGTTTTCCCTTGGTTACTTTGAAACTACGCTCAAAGAAGAGTTATAAGACCAGGCCTGAGATAGGTAGAAATATGATAATAGATATTGCAATGAAGAAAAAAAAACTACTCAATTATTATTTCTCTGTAGAAGAGAAAGACCTTTACACTATAAGTCATACAAATACACACGCATGTGCATGCACACACACACACACACAGACACACACACACAGAGGTTCAAGAAGATCTTTTATCCAAGATAAGTAATGATGTAGTATGATGCTACTTTATAGTCCCTGTTCAATTCAAGCCACTTGTTTTAGATGAACCAAATCCTAAAAGAACAGGCAAATGTGATTGTGTTGACTGTCAATGATACTTGAAATACAGCGGAAAATGTGAGACATACCTCAATACTGGAAAAAGGCAAAAGTTTTCCCAATTTAAAAAATTAAAGGGAAGAGAGTAATCTGCCAACTACAGTCCAATTGATCTTTAATTCAATTCTTGGGAAAATTATAGAAGATATTAACTATATGGTTAGTGAACTACTTAGGTCTAGGCTTGGAATAATAAATAGTAATTTCAATAAGCCAGTATAGTTTCATCCAAAACATGTATGAGACAAAAACTATTTCTTTTTATTGTCAAAATAGCTAAGTGAGTAAATCAAGAGAATGGCAAATAGTTAACCTAGATTTCAGCAAGGGCTATGATAAAATATCTCATGTTATTCCTATCAAAAATGAAGAGATATAGATTAGGCTATAATACTATTGGATATATTTTGAATTAAGCAGCCAGACTCAAAAATCTAATCATTCACCATATATTATTAACTTGGCAGAAGTTCTACAGTGAAGACTTGTGTTTGAATATGCTATTTGACATTTTTAATGATAGCTTGAATAAAGACAGGTATTGTAGATTCTACAAATTACCTGTTGAAACAAAGATAGAATAAATGAATTCTAAGTGAAAAATTAGAATCTAGAATAAAGTTAGAATAACAATTTTTTTTTTGCCACAATGTATAACAATCAAGATGCAAAAAGACCTTTACAATCTAAAACACTGGACTAAATCTAGTAAGATGAAATTTGATAGACATAAGCATAAAGTCTTACACTTGAATCTAAAAAAAAAATCTACTGGACAGTAAATGGTCAGAGAGATATAATTAGATGACCTTTTATCTGAAAGAAAAAAAAAGCCTGGGGGTTCAAGTCAATTGCAAAGTCAATATGAATCACTGAATCAAAGGCTTTCAGGGATCTTAGAAGTCATCTAGTCTAAGGAATATCCTAAATATACCCCAGTACTGGCAAATGGTCAGCAGTGTGAGGTGGCAGTCAATAAATCTTGAGTTGCATTGAGAGGCTTGGCTTTTAGGTATAAAGACAAGATAGTGTGGCTGTGTTCTCCCAATCTAGAGTGTTATTTTCATATCTGGGCAACACAGTTTAAGAGGGACATTTAAAAGTTGTGTCCAGAGAGCAGCAACAGAATTGTAAAGGCCACTGAGTACATTTCATACAAGGATTAGCTGAAGGTGAACAGATGAAAAGACAATGAAAGGACATGACAGTTAGCATCAATAATGTCAAGAGCTGTTATGAAAAAGAGGAATTGAATTTACTTTACTTGGCTACAGAGAGCAGAACAAGAAAGCATTGGTAGAAGATGCAAAGAAACATATTTAAGTTTTATGTGCAGAAAACCTAGAACTAGAATGGGCCACCTTGAAAAATAGTTGTTTCCCTTTCACTGGGCTCTGCAAGTCAAGCCCTATTTATAATAAATGAATAATACTAAGAGGTAATTTTGTGTAGTGACAGTGTCAGCTTAATTTGGTGTCAAGAAAACCTGAGATCAAATACTGCTTCTGATATTTACTAATTGTGGGAACTTTGTCAAATCACTGTTCTGTAGACCATAGCTTGACATTATCTAAAACATCTATAAGATATGATCTACATCACTCACATTTGTATAGTATTTTGGTTTATTAAAAAAAAACAACTTTTCTTATATCAATTTCAACATCAACCCCATGACAAGTTTTATTATCCATATTTTATAGATGTGAAAACCAAGGCTCTAGGCAGAACAAATAGTTGCCTATGGCCATATAACTCCTAAGTGACTTAAACTAAGGTCTTACGACTTTTAAGTTCAAGCGGATTTGATTTACACCATTTTAACTCTTATGCAAAATAAGTGTTAATTTGCTTGGTATAGATACTCTGATTCCTTTGACCAAATCCTTAATAAGTTTTACTATACCTATGTTCTTTCTTCAGTTTCAAAAAAAAAATAGTAAAAGCAAATTAAATCTTATGAATATTCTAAAAATAAATATCAAATGTATGCTAATGCCCAGAGCCAAGAAGACAGTTAACAAATTCATCAATTCAGGACCTATTTACATTTCACTGACACCTCCATCACATTTACTTCCTTTTGCTAATGTCTTCTGCACTCATTCCATTTGTGTCTGCCAATGAATGATGATGTGTTTGAATTTCCACAACTGTATTTTAATTTCCCTTTTGGGAGGACCAGAAACTAACTTAGTTAATGATTTTGCATATGGACACTTGAGAAAAAGTGAGTTCTCTTTCATTGGAGTTCTACATGCCAAACTTTATAAGTGAATACTGTTAAGAGGCATAATGGTATGAGGACAGAATGTTGGCAAGACTTGTTCATGAATTTGATTGGTTCTTCCCCAACAAACAAATTAGGAAAGAGACCAAAAATGAATAGTATTTCAAAGGATTGCTATTTGTTATTAGAAAGCACCTTTTCCTGGACAATTAAGATGCTAGCTACTACTTGGGAAAGTTTTATTTACTTTTGCACTTCTTTTACATGTAATGGGAATTCCTTTGAATAAATAAACCTGTAATCAGAAAAAATTCAATAAAGAAGTTACAAATACATCATTCACTCATAATATACATTTCACATTGCACTTTCCCCAAAGTATTATTATGCTTGAAGAATTACATAATTTGATGCAAAAATGGGCTATGTAACATTTCCCAGTTAAGTTAGATACCATCTATTAGGGTTAGAGCAAGCAGTATACCATCTGTTAGGGATAGAGTGACAGGAGTGTGGGCTTGCACACACGATTAATAAGGATCAAGGGGTGGGGCAAGACTTGGGGAACTCTTCAAGGAGAGATACTTGCAGATACCCAGATTTTGCTAAAGACCACTAACTTGGAGGTCTGTGAAACGGAAAGAAGGGAAACATTTCCTCTGAAGGGACTTTCAAACACTATATTTTCAAACTCTACATTTTCTTTGTATGTTTGTTTGTTTCATTGTCCTGAGGGATATAGAATAGAGAAGTATTTAGTTGTTTTTCACTTGAAATTTTCGTTTGGGGAGGGGAGTTTTGTATAGAAATGCATTGCATGTTCCTCTGTGATTGGAGCTACAAATCAAATATTTATAAACCTGCAAAGGTCTGAATAAATATTGTGCAAAACCCAAGACATTATTGCACTGAGATGAAATAGTAATAATAAAAAATAATAAAAACTGTCCACAATTAAGTTAAGTGGTGAATTCTAGCAGGAAAATGCAGTTTATTTCTATATATTGCTTTGCCCTTCAGCTCAGTTGTTGGTTCTGCATTAACATTCAGGCAGTGCTTTTGCCAATGATGGTGATTCACTGAGGTATTATGAATATGCAAACTAGCAAGAGCTTTTTATGTCTAAGGTTTGTCTTTCTTCAATGTTTGAAGGAATAATTGAAGCCAATCAGCCACTGATAACATGCATATAGATGACTATTTCTATAGAAGAGAAATGATTCAATAATTCTTACACCAGCCCAAAGGGTTGATTTCAATCAAGTTTTTGAAAATAGAAATGTTAGTCTTTTCAATTATGTTGACCAATTTACAGGTTAATATGTCATATTATTGTTGCTTCTTAGAGTATTATGATAGCCTATATGGAGTTATTGATATACAAAGGATTGCTATTTGTACTCATTATTTTTTTTTCAAGGTCAATAGGTTCCCATTCAAACTCTAATGCTAGGAAGGAAGGAAGGAAGGAAGGAAGGAAGGAAGGAAGGAAGGAAGGAAGGAAGGAAGGAAGGAAGGAAGGAAGGAAGGAAGGAAGGAAGGAAGGGAGGGAGGGAAGGAGAAAGGAAGGAAGGAAAAAGGGAAAGAGAAGAGAAAGAGAAAAAAGGGATAGAGAGAAAAAGAGGAAAAAAGGGAGGGAGAGATGTGGGAAGGACAAAGAAGGGGAAAAAAGAGGAAGAAGAGATGGAAGGAAGGAGAAAATTAAAAAAAAAACAGAAAATATGCAGAAAAACAAGAAAATCAAGGGAAAATTGCCGCTGGGAACAAGGGAATACAGAAACCCAGGAGCAAGAGAGACAGAGACAGATACAGATTGTGGTTCTATCTAGTGAGAGGAGCTAATATCACATATTACCAGAGGAAATGTATTATAATAATTGGAAGGAATTTGAAGGGCAATCTAATCCAACTTGCAGTATAAGTTCCCTCCATGACTTCCTCAACAAGTCATAATCCAGGCTCCATTTGAACACTTCTATTAATGGGATATCTATGTTAAGCTATGTTTTTAACATCATCTCACAGGTGCCCCACCAGTGATTAGTACGCTTTCCATTAACCACTACTCAATGGATTTAATAGGCTTTTATCAAAGACATTTACGAAGATGGCACAGTAGTAACAATTGATGCAAATTATCTATTCAAAAGCCAAGGACTCACTCTCCCATGAATAAATACATTGGAAGAGCAGATTCAAACTGACAATTTAATGGTCAGAGGGATGCATATGTAGCAAGGGGCTAAATCACAATTGCTGGCACAAATAAAAATTATTTTTCTCTTCAAAGAGTCCTAATGTATCTCTGCTTTGGTATATCTCTATGCTGGGTGGGCTGCTTAGCTGGGTTCTTGAGGATAAATTTCTCTGAGATCATAGCCAGCAATTCTCAAACACAGAAGACCTCAGTCCTCAAAGCTTCTACCTTTCTTGGATGTCTTGTGTTTCCTCAGTGTATCTCTTAGCTCCAAGCCATTAGCACTGTCTCCAACTCATCCAAGCTCTTCAGTGACTTGAACATTCTGTTTCTTTGCTGCTCTCTGGTACAGGAGCAAGAGTCTGGCTCCACATTCCACTGCAGATCTGAAATGTTGTTCCACTACACTGGATTACCATTGAACTGATAAACTTCTCAAATTCATCCAGCTATGTCAAGCTTTTTAGAAGCATAGTTAGGTTGTTTGGTTAGTCATTCATTGTCTTCTCTTCTTAACACAGTCAATGAAGTTTTCACATCATAAAGTGATCACTGAGCATAACTTTATCTTCTTTACATATTTGGAACCCAATTCTATGTAATTACTTTCTTTGGTAGTTACAGCGAAATTTCTTAGCACCTATTACTTTATTGATTTATTGTTTGATCCAATTAAGGTAGCTAGGCCTTCTGTGATGATATTAATTAAATTAAAGAATAGCCTATCCTTTTCCTTTCTTAAGTATTTATATAACTTAAATATTAAATCATTCTTTAAAATGATCAAGGTATTGTTATTTTAGTTTGATGACTTATATAGATCTCAAGCAAGCAAGTAGGATTTAAATGTTTTCTATTTTTATGTCATAAGCGTGACTTAAAAGAAGTAGACAATTTCAATATCATTACACCCATTTATTTTGTAAAGAAAACAAGACAAAGTAAAAAAAATGACTATTTTAAGAAAATACATAATTATTTTGAGTATTCTGAAATCTTTTAATTACTCTAATAGTACCATAATGAGAAAATCTACAGGTTCCTTTAAATATGAAAAGAAATATGGATTTTGGATAAATTGTTGGTGAATTTCTCACTACATTCCAGAAAGTACATAACTGTATTAACCTAAAAATGATGAAATATTTTTAAAGGGACCTTTACTGTGTTCTATTGCTTTTCAAAATCTCCTCAGATAATTATTGCTTATTAAATGTTGTAATTAATGTAGATTTTTAAGTCAGGAATTAAATTTTAAAGTCAGTAAAAATAAGGGCAGTCTAACAAAAAATGCACTTGCAAACACATCAAATATCTACCATAGTGATGTATGTTATCTTCCAGAATTAGATAACACCACTTGAAAATAACTAACAACTTACAACCCTCCCATGCTCACTTCCACATGCAAACTTAAAAGTCATTTTCAAGTTAAAATGTGATATTTGTTTCATTTCTTCTGGTTTAATACCAGCTGTGAGTGAAGGAGGCCTGCACACAGGAAGTCCAATTCTACCTATGTTCCCTAAATTTCTGCCTAATGAGGCCACCCTCTTGCCTATACTCATCCACTCTACCAAGCTTGGGCCTTTAGGGAACTGGAGTATAAGAGGTCACTTACACAGCCACTATTTACTATTTATATATTTCTTAACAATTTAACATGTATAAAACCGTGCTACAGTTTTTATTAGACTCTTAATTTTTTTAAAATGTGTCGGTATGGTTTTGAATACTTTCCCCATAAACCTTGTTATGATAAGGGGCAGCAATGGCCAAGTAGGGTAATGCTTGCCTTTTTGATGTACAGCAAAGACATTGTGTGCATTGATTCTACTCCTGTAGTTAAAAAGCCAGGTGGAAAATCTGAAATGTGAGCCACTCGGGCTATTAAGCAATACTGATTGGATTAGCCCCAAGGCTAGTATGAGGTAACTGCTCCTATTCATCTAAGAATAAACGGAACAGGGGACTTCTGGTTATTGTGGTGATATTAAAAGTCATCAAGAATCCCAGCTTCACTATGTAAACTCTGAAACATATCTAAAAAATACTCCATAAAGCTGAATGATGAATAAAACTAAAACAATAAATAAGGTTTTCATCAGTTCCAGAACTGTATCTTTCTGCCCCCCCCACACACAAAATGGTCAGAAACTAGAAAAGATGGGGTAAGGAGTATCTCCAAAGAAGCCATTGTGAATGCAGGAAAATAATTTGGAAGTTGTTGGAGTTCGAAAAGTAGCTGATCCAAGAAAAGAGTTAATGAAGGTCAGTAGGCTTGAAGCTAGCACTAAGGAAACCAAAATAAGTCAAAGTAAATGTAACAAAAGTCAACAGAGCTGGGGCGAAAAGTTGTAATGTTAGGAAATTTAAAGGAAAACCACCAGCATTTTGTTTTGTGGTGGATTTATGAGAGGACTTGTATATTACACAGGATGAAGGGTTGCGGATGGATTGTAATCAGCACTTTAGAAGGAACTTCCTATATGGATTAGATCACAGGTCATATTGAAGTACTGTAATTAAAATGACTGACCAATGAGAGCCCAATTCTTAAGGAATGCTTAGATTGATCTTTTCTGATAGTTTATACAGCGGATGTCCATCTCCATACCACCAGCCTTAACCCTACACAGGTAAGCAATTCCCTTTTAGTTTCCCTTTATATTTTGTCTTCTTTTAATAGAATGTAAGCTCTTTTAATATAGGGACCATCTTCTTTTCTTGTTTTGTTATCCCCAATGCTTCACATGATACATGGCAATAGTAAGCACTCATAAATAAATTCATTCTGTCTATCTGTCTATCTATCTCATCTATCAAAGTTCATATACGTTTATGTATATTATCTATTTACTTAAAAATAAAGATTGAATTTATTAAAACTGAATAATATTCACTGATCTTTTAAAAGATTTAAAAAACTGAGGTGTGTGATTCCTTCTTTTTAGAAAAAAATTTAATGTGAGTTGTTAGTACCTTCTATGTCCCACATTTCAAATCCCATCTATACTTTAGAACTAGTAAGTGGGCTCTTTTTTGGCCTTCTTAGGAATGTATTAGCTTGTGATTAAAACTTAAAGCTATTAATAAAACACAAAAATGTCTTAATGCTTTCTGAACTGTTATTTCCATTAGGAGAAAAAAAAGATCAGTTTGTTTGGAAAATTGATATATTAGTAGGTAGAGAAGAGATGAACAATACGCATTCTTCCTACAGAGTTGTACTTTTTCTTGTCTCTATTACATCAAAACCTTATGTAGGGCAAAGTTCATTTCTAATTAATTATTAACCCCTTAGCACCTACCAGTGTTCCTTGAGCATAGTGACATTCCATAAATATTTTTTGGATGTATGAATAAGTTCAATCTTTGAAATGCACTTAATCCTAGCTATTATAAGAAATAAACCATTTTTAATTTCTTCTTAGAAAATTTCAAGAAGTGATGTTATTTAAATTTATCACTTAACAAGTTACCTGTCACTTGCAGAGCTGATAGTTTCTTTTTTTTTTTTATTGGTGAGGCAATTGGAGTTAAGTGACTTGCCCAAGGTCACACAACTAATACGTGTCAAGTGTTTGGTCTGAGGCTGGATTTGAATTCAGGTCCTCCTGACTTCAGGGTTGGTGCTCCATCCACTGCGCCACCTAGCTGCCCCTGCCCTGCGCCCTCTAGCTTCCCCTTACAGTTTCTTACTGATGCCACTGCATACTCTACCTCTGTAGAAATGTTGCCTAGGTTTGTTTATTTGTCTTTAAACAAAGAACATAAATGTCTCAGGGCTTCAAATTTACTGGTAAATGTTCACAAATCCTCATTCATAAATATTTAGATCATGATTTGACAAAAAAATATAAGATTATACTGTACGTCATACTCTAAGTATATATCTGTATTCCTGAATTACCACTGGGGCAGATGTAATATCTTTAAAAGTATTTTATTACAGTAAAGCATTTCCCTAAGGAAGATTATTTATACACATATAAATCAAGGTGAAGCATTGAGCTTAGATTCTTTTTTTTGCTTTCTTCCTGGATTTGCCTTCTTTAACTTGCAAAATGGTTTACCTCTAAGACAGATAACAGGAAATATTACATTAAAAAAAAAACCTAAGGGTTCAATTATGGGTGCAACTTCTCTCTAAAGGGTTTTGGTACTAGGATGAGAAAGTACATTTTCAACAGAAATAAAAGATTGCTTTAGAATTTCTTACAGCACGAAGTTGTACAAAATTCAGAAGGAGAAAGGGATATTTCACATGGACTTGTAAACATAACCTTTAAATTTTCAGTTCTGCTCAATTTTATGCTTGCACTTCTGATAATGCACATGAGTATTCAAATTTTAGTTTTATTGATAACAGTTTGCATTTGAGCTAGTTTTAAAACATGTGTGTGTATATATATACATATATACAAATATATTTTAAATTTAGAATTTTGATATTCATTTAGATTGGAAAAGATGTTGTTTCCTGATTTTTTTTTTATTTTGTAGTTTTGAGAGTTTACTTTCTTGAGGGACTTTATTCTGAAATAATAATATCTTAAATCTCAGAATTTTGGTGCTCCAAATATTCTTAAAGATAAGAAATACATACCTCAAAAATCATTACAAGATTTAGATAAAACCCCCAGCTCAAGATAAAATATTAAGAGCAACTAGAAAAAATAATTAAACATGATGGTGCCACAATTAGAATCACACAAGACTTAGCAGTGCAGACACTAAAGGGCCACAGGTCTTGGAACACTACATATCAAAGAGTAAAAGAACTGGGGGTTCTGGCCAAAAATATTATGCCCAGCAAAGTTAAGCATAATCCTGAATGGAAAAAAAATGGACATTTGATCAACACTCAGATTTCTAGGACTTTGTTAAAGAAAAACATGAACTTAATAGAAGATTTGACATATAAGAGCCAAGAGAAACATAAGGTACATACCTAGGACTCATTACAAGGGATTAAATAAGGACAAACTATTTACTTTTTATGCATGTAAAATGTAAAACATATGTCTAAGATTGTCATTAGCAATTGGGTAGTATGTAAGAAAGATTGGGGTAGACCTGAGTATGAGATGACTTTAAAAAGTAAAACTATCTAGGAACAGTTAAAAAGAGTAATTATCTTATACAAATGAGGTGAGAGAGGAAGAATCAACAGAAGAATTAGATGGGAGGGGAGGGCTGGTAGTTCTGGTAACCTGCTTTCATTGGGAATGGGTTCAAGGGGGAACAAGACATATATATCTAGAAGAGTATAAAAGTCTTCCACATTCAGAAGAAATAAAATGGTAAGGGGATAGGGAGGGGGGAAAGGATAAGAGTGGGATCTCTAGAGGGAGGATGAGGGAATAGGTTAAAAGGGGGGTATAGAACGGTGTTTAGATTTATGGGAATAGGAGGACAGGGAAGGGTTCCTTGGAAGGGGGGTAGGCCAAGTAATAGGAGGGCAAGGTAGGAGGTAGAAGTAAACTAGAGAAGTCAGAAGGGATAGGAAATAAGAGATAAGCACAAACATAAAAAAAAAGATCATGTGTAGAATTTGTTAGGGAAAGTATACATCTATGTATGCATATACGTATGTATATATGTATTATATATATATATAAATATATCTCCACCTAATTGTAGACTTTGGGGGAGTGAGGAAGGGTGAAAGACAACAAAATAAAAAGTACACAGCAGAGAACAAAAGAAAACTTACACAGAAGCAAAGAAAAGATGGATGGCTCTTAACACAATGTGTAGTATTTATCACACAGGATTTCTTGAAATGAAAATTTATTGCCATATATTTTGATTCCTCTCCTATGTTCTGCTGTGCCCATGACATGCTTTTTTTTCTTCTCTGATTTTGTATTTAAGTTTCAATATTTAAGTTTATGATATGTTTCTTTTTTTCTCTATTCTGTATTTGAGTTCTGATGTTTGAGTCTAAAATTAAAACAAACAAACAAACAAAAAAAGACTTAGATAAAAGAAATATGTTTTGATTCAGACCAGGGAAGAAGCATGACTTAGTGATGATAGAGTGCAGGAATTAGAGAGGGGAAGACCTAGGTTTAATTCTCATTTCCAGTATTTATTAGTTTCATGTCCATGGAAAACTTACTTAACTTTTCTAAAACTGAGTACGTATGTGTGTGTAGGTAGATTATGTGTATATATGTGTATACATATATATGTACATACATACATATGTATGTATGTTTGTACTTACATACATATGTATATATGGAGTCACTGAATGCCTGAGTCTTATGCCATATGCATAATCATGGCAGGAATTTGAGGTCAAGAGCCAGGAAACTAACTTGTCCACTTACGTTAGTTTTGGGGCTTATTCATATTTGTTCACATGACAAGTTCAAAAGCAAGAAATAAAGTGGAATGGTTCAGATCTACACAATTCTGGGGTATTTCTTTTGCTGTGCTCCTGAAATGGAGTTTAGGGTATAGGCTCCCCAGCAGAAAATTAAACATGAGATTCAAGGAAGCTGAAAGGGGGAGGGGAAGGAATAAGGAAACCCTTGTAGTTAAGTGTATCTGAGGTCTGAAGAAGCAGGAACAGAGGTGTGAACATGGCCCTGTAGGCCCTTCCTTAAAATGGAAGTTCTTCTGAGGAAACATCAATTGGGCGAGAACCTGGAGTTATCTTCCAGGATGACAAGGTTGCTGGAATAGGGAGGCAAACAGAGCTTCCAGAACAAGAAGGCTTTTGGAACACTGGATAATGAAGTCCAGAGAGTCAGAAATGGGGTTCATGGAGACATCAACATAAAAATCATTAACTGCATTAGATTCCCTAAAATTTCAATAAGGGAAATATATTAGATGGAAGACTTAGAGAGACAATATGGACGATTTGAAGTTGGGAAGTTATATATATAAAATTTGACTCCAATGTTTATTTACCTGACTGATCACAGTCAAGCTCCTTAACTTCTTTAAATCTAACTCATCTGTAATTTTTTTTGGTGGGGAACTCACAGTTCCTATCTCATTGTACAGTTTTGATTATCAAATTAGATATGTATAATGCCTCATATAAATATCAAGTGTCATGATTATTATTACTGTATAACTAATATATTTACTACTTTATCTTATCATCCCCTCTGTACCCCATCCCATCTCTCTCTGCTGAAAATCTTTCCTCCTTTCAAAGTCAAACACACAAATCCTTCCTATCTACCCTGCCATCACTAGTCACTATACATGAGGAGTGTTTTCTAGACCAGCTTCAAGGCAAATACCTCAGCTTGTAACATGGCTAACAAGTAAGAAATTCAGGATTTATGTTCAACTTCACATACTGATTTCAGCATGTTCATGGGATGTGATCCTTCCAATTTTGTGACAGAAATGTTATAATACACAATAAATTCAGAGCCTTATAGTCACTGAAAAGAGTAAGAAAATACAAGTGGGCAACCTGCAGCCTCGAAGTCACATCTGGCCCTCTAGGTCAACAAGTGCGGCCCTTTGACTAGATCCAAACTTCACAGAACAAATGTTCCCCACCCCTGCACTAACAGATCTACAGATTGAAAGTACATAAGAACACATAATCCTAATATTGCATAAACTATTTGGGAAAAAAAGGAATGGAGCCATCCAGATTCTTTCTAAAATACAAATATGGGCTTGAAACTAAACTCCAAAGAGATAAAGTAAAGATAGAAAAACACAGATTAAAAACTCCAATAAAAATAAATTTAAAACATTTAAAATAATCTAAATAAAACACTTGCAAACAGAACACCACAATATGTTAAAAAAAGATTATACACTATAACCAGGTTGGATTTGTACCAGGAATGTAAGATTGCTTCAATATTAGGGAAAAATATAAACATAATAGACTAAAGCAAATTTCTTTTGTCAGTCAATTGAAGCATTTTTAATTGCTTCAGCATAGTTACAGCATATGAAAGAAATAAAAAGTCTTAACATTTCTATACATTAAAAATAAATCATAAAAGGAAGAACCAAAAGATAAATTTCATTCAAAATATCTACAAAATGCATGATTGTTGGGAATCAATCTACTAAGACACATTCAGAAACTATTTGAATATAATAACATAAAACACCTTTTTTCATAAATAAATGCAGAACTGAGTAATTAGTGAAGTATTTTTGCTAATACGTAGGCAGTGCCAATAATATAAATGACAATGATATCTAAATTAATTTACTTATTATGCTTCATACCAATTGCAATACCAAAGATTTATTTTATAGAGCTGAAAAAATAATAAAATTTATAGAGTAGATAAAAGGGTCAAGAATTTTAAGTGGGATAATGAAAAAAATGAAATGAAGGAAGTATGATAGATGCAAATTTCAAATTGTATTACAAAATAGGAAGAAAGGAAGGATAGCAGAAAGGAAGGCAGGAAGGAAGGAATAGAGAATAAAGGAAGGGGGAAGAAGGAAAGGGGAAAGGGAATAAGCATTTATATAGTGCCTACTATATATCAGGCACTGTGTGAATCGTTTTACAAATATTATCTCATTTGATCCTCACTACAACTGTATAATGTAAGTTTGTTATCTCCATTTTACCATTAACAAAACTGAATGTAAAAAGAAATTAAGGGACTCGATCACAAAACTAGTAAGAGTATAAGGCCACATCTAAACTCAGGTCTTTCTGACTACAGGCCCAATCCTCTGTCCATTCTGCCATTTATTTAACTCAAAGAGTATCATTAATGCAATTTCCCCCATTCCCACAAAAGAAAACATAAGTATGACCAGAAATAATCACAGAGAAGTAGAACAACTTTAGAAATTACATGTTGAATTTATGTGCCTGGCACGTAATAAGCAATATATAAATATGTTAGCTATCATCATCATTAGTGTTAAGAAAATCAAGTTGTATAAACCAGAAACAGAGAAGACAGTTTCATATATTACTGTTATTCTAAATTCATAGAAATTACCATTTCATTTGGTATTTGTCAGATTTGTGTTTTTTAGTTTGGTTTTTTTTTGTTTGTTTGTTTTTAAAGAAAGTTTTTGTTAGTTTGTTTATTTTGTACATGAGATTGGGCTAAGAATGTATCAGGTCCAAAACAATTTCAAGAAAACACTTCTCATTTGGGCTTGACACTGTTATTTAAAGGATAAAAAAAAAATTAGGGATAGAAAGAGTCTTAAAGATGCAAAGATGCAATTTCTAACTTTCATCCCTGTGTTGGAGTATGCCTGGGTTTTCTAAAATGTATTTTTAATAGTCTTAAAATTAATTCATTGAAAAAACTTTCTCTATGACCTAAGATGAGCAAGGTATATTTGTGAGAGGCAATAGGGTATACTGAATACAGATCTGGCCATGGAGTCAAGTTCAAGTCTCTGCTGCAAAGTCTCTACCACATACTTTGTTGTGTGATGCTGTGCAAATCAGTTAACTTCTTACATTTCTAGGAATCTATCTAAGACTGTAAGTTGCAAAGATGTTAACCTGGCATGGGTACAGAGGATTTTTCTTTTTTTCCTATTCTAATGAAATCACAAGCACAGTTCCTATCTCTAATTTACAGGTACTGTACTCATTCCTGGAGATACAAAGACAAAAATGAAAGACTTAATAGTATTTTTGGATAATAAAAGGTGTCAATGACATTTCTAAATAGCACTAATTTACATAGAATCATGATCATTACAATAAGATGGAAAATTTAGCTGAATGCAGACTGTTTTAGTTTTGTCTTTTATATTTGAACCTTTCATTTTTTAAAACATCTTCAGTCCTTCCATTAAGTTATTTTTTCAATAGAACCTGGGACCTCAAATAAACAAAACAGTAGAATGTTTTAGAAAATATCAGGGGAATATGAATGTTAGTAATGTGATTCTACAACCCAAAAAGTAGCTGTGAGATTTGGACGAGTCATTACTTGGGTATTCAATTTCCTCATTTATAACATAAGTAGATTTTTCTTGATTTTTAAAGATGCAATCCACTTTTTTAGTCTATAATTTAATATGAAAAGTATACTAAAATTTGTTACCAGATATAGATTTATATCAGTCAACATCTACAATAGCAGGATATAAGGTGTCCTATATATAATTGACATGTAATTGGTGTTTAAAAAAAAACTGTAGTTGAATTTAATCTATCAGACACATCCTCCATAAAGACCAACAAAGAAAAGTCACTACTATATGTTTAAATAGCTTTTGGGGGTGTAAAAACATCATCTTTCTCCAGAGTTGTTTGAAAGTTCCAAAAACTATTGCTTCCCAGGCAGCTGGAATATAGATATTGGACAATAAGTTAAAAGGCAGCCCAGACAATCACAGAATCAATAACTATTGGACACCTAGTCTGTGAAAAACATAGTTCTTCCAAGGGAGAAATTTGTCAGGAGTTTACAATATAATTAAATCAATCAATCAAAAAAAATCAGTCAACAAGGATTTCTTAAGCTCTTAGCATCTTTCTGGCATTGTGCCTATTGGGGATAAAGAAACAAAATGAAACAGCCCCTGGTCTCAAGGAGTCTACATTATCTAGAGGAAAACAGTATGTACCCATTTAAATATATGCAAAATATAGGACAATCAGGGTGGAAGAAACACAAGCTTCTGGGGGGGGAATCAGGAAAGTTTAATTTTCATTGACATGAACATTTTTCTAATAATATGAAAGCAATTTATCATTCTAATAGATTGAATGTATAAACATATATTAAAATCTAATAACATGAAGCAATGTATTATGCTTTGCCAAATGAATGGTACTACTAAGGAACCATGGAACAAAAAGGCATTTCAGAGAGTTTGGTGGTTACATTATTTCACACTTTTGCTATCAAAAAAATTTTGTCCATGAAAAGTACTACAGGGAATCATGCTAAGCTGTAGTACCCTCTTGTGTTTAGTCTAACATCAGTTTGAAATATACCTTGGTTTTTGAAGAAGGCTGCTTTCCAAATGCATTGAAGATTTTTTTTTCAATGCCAGTGCATCTGGCAACCAATGTAAATCATTATGGACACATGGGAAATTTCTACATGTTTATATTTATTAAGCTGTGCATTTGTGTATGTTTTTAAAAAATAGAGATAAAAAGGAATATGAATCCAGATTTTATATGGTTTTATAACTTCAAATTTCAAAAAAAGAAAAGGATTGAAGGCAAAAGGAGAAGGGGATGGCAGAGGATGAGATGGATGGATAGTGTCATGGAAGCAATGAGCATGAACTTGGACAGAATTTGGGAGATGGTGGAAAAGAGAAAGGCCTGGCAGGTCATGCCCATGGCGTCACAAAGAGTCAGACACAATTGAATGACTGAACAATAAGAAACAACAATTTTCAAATCATGTACCTGACCTCAATAAATTTGTATCATCAGTGAAAGAGAAAAAGAAAGCTGACAGGTCATGAAGTCTAGGTAGCCACTAAAGTATCAATAGATACAAATTACTGTAGGCCATTTTGACTCTCAGAGCAGTGTCTACCTTGTTAGCCATTGGGAGTTAGTTATGATAAAGTGCTAATGACAAATGAATAAGTGGGGGGTAACAGGGGAAGTTGTTCAATCAAATGCAAAGAAACTAACATTTTAGTGACACTAAGGGAACTCATGGTATTCAGAGATAAGGGCTGGTAAGGGGAAAAGCTGAATCTTATTTCAAATACATCAAAGTGTAAGGCTAATATATCTTGCTTGTTTTCTTATGGAAAGAAAACATTATCCATTAAAAAGATGGTGCTTTTAATCCACCACCAGTGGAGTCATCACGTGGGGCATGCCTCCGCATGTCTCAAGTAATAACATTTATTGATATTATTACGCATAATAACAAAGGTAGTAGTGTATTGGTGTTTATCTCCCTACTTTGCCTGATTCCTCATGTGAAATAAGGCTAAGAATAAAGTCTGAGGTTAAGTGATGACTAACTCAGGCACTCTTAAGGGGGTTAAATCTTTCTTTGCCTTGCTAGTGTTATGCTTTAACCAGTCAAACATCCATTCATCAATCCATTCATCTATCTATCTATCTATCTATCTATCTATCTATCTATCTATCTATCTAGCTATCTATCTATCTATGATATAGATACATACATATATATGTATGTGTATGTGTGTGTATATATTTGTTGTTGTTTTTCAGTCTTTGTCACGTGTGTGACCCCATTTGTGGTTTTCCTGGCAAAGATACTAGAGTGGTTTGCCATTTCCTTCTCTGGCTCATTTTACAGAGTAGGAAAATGAGGCAAAAAGTGTTAAGTGACTTGCCCAGGATCACACAGTCTGAGGCCAGATTTGAACGCAAGAAAATGAGTCTTCCTGACTTCAGTCACCATACTCTATCTGCGCTTTAGTTTGATAACTGGCTGTGTGTATGACCTCAGGCAAGGAAATAACAACAACTAAACAGAACAGCAACAATAATTCTAATAACTGGCTTTTATAAAGAGCTTTTAGATTTCCAAAGCGCTATGTACATTTCTTCCCATTTTATCCTCACACCAAATCTGAGAGTTAGGTGCTATTATTATTCCTATTTTATAGATGAGGTACCTGAGGCTGACACACAGATTTGGTGACCTGATCGGGTATCATAGCAAATAAATGTGTGAGGTAGGATTTTAACTCAATGATTCTTGATTCTCAAGTTCAGCATACTATCCTACTATCCACTTACCTCTTAGCTAACTCTGATTTCTCCTTAACCCCAGAATGGGTTAGACTATATGATTTATCTCTAAGATCTCTTCTTACCCTAAATCACTGTTCCTGAAAAAAATGATCTTGCTTCTTAAATAAACTGTAGTCTGGGACATCTGTATTTCTTACCTTAGAGATAGTTTGTTTTCCTTTTGGCAGCTAGTAGAGCTGGCTGACCAAAGCAATATTATTTGTGATGATCCCCACACCATGCCACTGTCATTCTCCTCCCCCCTCCATGGTCATTGGCTTTGAAGTACTATCTTTTCATAACGGAACAGCAGGATCCTGTGTTTCAGCAGAGCTGATTTTATTTATTGGTTGTACATAAGCTTCATCAGCTTCAGATTTTGCACTCGATGCTGTTAGTGATGTCTTATCTTTAAAAACTGCCCCATTTGTACTGGATGATTCCACTTTAATGGCCCATTTGGGGACTGCAGTAGATGTACCAGAAATGGCACTGAATACAGTATCTTCAGAGTTTACCATCCTTAAGTCCAGACTATGTGATTCACTTAACCTTTGTTGAAGTTTGAGCACCTTCATTTTTCTTTAGCACATCCACTGAACAGATGTCATCTGCCACATTAGTTGCCAGAGCAAAGGATAGGAGTAAAGAGACATTGGATTCAATTTCTTTCAGTTCTGATGTGCTTTTTACTGCAGTTCCTTTCATGACAATATGGTAGGATTCTATATTATTTCCTGTGTCTTCTAGCTTTACTAACTCTTAATATAAGCGAGAGAGACTGGCATATTGTTGGGAACAGTGTTACCACTGGCTTGTCCGGAAAAACTATGCTTGGACTTCTTGCAAGCTTGCATGAGAATCTGGTGATGCCATTGGTATGGGTGCATGGTATGGCAAGTTCGAGTTCAGCTTAAGATAACCTTTCATGGTAGGAACTTCATCCTATTTAACTTGAAGAGAGTTAGTAGTAGCTTTAATTACCTGTACTTATGGTTTCTCATTATTAAGGTACCAAAGATATTTGCAGCAAACTTGACTATGCAGGGCCGTTTTACATCCATTTCTTCCACTCCAAAAGTACAGGCCTGTCCCAATCGCAACAGCACAGTGTCTAGCCCTCTCTAGGCTGTGATTTTTTTTTTTTGGTCTTCTTGAGAATCAGATACTAGATATCCATTCTGCTGTGTCCAAATTAGCTAAGAAAATCAACTAGTACACAGCCATTCACAGCCCAGAGGCTAGGCTTTGGCATTGTTCATGGTTGGTGGAACCCATTCATCCAAAATGTACATCTTGTTTCCTGTAACATCACCTGGGTGAAGACTTTGTGAGAGTTGCACAGTCCTTTTTGTTTCTGGCTGTTACCATGATATGGTTTCTATCTCAATTGCCATAAGTCATCAACAGAGAACCATACATTCCTCCAAAAATGTATATGTTTACTGAGTCTGTTCTGCAATAAATAAAGGCATTGTGAGACTGGGTGTGGGAGTGAGGGGGAGGCACAATCCTTTGGTCACTGGAATGCTCCAACTCACAACACCAGAGCCATGATGCAACTCCAGGTCATGGAAGTCATTTAAATATCTGGGGCCATTACTGTTGGAAGCTTCACTCTCACTGCCCAGGCCATCAAATAGATAACACTTATTAAAGAAAAGCCGTGTCCAAGTCGAGGGCAAGAAGGTAAATCAGCAAAAAGAGGCCGAGGTCTCACTTTTTCCAAAGCCAACGGCTTGCCTGTAATTCCTGGCGCTCATCGCTGGGTCTTGCATGTTCACCCATTCCCCCAAAGACCAGGGTTCTGGTGCCATCGCAGACAAATCCCTGGGAGGCACAACCCCGAGGAATATGGCCCCTAACAGCAGAAAGGAACCGTGTTGTAGATGTGCAGTTCCTCCACGACGCTCTTGTTGTCTCCACCAAAGAGTACATATATATATATATATATATATATATACACACACACACACACACACACATATATATATATATATATATATACATATATGTTGTTCAGTTGTTTTTTAGTCATATCCTACTCTTTGTGACCCATTTTGGGATTTTCTTGGCAAAGATACTGGAGTGGTTTGCAATTTTCTTCTCTAGCATATTTTACAGATGAAGAAACTGAAGGAAACAGGGTTACATTGCCCAGGGTCACACAGCTAGTAAGTATCAGAGGCTTGATTTGAACTCAGGAAGATGAATCTTCCTTACTAGAGGCATGATGCTATATGCACACACTGTGCCACCTGGCTGCCCTAAAAGCACACTTAGAAGTCCTTAACATGTTATATAAATACAAGTGTTGTTATTTCCATTTTTTAAACAGGTTTTGAAATAAAATCAGAGAATTTAAATGACTTGACCAAGCTTGTTCTACAACCTGTGTCAGAGCCAGACCTATAACCTGCATATTCTGATGTTTATTAAACCATGATGTTTCACACTACAGCATGGGGAAGTTAAAGAGTCCTTAAATTAGATTAGTTCAAATCCACAGATGCCTGTAATTTACATCCTAAAGTAATTAAAGAATAGGCTGAAGTAAATTTGAAAGATGTAGTTAATCTTGGAGGACTGAGGAAATAACCAGGGGTTAGAAAAGTTCAGGAACCTATCTTTTTTTGAGGGGAGTGGGGTGGGGGGAAGGCTCATTGGTGATCCTGGAGATGGCAGGAAGAACACTGATTTTGGAAAACTAGAAGATCATATGACATTGTTGTAGAAAAAGAAGTGTGAAAGTTATGTCTGAGAGTGTCATAGCCCCAGTTGTATCTCTCACAGGCAGTGCAATCTGGGTAAAGTAATTCCCTTCAGCCTGTTTGTTAATCCATAAAATGAAGTTCTTGGCTTACATGATTTCCAACGTGCCTTCTAGTTCTAAAATACTATGATTTGATGATGCTAAAAAGAAACTCTCAGTCTAATTTAGCGTCTTCCAATGATAAAGAGATAAACATAAAGAAAATACAAGCAACAGGTATATCACATCACCTTGACCCCAGAATGGCACCCCTCTATTATACAAGATGCTCCTCTTTGAGCATAAAAGCATTGAGAAGGAAACCCATGTAGCGGGGAGGAAAGGAGGAAAAAACATATTTACCAAGGCAGATGAATTGAATCAGTCTTGGCAATCAAGGGTTGACAGGCATTCCAGTCAGATGACCTTCACATCCCACTGAACATGTTATATCAGAGAGGGATGATAGGTATAATTTGTCTTCATTTAATTTAAAAAACATTTTTTTGACCTGGCATATTCAAAGGCTAGGACAAAAGTGTTTAAATCATGGTATTATTAAGAGTGAGATATTACTGGGTAGAGGCTGTATTTTAAATATGATTCCTCTAGAAACCCCTCACTCCTTTTAAAGCTCTGTTCAAGTATACCTTCCTATGAGAGACCTTTTGTGCTTATTTGTCCTACATTTTGTATTTAAATATTATCTCATCATTATACAGTGGATAAGGTACAGGATTTTGAGTCAGAAAGACCTACCTTCACATCCTTCCTCAGACAAGATGCCAGCTTCTTTGTGCCTCAGTTCCCTCATCTGTAAAATGAGGTTAGACTTGATTATTCCTCAGATTCCTTTTTTTTCTCTGATCTGTGTATATGTTGTTTTCTCCCAGAAGAATGATAGCTCTTTGACAGCAGGAATGGTTTCCATTTTTTATTCATATCTGACTGTTTCACAGGTAAACACACAGGTAACACCATTTGTTGGGCAGGAGAACACAGGAGGGCTCCTAACACTAACAGGTGTTCTAGCTCAGGTTCACTTTTGATCCAGTCAGACAGGAAGAAAGCTTCGAAGGGGTTAAATAAGCTTATTTTATTCTAGTCTAGTCTGCTGATAATGGCAGCACCAACTCCTACAGCATTCCCTAATCACACTTCTCACAGGGGCAGGCAAGAATAGGAGTACATCTCCTACAGGATCCTCTAAGCCTTGATGGAGGTCGATCAAGGCAGGTATATACATTCCTCTATGTATTATCCAAATCCCCAAAATGGGTTCACCCTTCACTGACCAGTGGCCACTTGCTTTATAAGGCAACAGACAAAGAAGGCATCTTGCCAGCATCAAGCTCACAGGTTAACTTAGCAATATCATCATGACCTAGCACAGTACAAGGGTACATTATGTCACCCCTATATCTCTGCTGTGACTGTGCGGTGGAGATGTTTTCAACCATAATTCTTGGGAAATATTATCTAAGATCATGGAACTATTATCTAAAAAGGAATAACAAAATCCTCTTTACATATACTAAAATTCACTTTACCTACACCGACCACCTAATATAATCCCCAACATGAAATAGTTGTGTAATAAAAAGCTTATTAATTGAATTCAATTCAGTTCAATACAATCCTTAACCATCAGTATAGAAGTCCTTTTTAATCAGGGCCTTAGTCTTGTAGCTGACAGTACAGTGACTTTTCAAAACAGATATGAATGATGTAATTGGATTTTTCAGATTTTTGATGATACCAGTTAGTAGGCCTTTTTTTAAAAGAAATTTTGCAATCAATAGTATACAGAAAAGAATACAAGGCTTAAAACTGATAAAAAGTTAAACATGAATCAAGACAACAGCTGTTTAGTGAGAATGGTAATTGTGTGTGAATGTACACATTCATACATGTCAATGTACATGTGAGCATGTATATCTATATGCACATATACATCGACACATGTATATGTGTATGTATATACACAAACAGTATATAAACAGACAAAGGCTGGGACACATATTTACATATACATGCATATTTGTGTATACATAGATGGGTACTTTTTTTTAAAGCAAATTTTTTCTCCCAGCAGAATCAGCACTGTATTACAAAATCGCTTATACTTCTTTCCAATAACACTCATAACTTTGTCTATACTTTACCCTTTCATTATTTATCTATTTTATTTGCTCAAAGACTAGTGCTGCTGAACATGAATGAAGGAAGTCACCTAACACTACTGACATGGCCTGCTGCAAAAACTTAATAACTAAGATCCATGGAGCCTTCTCTGCTGCACAGAAATTGTTGTATTCTTTGACTAATCCCATGTATCATCTCCTAAAGTAGTTGTTCCAAATCATCTTATTTGAGTTGATAACATTATTTCTTATGTTGTTGAGAAAATTTTGAACATCAATTCTAATCTCACACATCAGTGAGATTTTTTAATCCTCATGCTCCTTAAATTACCTGCTATTTTTGATGCATTATTTTCCTGGATACTGTCTTTCCTTGCCATCCATGACATTGCTTTTTATGGCTCCTCCTCTTCATTTGTAATGACTCCTTCCCAAACTCTGTAACAGGTGTTGAATCTATCTCTTTTTTTAAATTTTTTTTTATTTTTAACATGTGTTTTTAAAACTTTGGGTTGCAAATTTTCTCCCTTCCTCCTTCCCCACCCACCCTCATTGAAAAGGCAAGCATCTCAATACAGAGTATAGATGTGTAGTCATGCAAAACACCTACATAGTAGTCCTGTTGTGAAAAACTAAGTATATTTCCCTTCATCCTATCCTACCCCCCATTTATTGTATTCTCTCTTTTCACCCTATCCCTCCTCAGAAGGGTTTGCTTTTGATTATCCCCTCCCCCAATCTGCCCTCCCCTCTATTAACTGCCTGCTCTCTTGTCCCCTTCCCCCCCTTATTTTCCTGTAGTGTAAGATAGATTTCCATACCCCATTGTATGTTATTCCCTTCTTAAGTCAAATCATATGAGAATAAGATTAACTCATTCCCTCTCACCTTCCCCCATTTCCCCTCCACTGGAAAAGCCTTTTCTTGTCTGTTTCATGTGAGATATTTTACCTCATTCTACTTCTCCCTTTCTCCTTCTCCCAGTTTAATCCTTTCTCACACGTTAATTTTATTTTCCAGATATCACCTCTTCATCTTCAACACACCCTGTGCCTTTTATCTATCTATCTATACATATATAGAGAGTTTTTTGTTTTTTTTTCCCTCCCACTACCCTAATACTGACAAAGCACTCATGAGTTACAAATATCATCTTTCCATGCAGGAATGTAAACAGTTTAACCTTAATAAGTCTCTTATGTTTTCTCTTTCCTGTTTACCTCATCCATGTTTCACTTGAGTCTTGTATTTGAAGGTCAAATTTTCTATTCAGCTCTGGTCTTTTCCACAGGAATGCTTGAAAGTCCCCTACTTCATTGAATGACCATTTTTTACCCTGAAGGCTTATACTCAGCTTTGGTGGGTAGGTGATTCTAGGTTGTAGTCCTATCTCCTTTGCCCTCCAGAATATCATACTCCATGCCCTCCAGACCCTTAATGTAGAAGGTGCTAAATCTTGTGTTATCCTGATTATGTTTCCACAATACTTGAATTGTTTCCTTCTGGCTGCTTGCAATATCTTCTACTTGACCTTGGAACTCTGGAATTTGGCTACAATATTCCTAGGAGTTTTCCTTTGGGGATCTCTTTCAGGAGGTAATCAGTAGATTCTTTCAATTTCCATTTTGCCCTCTGGTTCTAAAATTTCAGGGCAGTTTTCCTTGATAATTTTTTGAAAGATGATGTCTAGGCTCTTTTTTTGATCATGGCTTTCAGATAGTCCAATAATTTTTAAGTTCTGTCTCCTGGATCTATTTTCCAGGTCAGTTGTTTTTCCAAGGAGATATTTCACATTCTCTTATATTTTTTCATTCCTTTGGATTAGTGTTACAGTACCTTGATTTCTCAAATTGTCCCTGTCTTCCAATTTCTCCATTCTAATTTTTAAGGAAGTATTTTCTTCAGTAAGCTTTTGGACTTCCTTTTCCATTTGGCCAATTTTGCTTTTTAGGCATTCTTCTCCTCATTGGCTTTTTGGATCTCTTTTGCCATTTGGGTTAGGCTATTTTTTAAGGTGTTATTTCTCCAGTATTTTTTGGGTCTCCTTTTGCATAGCTCTCAATTTTTCCTCTACTTCTCTTACTTGCTTCTCAAAATCCTTTTTGTGCTCTTCCATGGCCTGAGCCCAATTCATATTTTTCTTGGAGGCTTTGGATGTAGGAGCTTTGACGTCCTTGTCTTCTTCTGTTGTTGGTTTTGATCTTCTTTGTCACCAAAGTAAGATAATAAAGTCTGACTCTTTTTGTGCTGCTTGCTCATGATCTTGGCCAATTACTTGAGTTATAGACTTTTTGTTAAGGCAAGGATCTGTTTCCAGTGTGGAGAATGTACCATGATTAGAGTTTGCTCCCATCTCTCATTTTGCCTCTGTCTTCCTTTAAAGTACTGCTCAGGTGCTATCTCCTATGTCTTCAGTGAACACTCCAGCTATTAGGGCTCTCCTGCTCTTTAAATTATTGGGCATTTAATTACCCTTGTGTTTACATGTTATATCCTCCCAATCGGCTATATATTCCTTGAGGGCAAATATGATTTCATTTTTGTTCTTGTATTCCCAGCACCTAAAATAGTACCCTACCTATAGTAAACACTTAATTAGATTGAATTAACATTTTCTGTTCACTTTAGAACTTTGAAATAAAATGATACAACATGAAAGAGGATACTGAAGATTATGATAAAGGATTAGGACAATAGATCCTCCTAGGAAAAGGCAAGGTGATTTGTTCTACGCAGTGCTGACCTAGTGATAATATACGAGAAGCAATCAAGAATCTCTAAAAGGCAGTTGCTATAGCTTTAAATTAAAGACTCCTTAACAAGTGAATTTTTTTCCTTTAAAATGCATTCCCCTTTCATCTGGAAAATACTGTTAAATTAAATGCAAAATGCATTTTAATGAAGTGCCATAAGTATTAAAATTGAAAATGAGAGGGCTCAAGAGCAAGGAAAATTAAAAATGCCTCTAATAACATTATCTCAGCCCAATTGAACACATATAGGATTTTATATTCTACCAACTTAAAAAAATTATCTGTAATATATTAACATTTATTAAAGGAACTTTGAGAAACTTTATTTGAAAAATTCTGACTTGGCAGTTTTAAGGTCACGTGCATTTTATCCATGGATTTTTAAGTAATGAAAAAAATGCGTTGTCTATAACTTTTTAAAATAATGCCTAGTACAGCAACTCACATATTCCAGAAACTCAATATATATGTATAGAATTAATGAATGTATTATCCATCCCCTTTACAATTTTGCTTCAATTACATATTACAGGTCTCCATAGATCATTGTGACCCTATCAAAATTATATCTGAAAACAATAACTGACATCCTACTGAATCCTGTGGATAATAGTAGTAGTCACAGTCACTATGGAAGATAAAATGCCCACATACCCACAACCCTCCCAAAACACACACACACTCACACACACACACAGAGCTTTTTCTGTCCCTTGAGATATTTTACAATTGATTAACATACCACAAAATAATGATATAAATGTTACTAGTGAATAGGTCTCTGGTCCCCTCATTAGATATTTTCAGACTCCCGCTTTCTAGATTCACAGACTTAGATAAGATTTCATCATTTAAAAAAAATAAAAAATAATATCAATAAATCAACTGCAATGCAGTCCTGTGCTTTATCCATGGTTTCTTCTGCATTTATTTTTCGTAGTTTTTTTTTAAATTTCTTGTTGCTGTCTTTTTTTATTCTACCATCTAGAATTAGGAATCAATTCTTTTGTTTCTAATGTGAATTCCCCCCCTCTAATTATAAGCTGCTATTTTATTTAACAAAGGAATTGATTTCTGAAAGCTCTATTCAGACATTAGCAAAACCGACAATTGGAATTATCATTCAAATCAACGTCCCTTATGATAGCATTAATGCACTACTCAGGCTTAGTCTTATTTTTAGCTTCCTTGCTCACACTTTTTTTTTTTTGCTTTATTCATTTTAATCATTCACATATAATATCTCACATCTTCCTGTCTCTCAGTTTGCTTTCTTTCCTTTTCAGAATAGTTCTGCTTGTTGAGATGACTTCCTACCTGAGTTGACAGGTATGATTTATTGAACATTCATAGGATGATTTTGTTTTCATTCCCTGGAAATCAGTCAATGTATTGTTTCTTTGCATATTCTTCTACAGTAAGTATTAGTAGTCTTTACTCACTGCCTCCTCTTATCTTATAGAAGGAAACATTTATTTTAAATAAGATAACAAGGCAAAGATTCCTTTATCTTCTCTTTAATTGCCACTACCTAATCTGAGGAAACAAAATCCCTTGTTATTTGGGTCATGGAAGAAGTGGTAGATCCCAGACTATAGTTGATTGAAAGGTGTACATGAGTCAGCCCCTGCAAGTACATACTGTCTTAATTTTAGTTCACATTGTGGTTTTTTTTTTTTACAGTGACTGACCCACACGTAGATCCCCATTAGACTGCTGATAGAATTTATATGAAAAATATCTGCTTTGTCAAACAGAGGTGAAATTCACTCTCTTTAGTAAATGTATTTTACTGTATTTCCTTTTTATCAGCTTTCCATTAATAAGTCCTGTCTGTCTGATGATTAGCAGCCCCATCCCCACCAATTTCTAAAAATGTCTGTGACCCAACATGGAATTGGTATCTTTCATTATAACTTATTCATTCGTTTATTCCACAAACATTGATTAAACAATTAAAACATGCAAATCACTTTGCTATGTGATAGAGATGCAAAAAAAAACAAAAGAAAGCAGTCTTTATGCTCAGGGAACTTACATTCTATTGGGGCATTGGGTGGGATAAAATAAATTCATATTGTATCAAAAGAATATTAATTTTGTAGATAATTATAAAATTCTAGTCTCTAAGTTGAATATGAAAAATTCACACTGCATATTTTATTAGATTTGTTCTAATATCTTGTGTTTTTCTAACACCTTTAATTATCCTTAGCTAATTAGGTAAAAGAAGAATTTGCCTGAACACCTTCTAAGAAGTTTTGAAGACATGCAGTATTGGATTGTGGAAAATGCTGTTTCTTTGGGCTATATATAACAAAAAAAAATTCTTCCAGTATTTTCCATTGAAAAAGGGGTTATGATCTTCTATGTGATACGGCTATATAGCCATAGACATGGAAATGGAAGAGAAGGAGAAACAAATAGAAGTAGATATTTTAGTAATATATGTGTGTGTGTATCTATCTGTCTATATATCTTGTCTCAAAACTAATTTTTTTGTCTTCCTACTGTAAGAGAGACAGTATGATTTAGTGAATAAAAAGCCAGGAAGACCTTAGTTTAAGTACAGTCTCTGACAAACAATGCTAACTCTCAGGGCTCTAGGAAATGCTCTAAGACCATAAATGGTGTAGAACAAGCTGACCTGCATTGATGTTTCATCATACAGGAGTTCCCCAGCCTGGTGAAATCACAATGTGAGTTTGATGCTACTAGACTAGAGCCCTGAGAATGGAAGTGTCTTGACTAGCACCAAATAGATAGTATTACAGAAATGGGATTTGAACCCAGGTTTTCCTAGCTATGAGACCAGTTCTGTATCCAGTATGCACTACTATCTCTACATTAATGTTATATGTATTTCTCTAACATTGCTGAACATCATTTAGCAGGTTTTAATGCGTGATGAGGGAGAAAGGATCCTGTACAAAGTCGATTTAAGTTTGAAACTATCTGTTAACAGACAGTTGCAATACAGTGAGGCTTCCAGTATGCTCCCCCTTTTCCTCACCCACTTTCTTCATCACTGAACTCCTGTGTAAATGTCTTGAAAGTCATAGCATTTTGTGATCACCTTTATCAACTGTTTGTATTTATCTGTTGAAAACTTTCCCCCAGTTATAAAACCAGAGATGAACATTATACATTACATATCAGCCCCAACTAACTCCTCACAGCCATGAATTGTCACTTGTTAGGAGTGAATTAGAATTAGTTTTCTAGTACCAGAGACCTGTTTATTCCTTCCCATCCCACACACACCATGACTGAGGGCCCAGGTTATCCTCTCCCCAGACCTCCTTTTCCCTTGATCTTGTTGCCCCATTCTTCTGCCCTGAATATATCAGTTTACGACAATGACTTTTACATGAATTAAAATGAATCACAATGGAGATCTTATGCGTTATCTGGTTCTTTGTGAAATTGTCCAAGTCCCTAAGGAAACTAAATCAAGGTGCAACTTATCATTCAGTGTAGCTAACGATTATTTTTTTTTTCCCTCAAATATATCTATAGCTTCTAAAAGGAACAAAATAGTACTAAGAGTATCTCTTTTATACAATTCATGCAGGGTAGATTTCAGCAGTGACTTACAAAAAGACCCAAACATCATACCTGATTCTTCCTGTTTCTGATAAACAACAAAAGGCATAACAAAGACTGTCACACCTACCCCATATGAAAGAAAGTGTAGGCAGAAGCATTTATTGTATCAATAAGTCATTAAGTTCATAAACTTGAAGTGATATATTGATACCAGGTTTCTTAAAATATTGTCAACTTTAAGAGAATTAGAACTTGGTAATTTAATATTCTCCTTCTGATCTATGTGTCAGTGATTCTATTCAGAGTTAATTAGAAAAAGCTTGGGGGGAGGTAAATGAACAAAGGATCTTTATTAGAATTATGCTAAAGGGTTAGCAAATACCAAGAAGTCTTAAATTGCATGTCTTTGGTGAGCAGTAAATCTATCTCTTGGTCACTTTTTCAAATTAAGGGTTTCATTAGGAACAGCATTGATTAACTAGACAGTCACCTGCTACAAAGCATTTTATTTAAAGCAATAACTCATTACACTGATATTAATAATCAGAACCTCTCTATGCATTAGTATTTTTAACAGCATTAAAACATTGGAGAGATACTCATGAAAATGTATGCCAAGATTTCCTGGAACTTTGTTGTGCTCTGTTATGAAAGTGCTCTGTTTTAAAAGGATTTTGTTCTTTTCTATTGAAAAATGCTTTAAAAAATATTCAATGAAAAAAATGCTTTGGCAGAACATCGAGTTTGTTTAGAAACAGTAACATTAGCAGCAAGTTGGAAATACAGGCTTGAAAATAAGATTTTTCATTACCTAACTCCAAGACTATTGATCATAAAGGAGGGGGCACATCTAGAAGACAGTAGTATTGTAGTCCCTTTAATGAGCCAAAAGAAGATGTCAGTCAATGTCGATATAGATAGACCAGAGAGAATGTGGGACTTCATACCTCTCCTTCATCTTCTGTGTTCCAGCCTATGAAAGAATTATGAAGAGACTGTTGGAAGCCATCTTCCAGATGCAGAAAACCCTTTGTAGTTGGCTAAATTTCATAAATAGATAATTAAATCTAAGAGGCCAGAGTGCTGTTTCCCTACATAAAACAAATAGCTAAATGTAAGTGGCTTTTTCTCCATGCTGAAGCATAAAGCTTTGGAGTAGCTCAAGTAGTTCAAGTAGAGAGCAAGCTAAGGTAGTGCTAGCTTTCTTAAACCAAAAATCTAAAAGTAAGAATTGTCAGTAAATATGTGTGGCAAAGCCATTCTCAGCTACCCTTTGAGGGGTTTCTTACTTCTTTGATTTGTTGCCTCAATTAGATAATCTTGGAAAAACATTATCAAGGGTTTAATAATTAATTCCCCACGCATTCTCTCCAGATCACAAGCATCCCAATATGAAGAGTTTTATTTTTTGAAGAAGAACAGATAGTACTAGTATCAAAGCCCATGGAAGATAATGATACCTATTACCTCCAAAAACTTCCACTGTCTCAGTTATTTGCTTCACTTTCCTGAGTAGGACCCTAGGGGAGGGACATTGGATTTTCTTCTTTATATCAACACTCCACTGGGAGGTTCCTATGTCTGTGTTCATAGAATTACTCTCAGCATCAACTCTAGCCTTCAGTGACTCTCAGCCCTTGTTACTACTACCCTTCACAGCTCTGCTTCCTGCAGCACTCCTTAGCTTTTAGCAGGTACTGATCTCTATTTCTTCTTGTTTCTCCTCAACATCTTGTGATTACTGTCCATTGTCTTTCACCAGAGAACTAATTCTTCAATAGGGAAATGAGTGCAAAGGGGTAAGTGATGTGGAATTTTTATTTAAAGCTTAAAATTAATCACAGACCAGTTTTCTGAATCATTTTCTTGTTTACTGGTTCTACAGCACCAGACTTGCACATGAGAAGTATGCTCAGCATCTAGAAAAATTATCACCTCCTGTGCTTTACAAGTGAATCTCTCTCTTTACTTGGATGTTGGCTCATATGACTTATGAGGGTAGATTTAAGATCCTATGATCCTGTGTTTATTCCTTTCTTCACAAGCTACAGATTGGGCAAAGGAAAATTTGTAATCTGTTGAGTAAAGTCAAAGTTAATAAGATATATATGTATATATATATATGCATATACATGTATATTCTTTATACAGTAGTACTAATTAATTTATACTCTTAATAAATAGTGCTATTTTATATGAAAATTCTACTAATATTAATTTTTTTAAATCTTTGACACAGCAATTACTCATGCCTTGGTTATGGCAGACTAGCACTGCAGTTTACCAAAAGTGTAGGTCTAGGGATACTTTAGATTTAATCTTCCACAGTTAGAAAGGATACATCTCCCTCTCAGAGACTTAAATGTATCCCTGAGGGTTCAGGGTGTCTTCTCAAATGCTAAGTGTGTTTTCCCATCGTAAGCCACCAATGATTAATGCTCCTACCCATTTAAACCATTAACATCAATTAGCCTTGAAAAGGGGCAGCAAGGTGGCACAGTAAATAGACAGTCAGGCCTGGAGACAGAAAGGCTTGAGTTCAAATCCAACCTTAGAAATTTACTAGCCATGTTGCTCTTGACAAGTCACTTAACTCTGTTTGCCTCAGTTTCCTAATCTGTTAAATGAACCGCAGAAGGAAATGGAAAACCACTCTGTTATCTTTGCCAAGAAAACTCCAGGTGGGATGACGAAGAGTCAGACACAACTGAAACAATGGAGCAACAACAAAGCTTTGAAAAAGGGATATTTACTATGACCTAGTTAGTTACAGGGTTCTGGGCTTAGAACACTAGACTTGGAGTCAGGAAGATCTGAGTTCGAATTTGGTTTCACATGCATTATGGCCATGTGACCCTAGGCAAGTCACTTAACCTCTGTCTACCTCAGTTTCTTCATCTTGTAAAATGGGGGATAAAAATAGCACCTAACTCCCAAAGGTATTGGGATAAAATGAGATAATATTTGTAAAGTCCTTTGCAAACCTTAAAGTGCTATCTAAATGCTAGCTATTATTAGTGTTATCATTATGCTTCAAAGATACAGCAATCACAGAAGCTATCAATATACCCTTTCCACACTTGAAGTACATATTCTTCTTCATACTATGATAGTATCTCAAGAGAATGTGCTTAAACTTAATTTGGTTTCTACACAGCATATACCTAACCTTATTTCCTTCCAAATGCAGCTTAGCCACTGGACAAAATACTCATCTTGTCTATGACTGCACTGAGTTATCAGAGTCATTCTACACGGCCTCGTTACTGAGCTGGGTAACCACATAAAAATTCTCCAAATAGGAGAGCACTGACCTTCCACTGTATATGATCCTACCTTTCCAGAGTCTCTCAAGCTCTTCCTCTTGTACTGTATAAAATGAACACACTACTTCTCAGTGCCATCTCCCTCCTTCATTCTATCAAGATATTAGGAGACATCCCGTTTTCCAGAGCTAAGGCCCAGCAAGCAGGCTGTACCCTGAGCTTGGCATAAAAACAATACTTTGTGCTCACCTTCTGGCAAAGTCTCACAATTATTGTATTACTTTGACCAGCACCAGGTGTTCTCTGGGCTTGGAAAAGTTCTGGTCATGAAGCTTTGCTATGAATCAAACTTGTCACATTGTTGCTATTATCCCTCACTGACAAGGCTATAGCTTCCTGCATAACCATCAGTGTAAGTATTGAGATCTCCCCACACTGTTTCAGGCCCCGTCACTAAGTGGACGGACTCAGGCACATGTGGCTAGATCCCCTCCTTGCTTTCAAACCGTTTTCCTCATTTTGAAATTAAACTTATATTCGATCCCTTACTCTCCTATCTCTAGCCTTCTCTGTTTAGCTCCAACCATCCACAGGTTAGAGGCCAATCCCCTTCATTGGGCATAACAATTAGGAAGAAATGTTGAAGTTTCTCAGATGAGTTTCTGGCCAGTTTAGGTGATGGCTAATATCAAACCTCATCATACTGTATGTCATAGAAGCATTGGCTCATAGCTCTGGAGCTAGAAGGAAACATAGAGGAAATCTAGCCCAACAACCTAATTTTTTGTAGATGAGAAACCTAAGCCCCAGAGAGGGCATGGAAATTGAAAATGGTTACATAGATTATCAGTAGAACTAGGGGTCAAACTCAGATTCCAAAGGTCCAAGTTCAGCCTTCTTTCCACTGTACCACACTCCTTCTCCCTTTAAAAATACTGATGCAAGGCATTAAACTAGTTGACCTTTAAGATTCCTTCTAGCTCTAAACACATAGTCCTATGATTTATTGATATATGGCTAGCTTCCTTTACATCAATTGAAGCAGAGCATAGATGCCATACCCCAAATAGAACCTCTACATCACTTTTGAATGGTGCATGTTATTATGTGCACAGCTTCTATTAATAATATGTAACATTGTATGATGCTTAAAGGTTTACAGAGCCCTTTCCCTACAGCAGTCATATATGATATTATAACTACTATCCCCATATTATAAATGAGAACACTTAGATGAAGGGAGATGAATTTACTTACTTAGGATCATTTAGCCGGTAATTGTGTAAGTTGAGATTTGAACCCAAGTCACTGGATTTAACATCATGTTCCTTTTCAACTAAACTACAGTGCCTCTAATTATTCTGTATATAGTGTTAATGTTCTTGGAGGTATGAGAATATTTTTTATCCACCAACTTTTTTCTTAGAGGTATTAGATCCTTGATAGAGTGGACAATAATTTCTGATTTAATCATCTGAGAACCTCTGGAATAGCATTTCTGTACAGAGTAAGCCTTTAATAAATGTTTATTTATCATATGGATTCTGTGATACATCATTTAGGAATCCTTACTTTATTTTGCTAACTCTACAGCTGCCCTAGCTCTTCAGTAAGCATGGTTTAGCAACATGATAAGGTCTCATTTTCTTTGAATGATTTATTGTGACAACACATGAATCTAGCTATTGAGTCTTTAACAATAAATAACATACAGCATTTGCAATGCAGAACAATGAAGCATTATGATGATAGGCCCTGAGTTGTAATGATGACAGAATGTAGCAATTCTCTGTCAAGTAATAGAATTAAAATTTATCTAGGGGTGGGGGTTTTGGGTAAGGGGTGCCTGCAGCCTATTATCTTAAAGTCATTTGGGTTTGTCCGTGGGTAAGCCTCAAAAAATTTATTCTCATTTTACTACCAGTTAGCTCTGATTCCATTGTTTATTTACAAAACTCGTGGCTGAATGAGTTCTGTTTTAAGGGTATTAGATGTGTATTAAATATAAACAATGAAATTAATGCTTTTTGGCAGTGAGCCCAGTGTAAATAAAGAGTAGATATAAAAACAGGAGTCAAAATCACCATCCATAGTCATCTTAATCAGTACAAAATTATTCATCATAATGTTATTGTTATTGCTGCTGCTATTGTTGCTGTTGTTTTTTGTCTGGGTACATTTTTAAGAATGTATAAGAGAGTGTGTTGTTCACAACTCTTTTTGCCATTCAGGTATCAAGTTGCCTGAAAGACATGTAAATCAATCAATTTCATTAGCCCAAATACATATAAACCCCTCTGATGTTACTAGAAGTTTTACTGTCCAGGAACCCTGTCTTCTATATTGTTTCTGTAAGGCTACAAGCACACTTGGTGAGTTTGCTAGAAGTGCCTCATAATGAATGTTCGATTCAAAGTACTGGAAGGGACTCTGAGATGGCATCAATCACATTACTTGAGTTTCAAGGCAGAAATCATACCTAAACCTTTTTTTTTTTTTCTGAAAATCAAAGAGCTCCAGGGAAAGTAATAGGATTGCCTTTACTATGTAATTCCAGGACAATTCTTCCACTAGTAGGAGGTATCTTCTCATCCCTCATAAAATTCCTTCCAGACCATGTCACTTCGAAATAGGTGGCTGCAGGGCTCTGGAATATAAGTCCAATTTAGGGAAGTACTTTGGTTTTCTAAAAAAAAAAAAAAAAAAAAGAAAGAAAGTTTAGGGGTCTTTAAACACATGAGAAAATCCAGGTAGCTCAAAAAAAATTCAAAAATTTACTGTAACCAGAGAAAGGAGATTAAGATAGATATCCTTTCCACTCATCTACTCAGTATTGTCTTAATTTGATTAATTTGGCATTCCTAGAAAATCTTGGTACTGGTTTACACCTAGTGGCCGAATAATATGTATTTATGATTTATAATGTATATATTATATATATTTACACACATATAAATATAATAATATTTATGTGTATTATATGTTTAATATATGTATGTAAATGTATAAATATGTGAAAATATATGTAATATATAACATACACACATGTAAACATAATAAATATAAGTATGTAAACATATCTATGTATATGTATATACATGCATGCTTATATACATGTGGTGCATATAGTCTAAATCTATATCTAATTAGACACATCCCAGCTTCCTGGATCCAGCAAGTATTTATTACATTCTTTCTTTTTGCAAGGCACTATATTGGATATTGGGGAAACAAATATAAAATGAAAACTCAAAATGCTTACATTCCATTGGGAAAATGTATTATGTACAGCGATTAATAAATATGAAGCACATACAATGTTTATATGACAATTTCAAGAAGGAAAGCACATTGAAAACTAAAGTTCTTAGTGTGCAGGAGAGGAGAGGCAGATTGGTGTTCAAAAAAGACTTTCTATAGGGGGTAGTTACCTGAGCTGTACTCTGAAGGAAATTAGGGACTCTACCAAGCAGGCGTAAGTAGGGAAAGCCCTTTAGATAAAACAGGACAGTCTATGTATTTTCTTCCATATGTGTATTATGATCATGTATTATTCATAAGTCTATACTCTTTTAATATATTTTCTGTGATCATATTTGTGCCGCATATCTTGGTCAGTCCCTATGTATAGCCCTAGCCAAATGTCTTCCCTACATTTATACACTCTTCGCATTGCGTGAAAGTGACCTCAGTTTATAGAAGAGATGTTTTATTGTTACTTTTCTTCCTAAACAATGTCATTAAATGACTTACTTTGAACAAATTATGTCTCTTACTGGTTAGTAAACACAGTTGGGGAGGAGAGGCTTACAGCTTATGAGTTATGGTTTTGAGTGCATTCATAACATCTGAACTCTTGAAACTTCAGATACTGAAGCTTTATCTGGATTAGCCATAGGCCAGGGGTGTTAATCCCAGATATTACAAATATGTTGTTCTCTTAACCCTGTATTGGACTATAGTCTACATTAGAGGATTAACCATAGTTTATCTAAATCATTTACCTTGCCCAAGTACTTGGCTAAGCATTCTACACATGGTTAATGCTTAATAAATGTTATTGGATTTCTGTACTCTCTCCCTTATTTTAAATTCCCCTGTAATACTTCGAGTAAATAACATTTAGATATTTAGGAGTTTTGTATATTGTATACTTTTAGCAGAGAGAACAGAGGGAAGAGATAAAATGAAGAAAACCCTATGGTTGAGTGAAAAACAATCTTCCATCAAAAAAGCATGGTTTGGGGCCCCAGGTAAGCAAAAAAAAGGTAGAAGACTGAAATCTGACTCTTCAAAGGCTTTACTTCTGGGGAATGGGGAGAAGCATAGTTATAAGGTACACTTGGTTGGTGCTTCTGATAGGATTGCAATATGCATTGATAGAGGGCGTACTTAAATGATTGAGGGGGAAAAAAACTTGGAAGCTGTCTATAATGAATGATCAATAGAGGATTCCTTTACCACACAGTTGAGCAGGCTACAATTCACATTCAGATAAACTCTGCTGGGCTCCTGTTCTCCCTTTGAAATGATCATATACACTAAAGCACCAGGCTCTCCCTGCTGGAATGTCCTCAGAATGTAGCCTGGCATTAAAGTTTTTTTTTTTTTTTTTTTTTACCATAAAACCCATGGTCTGCCATTGATGTTTTTTGGAAATCCATTGATACTCTGAGTTTTTTCCACACAAGGCCAATGAGGTGGTGTGTTAACTTCAACCTCTGCAGATCTAGTCACAAGGTACTTACTGGCCCAGACTTCCAACCTATCTACCCTGTGTGCAGACTCCCTGGATCAAGAAAAAGAACACACTACAAATGATTCCACCTTTCATCATTACAGTACATAGAAGATTGGTTACCCTGATCAATTTCTCTTGGCCTATGACTGGCAAATTCCCACTTCTTACTTCTCTAATCTCTGATTCTCAGTTGGAGTTTATTGAGGCAAAAGCCTTTCTATCCTTTTACCATCCCCTTCTTTCTCTCTCTCTCTCTCTCTCTCTCTCTCTCTCTCTCTCTCTCTCTCTTTCTCTTTCTCTCTCTCTCTCCCTTTAATCCTGCTCCTAGTATCATCAGCTGCTCCATTCTAGTGCTTAGTCAAAGTCATTGACTCAGTGACAGTTGACTCACTGCCTCTTTCCTGGTTGCTTGGATATTAAAACAAACAAAAACAAAAAGACATTTCTTTTTATTGTTGTTGTTCTGAACTTAAATACCTAAATGAATGAGTGAGTAGAGAGATATATACAGTAGAAAACAAAAAGTGGACTCTATATGACCTCAGGAATTTCCATTTCGTGCCATATTCTTTTTATTTTAGAATATAATAAATTATGTACATTACTTTTAAAAATAAACTCCTTGTCCATAGCTCCTTCTAAAGTTCCTTCTCTTCTCTTCCCTATACCTACAACAATAATTCAGTGTCTTTTTTTTAGATGGAGGGGCATTATTACTTCAACCTATAACCAAGTCCTCAAATGTCTCTCTGTACCTTGGGTCCATCACTTATTGTCACAAAGTGGATAACATGTTTTATCACAGACTGATTGGTCATCAATCTTGTCAACACTTTATTTTTTTTTAGTAGATACCTTTGTACATAAATTTTCTCAAATTTTGTTTTTCAATTTTTATATTTTGCTTATTTTATGCTTTTTTTTAAAATTTAAATTATTTTCATTGCTATTTTGCAATTTCATGAAATCTTTGATTTCTGTTCAGTCCATCCTAATGCTCAAAGAATTTGTTACATATGGGAGGTTTACCACTTTATATTCCTTAAATTCCTTTTATTTACATTCTTTTCTTCCTCTCTCCCTCCTTCCTTCTTTCCTTCCTTCCTTCCTTCCTTCCTTCCTTCCTTCCTTCCTTCCTTCCTTCCTTCCTTCCTTCCTTCCTTCCCTCCTTTCTTTCTTTCATCTCTTGGACTTAGTAAAGTGTCTTTGAATTATAGGTACTTAATCAATGTTTCTTAATTTGATATTTAACTTTAAAAAAGAAAAAATAGAATGATCTTGAAAACAATAGTATCTAATTTAAACACTGTATTCCATTTTTCTTGTCGTTCTAAAACTGATTAAATATCAATTGAGATCTTTATTCTACTATGAGAAAATATAAAAACATAGAAATTAAGGAAAATGAGTGGGTTTTGGCATCAAACTAAAATAAATCATTTTGCTATAAGGCTATCATTTAAATAAAATCAGTTCTATGAGGTAATTGAAATATGTAGTTCAAAGAAATATTTGAAATGCCCATTTATTCATATTCTTTGGACCATATATATCTCCACATTTATATAAATAAAAACTTTTCTCCAGAGGTTCTTCAAATATCATTCTGGTTTGCCTTCACCATCACTTAGTTATCATAACTTGAGTTTTCAAATATCTAGTACAATAGAGGGAACAATAAAAGGAGAAATAATATTAAATAGCATTAAAATGGAACATTTTATGAAAATTAGGTTCTGAAATTAGAAGTAAGTGAATAGGTTTTTGTGTCATTATGAGTTTTTTGTTTGTTTTTTTGTTTGTTTGTTTGTTTCTCTGGTTACACAAGCAAACCATAAACACCAGATTTGGTTCCAAGAAATGTTTAAGGGTAGCTTCCACTGAATTCAACAATGTTGCTTTAATGTAATAGTATTGTTTGATCTTTCTCAAATGTAGCTGGATGCCACCATTCAAAAGGAAAAATGTTCCCAGTCCCAGTTTGAGATTAAATAATCCTTTGTTAAATAATTGCTCACACAGTTGAAAATAATCAATCTACTTTAAAAAGAATTCATGAAACAGTGACAATTATTAAGACTTCAGAAGCTCTATTCTTGGAAGGAAATAGTTCTCACAGGTGAAATTATGTTACATCAGATCCTATACAAGGAAAAAATACATGAAATATTACTTGATTACCATAATACCTCAGTAATATGGAACTGTCAGGGAAAGAAATGTTCCACATAAAATAATAATTCAAGTTAGCTGACACTTGTTGCTTATTAAAATATCACTTTTTTTTAAACAAAATAAAACAACTGATTAGGATAGAGAGCTTTCTAAAATGCAGTTCAGCTTTCTATGTTTTCTTAAAAAGTACATTAAATTCATTTAACCTTTCCTTGATGACTCCTGATAATATGATTATGAATTAGTAATTATGCCGTGGTATCACAGCAATACTTGGTTTGGTTTTTCATTTTTCTTCCAGTTTCTGCCCTCACTGTTAGGCTATTGATTATCTTACCTTGCTGATATCAGTGTGTCTTCCTCTAGTATTCTGTCATCCACACCCTATTTCTAATATGCTGGTTCTAATCTGCTGAAGGCTGAGGGCCCAAGCAAATTATGTTAGAGATGTTTCTAAAATGTAAATAGTATATGAGGAGCTCTGTTGTAATTAAATAAAATTCAGTGTGTACCAATTGACATTTGAGGTCAATGTTATTTTTATTTTAATTTTCTCAGCTCTACTCAATATTCATCCTTCAATTTTGAAGAGGACCAATGACATCATGGGTGATGTCTTGACTTGCTTGTGAATTGGATTTAAGTAAGGCAGTTGCAGGAAGTCCTAAGCCTCACACTCTGACTCATTAAAGTCCAGTGGCAAGACAAAAAGCAAGATGACTACAAATGGCCCAGGATGAAGTGGATGACCTTGGAGTTTTTGATGTCTGACCAAGCTCTAAGTGCTCCACAGCACCTGCTCCAGCCACTTTCGTGGCTGTTGGAACAAATTATTTTCATCGGCCCATTCCACCAGTGTAAGTCTTCACATCTTTGGGGTGACATTCCTCTATCTCACCTTTTGGTTTAGCCTAGTTTAGGCCATCCACTGAGATGGTTGTCCAGGGTGTGGCTGCTGTGTATGCTATAGGTTCTGGGAGCCACATGTGAGAATTGGGTGAAGCAGGACACCAAAAGTGGATGAACAACCCTGAAAATAATTCAACAAGCCCCCACATCGGAGGTGTTAGTCCTCCCTAAACACCCTATAAACCCCATTCATAATACTATACATTGCCAGAGAAGTGATCTTTGTGTTAGTGAAATGTAGTCCAGATAAATGAAATATTCCAATTGAGAAATATTCACTCCTGAATATAAGAATAATATGTGTCATATACTTGGGCCATTTATAAAAACCAAAAGAATATAATAGAAACATCAACAAATAGACTGATAAGAGCTACTCACCTTTTCTGACAACCTAAAAGGGTGGGCCTTTACTTGCAGTTCAAAGCACTGACTTTCCCTTCCTTTGGACTTTGAGAAAAGGAGTATTGAGAAATACCCATACAGACCTGTTGAAATTTTTAGGGAGTTAAAAAACATCTTTTAGAAATTAAACTTGGAATGGACAATAAAATGGAGAAATCATGAGATAATGAGTTCATCATAGTTATGTGTATTCACACTGAGTCTGGAAAATGACTTGTGGGAGAAATTGTATTATAGAATGCTTTCATGCCTTCATGATTACGCTATGACCTCTAATGCCAGCTCTCTTCTGTGAAATTTTATAATCTACAATTTAATTGATCACAAATATTGATTGAACACTGACTGAGATACTGTCATGTATATAAATCCCTTTAAATCACTAAACAGTATATCAGTGAAATTGATTACTCTGTGTTCTCTGATTAATGGGTTCAATTCCCTATGAGAGGAAATATGGATGAAGAGCTGATAATCATGACAGTGAATGATTGATTAGTAGAGTAGACAGTAAGCAGGACCATTCAAAGTTTTTAGATTCATGTGTGTATTCATTAAGTATCTCTCCAATCTCCCTGTGTGATTCTTGTGTAAGAGATATCACTCTAGAAGGGTCCAATTACTTATTAGAAGAGTCACATTTCCAAAATTTATTGCTAGACTAAAACTAAATCCCTATCTAAGTGATATGTATATGGGTGGATATGTACCAGGCCTGGAGTCAAAAAAAATTGAGTTCAAATCCAACCATGGACACTTACTAGGTGTCTGATTCTGGTCAAGTCACTTAACTTCTTTTTGTCTCAGTTTCCTTATCTGTAAAATTGGGAAAATAATAGCACTTACCTTCTAGGATTGTTGTGAAGATCAAATGACAATATTTGAAAAATTCTTAGCTCAATGACTAGCACATATTCAAGTGCTATATGAATATTTAAGGAAGACTCCATTTATACCAATGCAAAAATATTTTATTGTTATTGTTAAAAATACAATTGGCATCCATTAGTAATCATGCAACAAAGAAATTATATTAGTTCAAAGAACCATACTGAACATTCTCCAGCAATCCTCCTAATATCAAGAGATATTTTGATTTTAATAGGGTGAACCACAAGTGTTTGCACTGAGGAAATTGGGGGAATTGAATTGAGAAACTCTCTACACTGAAGGATCTTTCACTGAAACACCACTCTAATCTAGAGAAACTACTGTGTCAGAAGTTCACTCATTTCATTACCCTCTGAGGCAAAAATGCCTTCTTGTAAATTTGCTTCAACAATGTCTATAGGAGTGCCTTCTGGCCAGTACATTCTAATAAGCTTAAGTAGACTATTTGCATTACCCTCACTCACTCCTTTTCACTCTACTCACTCCTCAACTCTTCAGTCTGGCTTCTTTCATTAACACTCAACTAGAATTACCTTCTCCAAAGTTACAAATGACCTCTTAATGGTTAAATCTAATTGCTCTTACTCAGTTTTCATCTTTGACCTTTCTGCAGCATTTGATACCTTTGATCACCTCTAGACTCTCTCTGGGGTATTGCGACCATGCCCCTTGCTCTCACTCACATCCAATGTACAATCCATTGTCAAGTCTGTTATTCCCACCACCTCAGCATTGCTTACATTCCCTTCTTTCCATCTACATAGCTCAGCTAACACTAGTTTCAGACCCTTAACCCCTCTCATCTGGATGATACTAATAGCCTCCTAATTGATCTCCCTTCCTCAATTTCCTTTCTTCTCCAATCCATCTTACAAAGAACTACAAAAATGACTTCCCTAAACTACAGTTCTGAACATGCAACTCCCCTTCTCAATAAATTCAAGTTGTTTGGGGTAGAGGCAAGATGGTGGAGAAAAGGCAGAAACTTCCCTGAGCTCTCCCAAATTCCACTACAAACAACTTTAAATCACATAACCAAATAAATTCTAGAGCAGCAGAACCCACAAAAGAATAAGGTGAAATAATTTTCAATCCCAAAATAACTTAGGAGTACTATAGGAAAGGTCTGTCTCACTTGGGTAAAAGGGGATGCAGCCCAGCACAGACAGTGTTCAGGAATGCCAGCAGGAGGAACTAAAGAGAATGTAAACAATGTGACAGCATACCAGAAATTATGGAAAGTAGCCAAAACAGTACTAATGGGAATTCTGTAGCAAAAACCATTGACACAAGTGAATTTTACCAAATATTTAAAGAACAGTTCATTCTAATACTATATAAAGTATTTGGGGAAATAGGTGAAGGAGTCTTACAAAATTTCTTTTATAACACAAATGTAGTGCTAATACCTAAACCAGGAAAAGCCCAAACAGAGAAAGAAAAATATAGTCCAAATTCTCTAAGGAATATTAATGTAAAAATTTTACATTAAAAAAAAGTAGCAAGGAGATTACAACCATATATCACTAGGATCATACATTATGACCGTACAGGAATTCAGGGCTGATTCAGTATTAGGAAACCATTAATAAAATGGAACATAAAAAAAAAATAAAAGACAACAACAAGAAAAAAACCCCAGAAATCATATGATTACCTCAATAGATGCAGAAAAAGCTTTTGACAAAATACAGCACTCTTTCCTATTAAAAAAAAAAAAACAAACAAACACCAGAAAGCCTAGGAATAAATGGAGCTTTCCTTAAAATGATAAGTAGTATCTATCTAAAACCATCAGCAAGCATTATCTGTAATAAAGATAAGCTAAAAACCTTCCTAGTAAAATCAAGGGTGAAACAAGGATGCCTGTTATCACCACTATTATTCAATATTGTACTAGAAATGTTAGCTATAGCAATAAAAGAAGAAAAAGAAATTGAAGGAATTAGAATAGGCAACAAAGAAACAAAACTATCAGTCTTTGCAGATGCTACGATGGTATACTTAGAGAATCAAGTAAAAATCAGTTGAAATAATTAACAAATTTAGCAAAGTTGCAGGATATAAAACAAATCGACCAAATTCTTTTTATGATACAAATATGGTGCTGATACCTAAACCAGGAAGAGTCAAAACAGAGAAAGAAAATTATAGACCAATTTCTCTAATGAATATAGATGCAAAAATTTTAAACAAAATATTAGCAAATAGATTACAGCAACTTATCACACAAATAATACACTATGACCAGGTAGGATTTATACCAGGAATGCAGGGCTGGTTCAATATAAGGAAAACTATCAGCATAATCCATCATATCAACACCAAAACTAACAGAAACCACATGATCATCTCAATACATGCAGAAAAAGCTTTTGACGAAATACAACACCCATTCCTATTAAAAACTAGAGAGCATAGGTATAAATGGAGTCTTCCTTAAAATAATGAATAGCATCTATCCAAAACCTTCAGCAAGCATAATATGTAATAGGGACAAGCTAGAAACATTTCCAATAAGATCGGGGCTGAAACAAGATGTCCATTATCACCACTGTTATTCAACATTGGACTGAAAACGTTAGCTTTAGCAATAAGAGAAGAAAAAGACATTGAAGGCATTAGAATAGGCAAAGAAGAAACAAAGTTATCACTCTTTGCAGATGACATGAAATTATATTTAGAGAATTCCAGAGAATCAAGTAAAAAACTACTTGAAATAATAAACAACTTTAGCAAAGTTGCAGGCTATAAAATAAACCCACATAAATCATTGGCATTTCTATATATTACCAACAAAGCCCAACAGCAAGAGATAGAAAGAGAAATTCCATTTAAACTTACTGTAGACATTATAAAATATTTAGGAGTCTACCTCCCAAAACAAACCCAGGAACTCTAGGAACACAATTACAAAACACTTTTCACGCAAATAAAATCAGATCTAAATACTGGAAAAACATCAGTTGCTCATGGGTAGGCTGAGCTAATGTAATAAAAATGACAATTCTACCTAAGCTAATTTACTTATTCAGAGCCATACCAATCAAACTACCAAAAAATATTTTAAAGAGTTCGAAAAAATAATAAGAAGATTCAATTGGAAGAACAGAAGGTCCTGAATATCAAGAGAACTAATGAAAAGAAATGCAGGGGAAGGTGGCCTAGCCATTCCAGATCTTAAATTGTATTATGAAGTAGCAATCATCAAAACTACTTGGTACTGGCTAAGAAATAGAGTGCTGGATCAGTGGAATAGGTTAAGTATGCAAGACACAGTAGTCAATGACTATAATAATCTATTATTTGATAAACCTAAAAAACCCAGCTCCTGGGATAAGAACCCAGTCTTTGAAAAATACTGCTGGGGAAAATGGAAGAGTATGGCAGAAACTAGGCATAGACCAAAATCTCACACCATATACCAAAATAAAGTCAAAATGGGTACATGATTTAGATATTAAGGCTGATACTATAAGCAAACTGAGAGAGCAAAGAATAGTTTACCTGTCAGATCTATGGAGAACAGAAGAATTCATGACCAAACAGGAGATAGAGAACATCGTGAAAAGCAAAATAGATAATTTTGATTACATTAAATTGAAAAGTTTTTGCACAAACAAAGCCAATGCAGCTAAGATTAGAAGGAAGGTAGAAAATTGGGAAAGAATTTTTACAACCAGTCTCTCTGATAAGGGCCTCATTTCTAAAATATATAGAGAATTAAGTCAAATTTATAAGAATACAATTCATTCTCCAATTGATAGGTGGTCAAAGGATATGAACAGACAGTTCTCAGATGAAGAAATGAAAGCCATCTATAGTTGTATGAAAAAATGCTCTAAATCACTGTTGATTAGAGAAATGCAATCAAAACAACTCTAAGGTACCATATCACACCTATCAGAATGGCCAACATGACAAAACAGGAAAATGATATATGTTGGAGAAGATGTGGGAAAATTGGAACACAAATGCATTGTTGGTGGAGTTGTGAAATGATCCAACCATTTTGGAGAGCAATTTGGAACTACGCCCAAAGGGCTATAAAAATGTGCATACCCTTTGACCCAGCAATAGCACTTCTAGGTCTATATCCCAAAGAAATCACACAAATGGGAAAAGGACCTACATGTACAAAAATATTCATAGTAGCTCTTTTTGTGGTGGCCAAGAATTGGAAATTGAGAGGATGCCCATCAATTTGGGAATGGCTGAGCCAGTTGTGGTATATGAATGTGATGGAATACAATTGTGCTATAAGAAATGACGAACAGGCTGACTTCAGAAAAATCTGGAAAGACTTGTATGGTCTGAGGCTGAGTGAAGAGAGCAGAACCAAGAGAACACTGTGCACAATAACAGCCACGTTGTGTGATGACTAATATTGATAAACTTAACCCTTCCCAGCAATACAAGGATCTAAGACATCTCCAGAGGTCTTGTGATGGAAAATGCTATCCACACCCAAAGAAAGAACTATGGAAGCCGAATTGTTATTTTTTTCTCTTCTGTTGAGTTTTGTTTCCTCTTTCTGATGGTTCCTCCTATTGGTTTTAATTTCTACTTACAACATCACTAATGTGAAAATATTTTTAATATGAATGTAAATGTATAGCCTATATCAGATTGTGCGCCATCTTGGGGAGGGTGGTGGGGAGGAAGGGGGAGAAAAATTTTAAACTCAAAAGTATATGGAAGTGATTATTGATAAATCAAAATAAATTAATTAAAAAAAAGATTTGTGGGTTTTAGTGAACTTCAAGCTCAATGAGATTTAACTGGTAAGCTCTGAATATATGCTCCTAAAATTCATTAATCACAGCTCAGCTCAGAATAATATATTTTCTACATAAATAACAGCACTTCAGAACCAGTAGATAAAAGAATTGTCTTGGTTGACAGATACTGTAAGTCATAACTGCCTTCTTTCAATTGTTCCTTTCTGACATAACTAATTGAGTAGAGAATCCTCCCTTTTTTATGTTTTGGAATTTGTTAGAAATTTCTAGAGTAGAATTTCCCAAAATAAATGCTAGCAGAAAAAAAAATAAGACAAATCCACATAAATCATCAGTGTTTCTATATATTACCAACATAGCCCAGCAGCAAGAGATAGAAACACAAATTCCATTTGAAATAATTGTAGACAATATAAAGTACTTGCCAGTCTACTTGCCAAGACAAACCCAGGAACTATATGAACACAATTACAAAACATTTTTCACAGAAGATCAGACCTAAACAATTGGAAAAAATATCAGTTGCTCATGGGTAGGCCAAGCCAATATAATAAAATGACCATTCAACCTAAATTAATGACTTAGTCTCAGCAATGTAATGATCCGAGGCAATTCAAAAGGACTCATTAGTAAAAATGCTGTCTACCTAAAGAGAAAGAACTGGTAATATGGATGCAGATAGAAGTATTCTATTTTTCACTTCCTATATTTTTCATTTCTTTAAAAATGTGTTTGTGATGATTGCTGCTTTATAAGAAAGTTTGAGATCTTGTATGGCCAGACCACCTTCCTTTGCATTTATTTCCATTAATTCTCTTCATACTCTTGACCTTTTTTTCTTCCAGATGAAATCTGTTATGATTTTTTTGGTAGTTTGAGTGGTATGGCACTAAATAAGTAAAGGGAATTTTTTTCAATCTAAAATATTTTCTCCCTATTCCAACTAGGCAGTAGGTAGCAGAATGGTTAGAGAGTTGAACTTGGAGTCAGTAAGACTTGTGTTCAAATCCATCTTTTGCCACTTATTAGCTATGTAACCATGGACAAGTTATTTAATTTTTGAATGCTTGAGTTTCCTAATCTGTAAAATATGACTAATAATACCTATCTCACAGATTTATTGTAGGGATAAGGATGAGAAAAATATTTATAAATTGCTTTGAAAACCTTGAAGTGCTGTAGAATTGTTAGTTGTTATTTGGTTAAAGAGATAATTGAGGAGCACCTAAGGATAGAAGCTCAAAGTTAGAACATAAAAGAAAGTAGCTGTATTTTTCTCTGGAGATCCTTTGTAATTCTTTCCACTATACTGAGCAGAAATGGTGTCTGGCAACTGCTCATCACATCTGAGATTATTTGTCCAAGCTGAGAATGGAAGGAAATCTCTAGTATGTAATATGAGACGTAGAGATTCCGAACTAATTCATTGACAACTTCTGATGGACACTTCTAAAAAGTAATATGCTCCTTAAGGAGGTGTTTGTGTCTAGAGATAAATGAAGGTAGATTTATCACAAATTGTTTATGGGGTCCTGGCATGTTTATGGGTTTAAAGGTATACTGATTTTGCTTAATGCCAATATGACCTTAGACATATCATTTTCCCTCCCTTTCCCTCAGTTCCTCATCAGAATAATTGGGGCATTGGATTACAGGATCTCTAATGAAAGATTCAAGATGTGAGTAGCCTGAGACTTTATCAGCTATCTGATTCAACATAAACAAAAGAGAATCTCTACCATAATATTTGCTCCATTTAAGATTTTATTGTTGCCAAAAAAACCCAGTTCATCAGCATCTTGAAGTGAGAAACCCTCTACAATGAAGGATGTATACAATCATTAAACTCCCTTTTAACTAAAGAGTGAATGGAAAATCGAAAGTACCTTTTAATTCAGCACATTTATAACTGTGTGAAAGTTGGGGATACATTGTGGCTCAGGTGTTTGTTCAGTATTATCATATGAGAAAAATTTGGAGTTAAATCTATCCACATGGGCCAGAGGAGAGTAAATAAATCTCAGAAGGTCACAAAATGACTTTAAAATTCTGTAGTTTTTGAAGCTATTTGGACTTCTAAGACCTAAATTGATAACAGCAGACACATTCCAGGGAAACAAAAATCTTTGCCTATGGCTATCAACTTTGATCACTATTTTTAAAATAAGCAGAAGTATATCTGTTAGAGCACAGCATGCTGTAGAGATACACTTTATCCTCATTCTAGGTCTTTATTATCATTTCTTGCTTTCTTCTTTCAACTCACAGATCTACTAAAACTTTTTGACTAAATCTGAAATAAAGAATATTCAACCAGTGTTTATTCAAGTGAATTAATCCTCTTTCTCCAGGAAGGGATATTGACAGGACCTGGTTTTAATTTTTTGAGATATTTTGAATACACACTTTGAAAAATTCATTTAGTTGAATAAACAACTTTTAGAAATATTTTTCTGTTGCAGAATGGAGAAGGACCTATAGGATATGACTTAGCTGCAACACATTACCAAAACCTCTCCCACAAAAACTCCAACAAAAAGCAAGGAGGACTACAAGACTGAAAAATGATTTAGAAATTAAAGTCCAGAGGCTACTGAAGGATGGAGTACCTTTGGAGGGAGCAGCAGGTGGCCACTTTGCAGCTTTTGAAGACTAGATTTCCCCCAAAGGCACCGAGAAGACAACCTTTTTAAAAGTCTAATTCATTTCTGGAAGGAAATCCCCTTTACTAAAAAAGACAGCAGTAAAAAGTAAAAGATCCTTTTTACCTTGGTTGAGAAGAGACAAGTCTTTCAGTAATGCCACGTCTCTGACAATGGCCACCTGGGGAGCCAGAAGACAGGTTCAATGTTACCAAGTCCTACAACTTGCTTAGTCTGGTTTAAAACTCTCAGAAGTGGATCAAGGAGCATAAGAATTTCCAGAAGGACAAATTATCAGAGAAGGAAACTTGAGCAACCAGGTTGGGTCTATTCAACATCATCAGCCTTCAGCTGGTAGGGCCCATGAAAAAGACAGCCAGGGGTGTGCTTCATCTTTGTAATTATAGACCACTTTACCAGATAGGTAGAGGTCAACCCCATGAAGATCTGCTTGCCAAAGAAGACAGGTCAGCCAGTCCTAAAGTTAGTACATAGATTTGGCTTCTCAGATAAAAATCATCAGTACCCAGTACAGTGGGTTTATCCAACATCTACATCAAATTTTGAAAGCAAAGATAAAAATCATGTGCCATGGTTGTTGTCTTTCACTTCCCAAAATATGAACTTCTGGAGAGGAGCTAAAAAAACAAACAAACAAATGAAAAAAGCTCATTTGTGATGAGCCTGCTCCCCTTACTGATGAATCTATTCATGACGTGAATGCATGACAATTACATAACAAATCAGGACTAGGGCTCCTCAGCTTGGCACTGGACCCTGAATACAAAGGGAGACAGATTTTTATTCATTAAAAGAAAACAATAGAATATACACCAAGATTTAGGGAAAATACAATTAGAGACTTTCTAAGTTTAAAGAGAGATGAGTGAATTTTGAGAGTTTAGAGAGGGGAAAGTAAGTAGGTGAATGTGAAACAGAATGTCAGTCAATCCCCACAATTAGCAAGCAGGAGAAAAATGAAACTTAGGTCCCAAAACTGAGTCACTTTTACAAGATAGAATCAGTTTGGTTCACACAATTCCAACAATTTTCTCAATTCCCCCTTTGATTCATGGAAGAGAAGACCAGCTCTCTCACCTAATCTCTAAGCCATGTATATAAGGTTTTTGATATACTCATGATCACCATCAACATTATATACAAAAAAAAAAGGATCACTGGGAGGCATCCTCTTACATAGCTTAAACAGTTAACACAGAATCTAAGAATAATGACATGTAAAAACATTGTAAAATAAATTCTATAAGTAAACTAATTCAGGTTATGGATCAAACTACTTAGAGGGCTCACGTGGACTAATTTTGAAAGAGAGATTTACATGTCGCCAAGGTAAACAAGAAAACTCAGTAAATATAAACACCATGAAACAAAGGCCAAAGCAATATGATGATGATCATCAATATTAAATACCATTAGCTCTCCTTGTATCCTAATAATCTATTCTCAACATTCATTTAATCAGCACATTTTGTATTGAGTCCCAGATGCCCCATGTCTGGTCCTTAGAAATATCTTCTCTTGGACATTCTAGAATAGGCCTTATTTTCAGGACAGCTCTGAAGGTGACTCTACTTCTCCCGTTCCAAGTTACTTGTAGAGATTCCTAGATAATATTGGTAGAATCTCTCAGTAACAAGACTACAATTCCTAAATTTAGTTTTCCAAACCTGAAAATTCAGAAAAATTCAATTTTTTATACTACTTGCTATTTCTATATTTATCTAAACCCTATGCCTGATATAAGAATCTTAAAAAAAAAGAGGATCTGGCTTGTAAAATGAATCATTTTTACTTTTAAAATTATTAGATACTTTAAAATGGGAAAATAATTTCACTTTCTTTACAATTATCAATGAAATTATATATGTAACATCCTTAATCCAATTTTGAGAACTTGATACTACAACATAATCAAAACTCAATTTCTATATTTGATACATTTGGAAGCCAATCATTAGATTGCCTTCTTTAAGAACTAGGTTTTATAGATATCCACATTTTTAATCTATCTATCTATCATCTATCTATCTATCTATCTATCTATCTATCTGTTTGTCTGTCTGCCTGCCAATCTGTCCATCCCAGTTCCCAGGCAAAGCAGTTTGAGCCTGTCTTTTGCAAAAATTTACTATTCTATTTAATTAGAAAAGCTTTACATTGCATTTGTCTTATTACTTTGTTTAATTCCCCCTTATGAGGATATCATCCCTATAATATAATTTAAATACAAACAGATTAAAATTGTTAAGTATTTTTTATGCTTGCATCCTGTTATAGTAACTTAGATATGTTCCAGTATCAATCTATTAATTAACATATTTAGTATAATACTTACAAAACTTCTACTGCTCACTTGACCAGATTATAAAAATTTGCTATGAAAGGAAAAGAAAAGACATAATCATGTCAAGACTCATCTCCTCAAGGGTGCAGACTGAACTGACACATACTGTAACAAGGAATAAACTCCTTTAACTCTGTTTGCTTCCAAGCATGAGTAATATCTGACAATCAGTCATATAGTAAAGCTCCACATTGTTCACAGTCACTTTTAGGCTTAGCCAGTAAATTTCCTGGTCTAAAAGGAAATAGCACACTGAAGAAACTAAGTCAAGAGGATTTTGCCTTAGGCCAGGCCAAGGTTGTCTCCTCAGTTTTTCCCAGGGATAGACATCCACTTGTAGCAGTTCTCAGAATGTATCATGTGATCCTTGATTGGTGGAGTATTGACTCAATAACACTTTAAATAACTGTACCTGAAATGAGACTCAAAACCATTTCAAATTATAGTGCCACAAAGGTTTACCTCAGATAGCAAAATTTAACTAACCATAACTTAGGGCTTGAATATTATTAGTCTTCTAATGTTTCCTTAACAGTTACATGTCATTTATCCTTTACTTCTAAATAAAAACTAATCACATTCTGGGGTTTCAGAAATACAGCAAATACCTGATATTTAATTCATATCAATGTATTGAAATTATATCTTTAAACCATCCTGTGCATTTTCTTAATTTTTATAAGTGATAGTCAAAAATTTCCAAATTAAAATTCACTCTTAATTATTATAGTAAACTTATAAATTCCCCCTCCTCCCTTTAACAAGGAGTGGGAGAGGGGTTCCTATTTTCTCAGTTCTAGGGTCTCAAACTTTAGTACTTCAGATTTTGTATTCTGTAGTCAGTAGGGTTGGTAAGATCTTATGACTCTGCCTTAATACAAAGTCTAAAGGAGCCTCAAGCATATCTTAAAGGATCTGTGCAACTCCCCATCTCCTAATAATAATAATAATAATAATAAACAACTATCATTATCTCTTTTAAAAATATGCCCCCTTAAATATTGGAGTTTTCAAATATCTATTTTTCACATTATTTTAGTAGTTCAATTCATAATTTAACAGATTAAAAGAAAAGTTATTTGTCCAACAGCATTTCTGACAATGGTTTCTCACAGTATTTCTGATGCAATATCATGTATATAAAACATGAAACAAAACTTATTACCTGTCAGATAACATCATTTCAACCAAATGCATTTCTAAATCTTATATAAAATCTAATACAGAATAACTCAGCATCAGGCAAGTACATTAAATTGAAAGAGATATAATTGTTCTGCACTGGACCACCCAATCTGGTAAAAAGTCATCACATTATATAATAAAAAAAAAGCAGTTACGGTAGTTAATATTTATATAATGCTTATCATATGCCAGGCACTGTGTCAAAAACTTCACAGTTATATCATTTTGATCTTCAAAACAACCCTGGGAGGTGGGTTTTCCTCTTGACATTTTCCTCTTGACATATCAGGAAGCTGAGATAAACAGAGATAAGGTAACTTGCTACATATATATGTGTATATGTGTGTGTGTGTGTGTGTGTAAAGATCACACAGCTAATACGTTTCTGAGACAGGAGTATAACCAAGGTTTCCCTGCATTTTTCCAGTCTTTTTTTTTTTGTTTGTTTGATGCCACAATTAGTAGGAGACAACATTTCACCACAGCATAATTTAGTTACAAGACAAATTTCAACCAAATCAAATCAGGATTAAAACCACAAAATCAAAATCTCAATTTTCCAGGCTATTAGGCACCTGCACTCTAAAAGTTAGAGCCCTGAGTTAATAATTAGCTCATTTTCAAAGGTTTGTGGTAGCATTTTAACCTTTCCTTAAACTTTGCATTTATTTTCTCTCAAAACCACCCAAATTGCTAAATCAGTTCCTTTTATATTAATAACCTAGTCCCACTCTCTCTTTCCCCAAGGCTCTTCAGTTTTAGCCCCAGGCAAAAGATAAGGAGATTAAAAGTGCCAGCCTTCAATTCCTAATCCCTTTTTTTGAAGTTGAGGAGATTCTAAAGACTGGGCAATATATCCCTGGAATGGTCTTTCAGGGGCAGAGCACTGTATTTCCTAATCATATTCCAAACTATGTAAATAATCTTCACTTATGACATTTATTCTTTGTAATTTAGCACAAAATTATTAAGCAACCCTGATTAATTAAAATACTGTTACCTTTTGTCTTACTAAGAGCTTACAAATACATGATTTCTTTTTAATATTCTTCGGTGACTTTGCTTCTAATTTATCTAAACAATTAATTCTGTTATATAAGGCTTTGAAAATTCTACTTAAAGCTTCTCAAAAGACATTCGTAGTTCCTAGTTACCTTCCTCCTTCCAACCCCATCATTGTGACTATCTGTCTCCCGAACAGGGTCTGAATCCAGACAACAGTGGGGGTGGAGTAGGTGTTCCATTTTTATGGACCCTTCTTACATTTAAATTCATTCTTTCCTTACTTTAATTAAATTTTACTCATTTTTAAGTTGTTCTCTTATTTACACAAGCGTTTCTCTTTTCATGGTCAAGAAAGGGTTAATGCAACGTATAAATCTTTTTTTTTCCTTCCATTCTGGGATTAATTTCAAACCAGCTGCCTTCCTTTATTATACTAAAACAATAGACCTTTATGTACTTTATGTACTATTTACCCTTGAAACTTTTACAGAATTCAATTTTTATTTTTCTTTAAAACAAATTCTACAGTAGTACACCAAAATTCCACTAATATACATTAACCTTCTGTTGAGTGCACGATTAGACAGGACAAAGAGAAAGGAGTAAGATTCTAGAAGTACCCAAAGTCCCAGGAGTTTTCCCTTCTATTCTTAAAATGATTAATCTCCAATCTCCTTAATTTCCAAACCTCCACAATCTGCTTACAAAAAAAGAAAACAAAACACAAAAAAAAACAAAAAACAAAAAAACGAAACAGCTAACATAATTTGGAATCTCTAATTCATTTAAAATCCTATAAATTCTTACAATCCAGGAAAAAAAGTCTTTCTTTCTTTGATTATTTGGTACTATCTGGGTAACCCCATTCTGGCCAGGGCTGATACAACAGAGAGAAAGTGAAAGTATCTTGCAAGATTTTTTTTTCTTTTTCTTTTTAATCTCCTACTGAAAGCTTAAAGTGAAAGTAAGTCCTGCTTACTGGGATGGAGAATTTAAAATTAGATTATAGAAAGTTGGAAGAACTGTTTCAAGTATAAAAGTTCATTAATCTTCCCCAACATACTAAACTCTTTGACTTCAACTTTTTAGCAGTCTTTATGGCTGATTGTGTTCCGCTTAGAAATCTTTCAACGTAGCAGAATCTACAGACAACACTAAAAATTACAGAAGATAAAAGATTTTTCTGAGTATTTTACAAAGAAACAAAAACATGGACAAAACCATAAGACAAACATATTTGCTATCCTCTTTATCTCTTAACTAAAAGTCCAATTTCAAAGCCTTTAATTTGCTATAATTCAAAGTCTCTTCTTCAGGCCAATTTTGTGACCCATTTGGATTTTTATATATTTTAGGATAACTTGAGAGCTCTTTTAGTCACCCCTTTCACTCCTGTGTAGGAATTTCCTTAATGGGATGTCAGTTTAATAGTGCACACTACCCCTGGCCTCATACCAAAATAAATTTTTCCAGGAGTTTTCCCATTAGGATGCTACTCCTTGATCGTACATTTCCCCCAAGGGAACTTCCCCAACAGCATGGAGGCTTCCTCTACCTTATTTCTCTAAGGGTACTTCTCCTACATTGAAGAGGCTTACCTTAACCTACTCAATTAAAGGAACTTCTTGAGGCTATCTACTTTTGCAACAGCGGGGGGGGGGGGGGGGGGGGGGGGGGGGG
>NW_020944646.1:3427315-3494657 GCF_900497805.2 Vombatus ursinus
GGGGGGGTGGGTGGGTGCTAACTTTCCCCAGCACCGTGAGGGCTAATGTTTTCCTGCAACAAGGGAGCTTTCCCAATTCTTAATCAGCAAGCAATACGGCAGGGTTTACCTTGCCTAGAAAACAATATGGGGGCCTACCTTACCTTGGAAGAAATGAAATTAAGAAGGGAGTATGACCTCCAGGGGAGTCTTCCCAGAAAAAGTCTCTAGGTGAAAGATTAACCAGAGTACTCTACAGAGTTTTTCTGAAAGGTGGTCCTTTTTCTCAGTCTGGTTGGCTATGCCAAAAACTGATATGTAGATTTATTGAAATGACTGAGGAAACAAAAGTTTGAACTTTGAGCATATAGATTTATTAAGCAATACATGCCAATTGCATAAAACAAAACAAACAAAAAAAAATTCCTCAGAATTCCTCAGCTTGGCACTGGACCCTGAATATAGGAGAAGACAGGTTTTTATGCATAAAAGAAAACAAGTACCAGGATATAAACCAGGATACAAGATTAGGTTATTTGACTTTTAATTAGAAGAAAGATTAAGAGCTTTCTGAGTTGGAGGGGAGGAGAGCTGATAGATGGAGTTTTCTGGATATAAAATAAGATTTCACTCAATTCCTATAATTAGGAAGCAGGTGGACTTTATAGGAAAATTAAACTTAGTCTCAAAATTGAGTCAGTTTTACAAGATGAAGTAGGTTTGGTTCACACAATTCCTACACTTCTCTCACTTCACAGCCTAGAAGAATCCTCTTAAGAGGATTTGAAAACCTGGTTAAGATTTGACAGCTTCTCAGAAATCCTAGACAGTCCCCAGGAAGGGGAAAAGGTTCCATCAGTAACAGCATGAATGTATACTATTTTAAAAGGTTCACTGATCATGGCAACAGCTATTTGTTCACCATGCTGCAGTGTGAAACAAGCCATAGTAGGGTTTTGGCTTGCCACATGTGTGTAAGGAGGGAGAATGGAGATGAAGACTGGAAAACTTGGTTCCAGTGTCAAGTCTACTTATCAAGAATGTTAGTACCCTCATCCAGAGTGATGGAAACAGAGTAGATGGTGGGAGAAGACCTGGCTCCCTTAGAGACCCAGAAAGGGTGGGGAGAGTCGAGCCCCATCCAAACACAATAGATTATTTTTCCATCTCAAGTTGGAATAAAAAGATGGAGGTCTATAACCACTGTGAATGGACTGAGGCAGATGGCATAAAAAAGTCACAGATCCATTGTAGATGGGATATCATGCTGTGAATTTGACAAGAAAGAGATTTCAACTACTAATTGTGTCATTCTGTTGTGGGAGCCACATAACAGTTCCACTGGACTGAAGCTGGGACCTTCTTGTGGCGTATACCAAGTCACAGATCCACTTTGGAAGTAGAATAATAAGCACAGGGAGCTGAAATCAAGGGGAACCAGTGAGTCAGTCACTTTGGACCTACTTACTAACCGATAGGAGCTAGGGCAAGTCAATGTTTACTCAGAAGAACGCTGGAAATGGTGTTGCCCAGAACAAAATTGCTGGCAAGATCTCACAAATCTCAGACCAGGAGTACAGCAATGAGATATTGCTACATAAGGGTATTCTAAAAGTCTCAATGTCCTGGGCTGAGGAGACTTTGAGATCCTTGAAGAAGATAATTTCAATACCTAGAGAAAATATTTGTACCATAGAGAATACAGATCAGGAAGAGACAAGGTCCTGATACGCCCACCAGAAGTGTCCGTAGCCTAACATTAACATGACTTCTCAATTCATTGTGTAAGTAAGGAAGAATAGTTAAATAAATGAAATGTGAGACCTAAAAAGAGCTTTTTATACAGGCATGATCATCCAAGACACAGACCCAAAAGAAAAAAATAACTCCACAACATATAAAAGCAAAGGCTGAAATGAAAATATATCCTGAATATAAGATCAATTAGAATTCTTCAAAGAAAGGAAGAAAAGGTTTATGTTTTTAAATTATCATATATGAAATGTAATCTCTAGATGAAATAATTAGGTAAAAATGAGAACACAAGAACAAAAACTTGAAAGGAGAATTAACAGATTTGTACAAGAGATACACAATCTTATCCAAATAGTAATCTCTGAAAATTAGAATGGAACAAATAGAAGTTAATGTTTACATGGTATAACGAAATAATTTTTTAAAAAAAACTCAGTTTGAAAAAAGTGAAGCATCTCATATCACTCATATAAAAAAAAACTGACCTAGAAAACAAAACAAGGAGACATAATGTTCAATTTTTTTTCATGAAAGTACTCAATAAGTATTTATTAAGCAATTACTACATTCCAGAAGACACATAAGGATATAAAGACAAAAGTAAAACCATTCCTTGTTTCACGAAGTAGAAGTTAGGTTAGAAGAAGTAAAGGTTACAGTGAAGATGAGGAATAAGTTTAGAAGGAATGAGGCAAAAGAGCCTAAAGGACAATAGTCAAAGAGAGGAATTTCAGAGTTCTGAGTGTTGGAAGGGAAACTAGAAGTTATACTAGAAGACTAGAAGTAGAGATAGAATAATTTCAATGTGTAGCTGATGTAGAATAAGGTGAAGATCATGTGAGTTTAGTAGGCTGATGAACTGGGTGGTGAAGGTAGGGAAAACCAAAGGATTAGGGGGATGGAGAGAATAATTCTATTTGTTTTTAGTTCCTTGGGGGGGGAAGAGGGAGAATGACTTGAAAATCAGTAGAAAAGTGTTTTTTTTGACTGAGTAATATAGCTTTACAGTACAAACCTTTAAGAGGTTATGTAGTGGTTGTTGAAAATACTGAATAGATGATCTGGACCTGTAATTCCATTAGTAATTCTGCTAAGAGAATTCCCTTTGATGTTAATGTTAGAATTCTTGGAGGACTGTGTGATATGTAATATTTGAGTCAAGCTCACTTATATCATCTAAAAAGAGCTAGAAATGGGTTATGGTAAAAAAAAAATAACAAATAAAACCATAGCATAGCACAATTCAGATTGAAGGATTCACAGAAAATGATCAAGCCTTAAAGGACCAAATGCAATGCTTAAATCTTATAGAATAAAACAAATCAACCTGAAAGTTCCTATCAAAAAATAAAGTTTTATGAAGATCCCTATGAAGCACCTATGGAATAAGTGCAAGAAATTCTAGAATTATTCCAAAGATTATTTAAATTTATATTTGAGATTAATCTCCCATCATTGGATAATAGATACTTTTGTGATAATGAACAATGGCAATAGGCAGGCAGAGATCTCAATATTAAAAAATTAAGGTCAGCATTCAAAAACTATATATGTATACATACACACTCACACATACACAAACACATACACATAAATAGGACATGTCTGTTGTGTATATTGTGTATGTGTGGTGTATATAAACACATGTGTATGTATATACAATACATACATGTGTATGCACACTTACACACATATCTATATATCTGTATATATAAATGTTATATGTAGGCATTTTTTTTCCAGAAGAGAATATATATACAAGTTACATTATAACTATTTTACAATTCAGCTTACCTAAAAAAATAGAAATTTTTTTTACTGTATTTCAAGTAAAGTATGAATTAATTGTATTATGATTCTTTCTTCTTTTTTATTAATTAATTAATTTTTAGTTTTCAATGTTCACTTCTATAATATTTCCTCCCCATCTCTCCCCTCTCCCCACTCCGAGACAGCATGCATTCTGATTACCCCTTCACCTAATCTGCCCTCCCTATCACCCCACTACCCTTCTTTTATCCCCCTCCAATTCTATTTTTCTATAGGGTAAGATAGATTTCTATAATCCTTTGTCTGAATATCTTATTTCCCATTTACATTTAAAAACAAATTTTAACATTTGCTTGTAAAACTTTGAGTTCCCAAACTCTCTCCTTCCTCCCCACCCACCCACCTTCATTGAGAAGGCAAGCAATTTGATACAGGTTATATATGTGTAGTCATGCAAAACACTTACATAATAGTCATGTTGTGAAAGACTAACTATATTTCCCTTCATTCTAGCCCACCCCTCATTTATCCTATTCTGTCCTTTGACTGTGCCCCTCCTCAAAAATGTTTGCTTCTGATTATGCTGTCCTCCAATCTGCCCTCCCTTCTATCACACTCATCCCTTATTCCTTTCCCCCATAAGATAGATTTTCACACCCAATTTAGTGTGCATGTTATTCCCTCCTTAAGCCAATTCCAATGAGAGTAAGGTTCACTCATTCCCTCTCATCTTCTCCCTCTTCCCTTCCACTATAAAAGCTTTTTCTTGCTTCTTTTATGAGATCATTTACCCCAATCTACCTCTACCTTTCTCCTATTCCCAATACGTTCCTCTCTCTCATCCCTTAATTTTATTTTTTAGATATCATCCTTTCATATTCAACTCACCATGTGCCCTCTGTCTATATATATTCCCTTCTACTGCCCTAATGCTGAGAAAGGTCTCATGAGTTACAAATATCATCTTTCCATGTAGGAATGTAAACAGTTCAACTTTAATAAGGCCCTTATGATTTCTCTTTACTGTTTACCTTTTCATGCTTCTCTTGAGTCTTTTATTTGAAAGTCAAACTTTTTATTCAGCTCTGGTCATTTCATCAAGAATGCTTGAAAGTCCTCTATTTCACTAAATATCCATTTTCCCCCTGAAGGATTATACTTAGTTTTGCTGAGTAGTGATTCTTGGTTTTAATCCTAGCTCCTTTGACCTCTGGAATATCATGTTCCAAGCCCTCTCATCCCTTAACATAGAAGCTGTTAAATCTTGTGTTATTCTAATTGTGTTTCCACAATACTTGAATTGTTTGTTTCTGGATGCTTGCAATATTTTGTCCTTGGCCTGGGAACTCTGGAATTTGGCTATAATATTCTTAGGAGTTTTCCTTTTGGGATCTCCTTCAGGAAGTGATTGGTGGGTTCTTTCATCTTCTATTTTACCATCTGGTTCTAGAATATCAGGGTAGTTTTCCTTGATAATTTCTTGAAAGATTATATATAGGCTCTTTTTTTGATCATGTCTTTCAGGTAGTCCAATTATTTTTAAATTCTGTCTTATGGATCTATTTTCCAGTTCAGTTGTTTTTCCAATGAGATATTTCACATTGTCTTCTTTTTTTCATTCTTTTGGTTTTGTTTTATTATTTCTTGATTTCTCATAAAATCATTAGCTTAAATTTGGTGCACTCTAATTTTTAAGGAATTATTTTCTTCAGTGAACTTTTGGACCTCCTTTTCCTTTTGGACAATTCTGTTAAGTCATTCTTCTTCTCATTGGCTTTTTGAACTTTTTTTGCCATTTAGGTTAGTCTGTTTTTTAAGATCTTATTTTCTTCAGTATTTTTTGGGTCTCCTTTAGCAAGCTGTTGATGACCTCTTTTTCATGATTTTCTTGCATCACTCTCATTTATCTTCCCAATTTTTCCTCTACTTCTCTTACTTTATTTTTTGAGCTTGTCCACAGCCTGAGACCAATTCAAACTTTTTTCTTGGAGGCTTTGGATGCAGGAGCTTTGACTTTGTTGGCTGATTCTGGTTGTATGTTTTGATCTTCCTTGTCACCAGAGTAATATTTTGTAGTCTGAGGTTTTGTTTTGTTTTGTTTTGTTTTTCCTGCTATTTGCTCATCTTCCCAGCCAATTACTTGACTTTTAAACTCTTTGTTAAGGTAGGGCTCTGCTCTCAGTGTGGAGGGTGCACTGCCTCAAGCTTAAGGGGTTTTGTGCAGCTGTTTTTAGAGATACTTCTAGGGACCTGTAAATATTCAGTTCTTCCAAGGTGATATGATCAAAGGAGAGGTGTTTACTCCTCTCCTAGCCTGTACTCTGGTCTGTGAGTGACCACAAGCACTCTTTTCTGCCCTGGAACTGTGAGGAGGTTTCCCTCTGCAGCACCACCATAAGCTCTGGCAGATCAGTGCTCCTTCTTACCCCAGGACCACCACCCAGGACTGTGACTCAGATTCAAGCATGAGCAAAGCAAGAGAATTCTGCCTCAGTACCAGCAAAGACATCCCTGCAATCCCCCTCTGATCAAACAACTTGATCCCCCCACTGTCTATGGGGCCAAGAGCTCTGAAAGCAGCCATTTCCACAATGACTGCCCCAGAAGTGGGGCTAGATTGCATTCCTTTCTCACCTAGGTCCAACAGACCTTTCCTACTGACTTTCTAAGTTGTCTTTGGTGTTTATGGGTTGAGAAGACTGGAGACCACCACAACTGCCAGTGATTCAGTCTCCTGAGGCTTGCTCTGGGTTTGCTGGAGCCCAATCTGCGCTGGTGCTTTTTACGCTAGACTGTGCTTCTCTCTCAGACTAGTGCAACAGATCTTTCCTGTTGACCGTCTAGGTTGTGTTGGGCTGGAAATTTTTTCACTTTGTCTTTTTATGGGTTCTGCTGCTCTAGAATTTGTTTAAAGTCATTTTTTTGCAAGTATTTGGAAGGGTTTGAGGGAGATTTCAAGCAAGTCCTTGCTTTTATTCTGCCATCTTGGCTCCACCCACTGTATTATGATTCTTTAATGTAATTTTAAAATGCATTAAAAGAATCATGTTTACTATTACTATGGTAGTGGTAACAACAACTCCCTGTGCTGTTGCTGTGTCACACCTAATGCTTTTTGTTCAGGTCTGGGTTCAGTTTTAGGGAAAACAATGATAATGTTCAGGATATGCAAAAGAAGGCATGCAGTATAATGAGGGCTCTCAAATTTGTGATACATGTAGATTGGTTGCAGGAAATAGAAACACTTAACCTGGTGAAAAGATTTATGGAGGACAGGATAGTTATCTCCAAGTGTCTAATATTAAAGAGTGAATGGGTTTATTGTTATACTCAGAGAAAAACGATTGAAAAATAGGTGAAAATGAAAAAAAGAAACATTTTGACTTAAAGACATTTTGTGGAATTAGAATTGTACAATAGGAGAATAGGTTGCCTCAGTAAGAAATGGATGCCTCCTTACAAGAAATATTTAAGCAAAGAGTAGATAGCCATTTATTGGGTAAGTTTTAAAGGGAATTGTAATTTAGACATGGGTTGGAAGAGATAGTTTTTCTGATCTATAGCAATAAAACTAACAACTTAGTTTAAAAAAAAACTGACAAAACAGTAACAAAACTCATTTGAAGAAACACATATTCACACATTTCAAGGAGAATAAGGAGAAAATTTGATGGGATTTATCTTGGTAGTATTGTATCTTTTAAAACCATGATTCCTAAAACTATTTAATGTTTTACAAACCCCAGATAGAGAGGCAAGAATACTTTGTCAGCACCAGTTTCCATAGAATAATTAAATATATTAAAGTGGGTAGGGATGAGGGGTGGTGAGGGCTGGGAGAGCTTGTGTTATAAAAATCAAATTTGGACTTCCACTTCCAGGAGCCAAGATGGCAGAGGAAGAAGGTAGTCACTCTCACCCTCCCTATCAACCTCTGAAATCCCAGAAAATATTGCTCCAGGAAAAACCTGGAACAGCTGAACCAGGAGAAAGACAAGGAGCAACACTGCAATATGTAGCCCAGGTAGCTGGAGGGATTAATGGGAAAGGCTCCTCTTGCCCTGGGGGATGGGGAGCAGTTTGAAACTGAAGGCTTCCCAGCAAGCTAGTGGAAAGCCCCACTTTAGCACACCAGGAGGAAATACTGAAACCCAGGTGATGGAGCAGGCAAACACCAATACCTGGACCTCTGAGTGTCTCAGTGAGGGCAGGGGAACTGGTGGAAACCAGCTCAGAAAACCACCAGGTACCTCATCATTCTACAGCAAACAGGTCTCCCAGTACCTCAGCAAAAATAAGGGGAGCAGCACTACAAAGAGCCCCAGGCAGATAAACACCCTGCAACATCCATCTGAAGGGAGCTGAAGAAAGTGAAAGGAAAGGAAAAGCAGACAACCTAGAGTTGCCTGAGAGTTCCAGCCTTGCTGATTGCAGCTCAATACCAGGTAAGCTACCAGAACCCTACAGCTTCCAATTCCCAACATCGGAGGCCCAAGCACACAAAGCCAGTGACCAAGACCTAAGCTCCCAACACAAGAAGCTTAGGTCAGTGCCCTCTGTTCCCCAGCAGGAGAGCACAATCTCTTTAAAGGCCAGGGAATAAGGAAACACCATGAGCAAAAAGAAATATGGCATAGATTCATGTTATGAGAAGAGTGAAGATCAAAGCAGAAATTCTGAAGAGGACAACATTGTCAACAAACCCACATCTGCAACCTCAAAAGGGAATATGAATTGGTCTGAAGCCCAAAAAGCCTTCATAGAAGAGCTCAAGAAGGATTTTAAAAGTCAAATGAGAGAGGTAGAAGAGTCCTTAAAAATAAAATTGGCCAACTGGAAAAAAAAGTACACTGAAGAAAACAAGTCCCTAAAAATTACAATTGGCCAAATGGGGAAGGAGTTACAAAATCTAATAGAAGAAAACAATGTGTTAAAAATTAGAATCAAGCAAATGGAACCTAATGACTCTATGAGAGAGCAAGAATCAGTCAAACAGAAACAAAAAAAAAGAAAAAAGAAAAAATAGATGAAAACATAAAATACCTCATTGGTAAAATAACTGACCTGGAAAATCAATCCAGGAGAGACAATTTAAAAATTATTGGTCTATCTGAAAATCATGATGAAAAAGAGCTTGGACAGTATCTTTCAGGAAATCATAAAGGAAAACTTCCCTGAAGTCCTAGAACCAGAGGGTAAAATACCTATAGGAAGAATCCACCGTTTACCTCCTGAAAGAGATCCCAACTTGAAAATGCCAAGGAATACAGTAGCCAAATCCCAAAATTACCAGGTCAAAGGAAAATACTGCAAGCAGACAGAAAGAAACAATTAAAATGTCATGGAACCATAGTCAGGATTACACAGGACCTTGAAGTTTCTACATTAAAAGACCATAGGGTATGGAACATGATATTCCATAAGGCAAAGGAACTTGGATTACAACCAATAATCAACTACCCAGTGAAAATGAGCATGATATTTCAGGGGGGGAGATGGATATTCAACAAAATAGGGGATTTCCAAACCTTCCTGATAAAAACACCAGAGCGCAACAGAAGATTTGATCTTCAAGTACAAGACTCAAGAGAGACATAAAAAGGTAAATGGGACAGAAAAATACAATATATTATTAATAAGGGCAAACTGTTTACAACCCTACAAGGGAAGATGACACTTGCAACTCTTGAGAACTGTATTGTTATTACACCATGTTAAAGGAGTATACATAAAGGGAGTGGATATAAGGTGTCTTTGATGTAATGATAAAAAAAAATCTAATCGAGTGGGTTAAATGGATCCAAGTAAGTGGATTAGTCTGATCTAAGAAAATGTACTGAGAAAGGATGAGGGAAATTACACTACAGGAAAAGACACAAAAACCTATTACAGCAGAGGGAAAGAAGGGAGGAAGATGAGCATTGTTTAAACCTTACTCTCATCTGATTTGGCTCAAGAAGGGAATAACATAATCAGTTAGGTATAGAAATCTAACTTGCTTTATAGACAGTAGGAGGGAAAAGGGAAAAGAAAAGGGAGGTGGGGTAGAAGGGATGGAAGAACCAGTAAGGGTAAAGGGGAAGAAAAGGGAAAGGCCTAATAGAAGGGAGGAGGGACTAAAGGAGGCAGTGGTCAAATGTAAAACACTAGTGAGGAGGGAAAAGGAGAAAGGAGAAAGAAAAGCATAAACAGGGGTAGGGGGGAAGAATGGAGAGAAAGACGCAGAAAGTAATTATAACTGTGAATGTGAATGGGATGAACTCTCCCATAAAATTGAAGTGGATAGCAGAATGGATTAAAAACCATAATCCTACAATATGTTGTTTACAGGAAACACATTTGAAAAAGAGTGACACACAGAGTAAAGGTAAAAGGTGCAAAAAATAGATCTTATCAAAAGAGATAAGGAAGGAAACTACATCCAGCTAAAAGGGACCATAAACAATGAAGTAATATCATTACTAAACATATATACACCAAATGGTATAGCATCCAAATTCTTAGAGGAGAAATTCAGGGAGTTACAAGAAGAAATAGACAGCAAAACTATACTAGTGGGAGACCTCAACCTTCCCCTCTCTGAACTAGATAAATTTAACCACAAAATAAACAAGAAAGAAGTTAAGGAGTTGAACAGAACATTAGAAAAGATAGGTATGATAGACCTCTGGAGAAAACTGAATGGGGATGGGAAGAAATATACTTTTTTCTCAATGGTACATGGCATGTATACAAAAATTGACCGTGTACTAGGGCATAAAAACCTCACAATCCAATGCAAAAAGGCAGAAATATTAAATGCATCCTTTTCAGATCATGATGCAATAAAAATTATGTGTAATAAAGGGCCATGGAAAGATAGACTAAAAAATAATTGGAAACAAAATAATTTAATCATAAAAAATGATTGGGTCAAACATCATATCACAGAAATAATCAATAACTTCATTCAAGAGAATGCCAATAATGAGACTACATACCAAAACTTATGGGATGCAGTGAAAGCAGTTCTTAGGGGAAGTTTTATATTTCTAAATGCTTACAGAAATAAAATAGAAAAATAGGAGATCAATGAATTGGGCATACAACTAAAAAAAACTAGGAAAAGAACAAATTAGAAATCTTCAATTAAACACCAAATTAGAAATATTGAAAGCCAAAGGAAAAATTAATAAAATTGAAATTGAGAAAACTATTGAACAAATAAATAAAACTAAGAGCTGGTTTTATGAAAAAAAGACAATAAAATAGATAAACCTTTGGTTAATTTAATTAAAAAAAAGAAAGAGGAAAACCAAAATCAAAATCAAAAAACCATATCAAAAAATGAAAAGGGTGAATCTACTACCAAGGAAGAGGAAATTGAAACAATAATTAGGAACTATTTTGCCCAACAGTATGCTGACAAATTTGATAATATTAGTGAAATGGATACATATTTACAAAAATATAAATTGCCCAGATTAACAGAAGAGGAAGTAAAATACTTAAATAACCCCATCTCAGAAAAAGAAATTGAACAAGCCATTGATGAACTCCCTAGGAAAAAATCTCTTGGGCCAGATGGATTTGCATGTGAATTCTATCAAACATTTAAATAACAATTAATTCCAATACTGTATAGACTATTTGGGAAAATAGATGAAGAAGGAGTCTTACCAAATTCTTTTTATGATACAAATATGGTGCTGATACATAAACCAGGAAGAGTCAAAACAGAGAAAGAAAATTATAGGCCAATTTCTCTAATGAATATAGATGCAAAAATTTTAAATAAAACATTAACTAATACATTACAGCAACTTAACACAAGAATAATACACTATGAAGAGATAGGAGTTATACCAGGTATGCAGGGCTGGTTCAATATTAAGAAAACTATCAGCATAATTGATCTTATCAACAACAAAACCAACAGAAACCACCTGATCATCTCAATAGATGCAGAAAAAGGTTTTGACAAAATGCAACACCCATTCCTATTAAAAACACTAGAGAGCATAGGTATAAATGGAGTCTTCCTTAAAATAATAAATAGCATCTGTCTCAAACCTTCAGCAAGCATCATATGTAATGGGGACAAGCTAGAAACATTTCCAATAAGATCGGGGGTGAAAGAAGGATGTCCATTATCACCATTGTTGTTCAATATCATACTGGACACATTAGGTTTAGCAATAAGGGAAAAAAAGAAATTGAAGGTATTGCAATAGGCAAAGAAGAAACAAAGCTATCACTCTTTGCAGATGACATGATGATATACTTAGAGAATCCTAGAGAATCAAGTAAAAAACTACTTGAAATAATAAACAAATTTAGCAAAGTTGCAGGCCATAAAATAAACCCACATAAATCATCGGCATTTCTAAATATTACCAACAAAGCCCAACAGCAAGAGATAGAAAGAGAAATTCCATTTAAATTTATTGTAAGCATTATAAAATATTTAGGAGTCTACATCCCAAAACAAACCGCAGAACTCTATGAACACAATTACAAAACCCTTTTCACACAAATAAAGTCAGATCTAAATAATTGGAAAAACATTAGTTTCTCATGGGTAGGCTGAGTTAATGTAATAAAAATGACAATTCTACCTAAGTTAATTTACTTATTCAGTGCCGTACCAATCAAACTAACAAAAACTATTTTAAAGAGTTAGAAAAAATAATAACAAGATTCACTTGGAAGAACAAAAGTTCCAGAATATCAAGGGAACTAATGAAAAGAAATGCAGGGGAAGGTGGCCTAGCCATTCCAGATCTTAAATTGTATTATGAAGTAGCAATCATCAAAACTGCTTGGTACTGGTTAAGAAATAGAATGGTGGATCAGTGAAATAGGTTAAGTATGCAAGATACAGTAGTCAATGACTATAATAATCTATTATTTGATAAACCCAAAGACCCCAGCTTCTGAGATAAGAACCCGCTCTTTGACAAAAACTGCTGGGAAGACTGGACAAGAGTGTGGCAGGAACTAGGCATAGACCAAAATCTCACACCATATACCAAAATAAAGTCAAAATGGGTACATGATTTAGGTATAAAGGCTGATACTATAAGCAAACTGAGAGAGCAAGGAATAGTTTACCTGTCAGATCTATGGAGAACAGAAGAATTCATGACCAAACAGGAGATAGAGAACATTACAAAAAAGCAAAATGTATCACTTTGATTACATTAAATTGAAAAGTTTTTGCACAAACAAAGCCAATGCAGCTAAGATTAGAAGGAAGATAGAAAATTGGGAAAGAATTTTTACAACCAGTCTCTCTGATAAGGGCCTCATTTCTAAAATATATAGAGGAGTAAGTCAAATTTATAAGAATACAAATCATTCCCCAATTGATAAATGGTCAAATATGAACAGACAATTCTCAGATGAAGAAATGAAAGCCATCTATAGTTGTATGAAAAAATGCTCTAAATCACTGTTGATTAGAGAAATGCAATCAAAACAACTCTAAGGTACCACATCACACCTATCAGATTGGCCAAGGTGACAAAACAAGAAAATGATAAATGTTGGAGAATATGTGGGAAAATTGGAACTCTAATGCATTTTTGGTGGAGTTGTGAAATGATCTAACCATTTTGGAGAGCAATTTGGAACTATGCCCAAAGGCCTATAAAAATGTGTATACCCTTTGACCAAGAAACAGCTCTTCTACACCTGTATCCCAAAGAGATCATACAAATGGGAAAAGGACCCACATGTACAAAAAATATTTATAGCATTTCTTTTTGTGGTGGCAAAGAATTAGAAATTGAGAGGATGCCCATCAATTGGGGAATGGCTGAGCAAGTTGTGGTATATGAATGTAATGGAATACTGTTGTGCTATAAGAAATGATGATCAGGCTGACTTCAGAAAAACCTGGAAAGACTTGTATGGTCTGATGCTGAGTGAAGAGAGCAAAACCAAGAGAGCATTGTACACAATAACAGCCACATTGTGCGGTGGCCAATATTGATAAACTTAACCCTTCCCAGCAATACAAGGATCTAAGACATCTCCAAAGGCCTCATGGTGGAAAATGCTATCCACATCCAAAGAAAGAACTATAGAATATGAATGCAGATCAAAGCATACCATTTGCTAGTTTTTTTCTCTTCTATTAAGTTTTATTTCCTCTTTCTGGTCGTTCCTCCTATTGGTTCTAATTCTTACTTACAACATCACTAATATGAAAATATGTTTAATAGGAATGTATATGTATAGCCTGTAATAGATTGTGCATCATCTTGGGGAGGTTGGTGGGGAGGAAGGGGGAGAAAAATGTTAAACTCAAAAGCATATGGAAGTGATTGTTGATAAATCAAAATAAATTAATTAAAAAAATCAAAACAATCAAATTTTCCCTTAAGTTTGGGGCTGAGATAATGTTCAACATTGTTTAAAATAGTTGCTTTTGCTATTACTATATCCAAATTGCTGGAAGCAAATGATTCTCTATGAAAGTCAATTTTCCAAAAGAAATTTGAAATGCAATGCGTTTGGAAAAAAAAAGTAATGGGGCCAATCCCAGCATAGCTAAATTAATTCTTATTAGTGACTAAGAATATAATTATCCAAGACAAACCAGTCTCTAAAGTTAATAAAGATAACAGGATATCCTCCCTGCCTTCTCTAGCATCCCTCTCCCTTTTTTACTGACAGCATTCTAATTAATTTTCTCATCACCTTCTCAATTGGACTCATTGCAAATAGAAATTTTAGCTATACAGGGTGTTCCTAAATTAGTAGAGTGGTTTTAAGCTTAAAACTGCTCTATGACTTGTCAAACACTGTGCATGAACCTACCCAGCATGATTTCAAATGTATAAAATGTTATATTATAGTCAAAATTGAGAAGAGAAGACATATTTTGATCAGTTCTTATTTTAATCAATCTCCATCTCTGGTTCACATGTAGTTCTCAAGAGACTGTTCTCAGGAGTTCATGTAGTGATGTGTCTGAAAGACTGGCAACAACAATGTCAAAAAGACCCTGAGGAGAAAAGGGCATGTGGGTGGGGCTGAAAAGATGACAGGAAAATCATCTCTTCCATTTGTCATTTACTTCTATGAAGCAACAGAAGAAATTAAGTATTAAGTACAGGTTCTGTAACACTCTATCCTATGATGAAATCATCTATATTGTAGTACAATGGAAAGAGAATACCAGGGTTCTAACTCAATAGTTATGTAATGTTAGCAACCTAATCACCACTTTGTATTTGCTTTCTTTTCTGTAAAATGAACATACAAAATATTTACAAAATGTTCAATTCATGTGAAAAGCCTCATGAGTAATAAAATGTGAGATAACAGAAAATCTATATTCAAATCTCAGCGCTGCTACTAGCTGTATTTAGGTAAACAATATGACTTCTCTGGGTCTTATTTTACTCAAAATAATGGTTTTAGACCTGAGGATGTCTCTATCTGCCTCATCTTACTCCTTTCACACAGGCTACCTATGAAAAGGCATCAACAATAGATAAATAGTCAAAGTATATGAATAGGCAGTTTCTGAAGAAAGATATCCAATTAACTATATGGAAAAATGCCCTAACTCACTAAAAAATACAGAAAATTAAACAAATCATGAGTCTCTACCTCACATATATCTGCCTGACAACAATTATAAAAGAGAAAAATTAAAAATGTTAGAGGCGTGAACGGGAAAAGGGTTTACTACTTCACTATTGTTAATTATGTGAATTGGGTCAGGCATTCCAAAAATCAATTTTGTTGATCTGGTTCTTCATCTGTGTATAAGGAATTTCAGTTTGGCAACAGTGAGAAGGATAAATTGGTGAAAGATAAGATTGGATTCTGGGATACCTATTAAGAGTTCCATGGCAATAGTCCAGGTGAGAGGTGATGATTATTTGAACAATATTAGAGGTTATGGAGGTGGGAAAAGTCGTAAGGAATGTTATGGAGGTATAATCAATAAGAGGTGACAATTGATAGAATGTGGAGGTTGAGGGATAGAGAAGAGATAAGAGTTATAAACCCAGGTGTTTCATGGGAACTGCCCTTGTTTCACATGCCTTTCCTTCTCAGGAAAGGAGAGTGTTTTATTTTATTCGTACATTCTTTTACTTATTTGTTTGTTTTGATGAATGCCTTAAAGGCTAAGTATACTTAAAATTAGGTAAATTTAGGGGTAAAATAGAAATCAGAAATCATTACATCTCTACATTTTACTCTTGAAAATATTATGGTTTTAAGAGGCTAAATAATGTGCCCAAGGTCTTATAATCCTTTCCTTTTATGAAGCTATTCCCTTTGAGATTTGACTCAAATGATACTAAATTCAACCAAATAAGAAATAAAGAACCAGATTATGTATCCTGGTATCTTTATTTTCCTAATCAAATTACATTGTTTCAAATTTGAGAGGTGATACTATTCCATTAGTAAACTGTAACTGGAACACTGTTTTCAGTTTGGGGTTTCACTGTGTGGGGGAGTAACTTGCTGTTTATTCTTAACCTTATCCAAAGAAGTATGAGCCCCTAAAACTATATTACGTGAGAATTATTTGGAGAAGAGAAGAATTGGGGTTAGAGTGAATTGAGGTTAATCAGTGAATAAGATTATTATCTTAAGGGTTATTTTTGAGGAGAGAGATTGAGCATAGAAGACAGAACTAGGTCAAATGGATTCAAGTTTGAAGGTAGGAAGATGTGTACTTACTTCCAAAAAAAATATATTTTATAATAATACCTCTATGGAATGGAATCACATTAAATTGTGAGCTTCTTGAGGACAGGGACTATCTTTTTCTTTTTCTTTTTATATCCCCAATGTTTAGCACAGTGATTGACATGTGGTATGTGCTTAGTAAATGAGTATTGACTGACTTGGAATATTCTGTCTTCTGATGGAGAGAGTGTCTCATCACTGAAAAATTTTAAGCAGATATTTGATAGAATCAATGAGGATAAGCAGATATTTGATAGAATCAATGAGGATATTGAAGAAATGGTTTATGCTTCAGTTTGTGGTTGGACTATTTCACCACTATTTTCCTTTCCAACTCTAAGATGCCATTGCCGGCTTAAGTCTGTTTCCATATTCTTTCTCACTTCTTACACTCTTCTCCCTCAGTTTGCTTCTTGTTGTAGTTTCTTTTCCTTTATACCTCTCCAAGGAGAAGTTAAATTTTGCTTTCATTGAAACCATAGAGAAAAATCATTGCCATATTATACTATATATTTTTATATATTTATATAAATATAGTACTATAATTAATGACTTAAATTAGTTTTATAATCCTAACCAAATAAGATTAAGGCAGCTGGTGGAATAGTGGATAGAGCACTGGGCCAAAGTCAGAAGACTTAAGTTCAAATCAGCCTCATTCTTACAGCTTTGTTACCTGGACAAGTCATATAACCTCTCAGTGTACTAAATTGTAAAATTAGTATAATAGCTCCTACTTCACAGGATAATGGGAATCAAATAAGATAATATTTGTAAAAGTGCTTATCACAGTAACTGGCACAGAGTGAGTGCTATTTAAATGCTTATCCACTCCTTCCTCCTCGTCCCCAAGGAAGTTGTTGAAACCTTTGGTTTCATTAATACAGCAACCTATGGAGATGAAGATGAAATTCTCCATATTACATGAACAATGCAATACCATATCATAGGAGAGAAATTTTTTTTTCCTTTCTGACCTTTGTGCAAATTCCTTTTATGCCCTTAAGCTTGAGGACTGAGATCCCTTTAAACTTTGTGACCTACTTAGCATGACTGCAAATGTCATTCTTATTCATAGCAACATTTAATGCTTTCCTGGATTTTGCTAAACTATTTACCACAATGATAAATCCCAGAATTGAATTTCCCAGTTTGTATGCTGCATAAAGAATCATATGCTTTCAGCCATTTTAAGGGAGGTAACATACATTCTTATTGAGCCTACTTCCTAATTTGAAACTTAAAAGTTTCACCCTGTGTGTTTTTTCAGTAAACTATTTATTGCTTTTATATCTTGACTTCTCTTTCATGTTTTAGTACTCTCTATTAACAACTAAATATAATCCTTTTATATTGTTTGGATATTATCAGTAATTCCCTTCCCTTTACCTCAATATTAAATTTCACTTCATTTTAATCTGCTATTTTATTTGATTATTACTCCCATCTAAAGTATCCCTATTAATTTCAAAGTTAGCCCCTGATTCAGAAGAGACATGCAAGTAGATGGAAGAAAATCTGTCTTGCAAATTGGGGAAATCACTAAAAATTGCACATGAAAATTCGTATTATTGGCATACCAATTATTTATAGCATACATAAGTATCCCTCATAGAGCATGTTTTCTTGTTTTTATTTTATTCTAAAGAAATGAAAAAAACATGTTCTTTAACCACATTTGGTTTTTTTGGTAAAAAATTGTTGTTGAATCAGAATCAACCTTTCTTTATAGAACGTGTTTATCTCAATCCTTGGCTACTAAACTTTTAACTGGGTTACTACTTTGGCTTGGAGTTGTAAAAGTAAAGAAGTTATGAACTCAAACTTGAATTTGGCTGGAAGCCAAGGACACAGCACTACATGTTAAGCTCCCTTAGGTAGATGCTCATAGAGAAAGAGACGAACATGAACTTAAAGCTATTTATTCTGACAACATAGCAAAGAAGACTATTATAGTTTGTTTAAAAATTTGTGACTATTAAGGTTGCATATCTGAGGGTTCTTGAAACTGTACATTATATTCTCTTTTGTTACAATTACAAAAGGGTCCTTGAGTTTAGTTCATTGAAATACATAATTCTATCTTGATCTATAATATTTTACATGTCAATGATAAAATAACCTCCTACTTTTGAGAATTTATAAAAGCTGCAAGATCTTCTTTGTTACTCAGACATTTCTCTTAATGTATTGTATTATTATGTCAATCTGGGAAATCATTCTCCTTGTAACCGTAAAAAAACATAATAAATATTTGGCAAATGAATCTGATCCTTAACAAAAGAATCATTTTTTTTTCTTTGATGGATGAATGTTAGAATCTAACCACATGGTTGAAGCAGGGTGGAGAGTAAGAAGCCCCTCTTAATGTGTATCAGAAGACGAGGATTTTAGTTCTAATTTCCCTTGATATCACTGTGTGACATTAGATAGATCACAAACAACTTTGAGCCTTTGTTGCTTTATCTTCAAAATTAGGAGGTTGGACCAACGGTAGGGAACCTGCGGCCTTGAGGTTGCGAACGTGGCCCTCTAGATCCTGAAGGGTGTCCCTTTGACTGAATTCCAACTTCACAGAACAATTTTTGATTCAGTCAAAGGGCTGCACTTGAGCACCTAGAGGGCCACATGTAACCTAGAGGGCCATATGTAGCCTTGAGGCTGTAGGTTCCCCACTCTTGGACTATACCATCTCTAAAGTCCCTCCCAACTCAAACAACATATCATAAATTATGGCTTTAGAAGTGTGAGGAATCTTAGAGATCATTTACTTCAACACATTTATTTTAGACTTGAGCCCAGAGTAATGAAGTGATTTGCCCAAGGAAACATAGATTAAAAATGGTTGAACCAGTATTCAAACACAGGACTTCTGATTTCAAATTCAGTGCTATTCACACTATACCATGATGTATAATATGTAATTTGTATAATGACGTAACTTTGGATGGATCAAGAGATGTTGTTACAAAATCAATTAGAGTAAAATTCATTAATGTGCTATGAGATCTTCCTTCTGCAAGCACCAGGAAAAGAGTAAAATTATTACTGCTATGCAGACTTGAAAAAAAAAAAACAGGAACAACCCAAAATCACTTTTTTGAGCTTGGAATTTAAGAGCGAAGGATTAATGCATACCTGATAATTTATATATCCTTCAATTTTAAATATTTATTAAAAAACCAACTGGCAAGCCAGGCATACTGACACATTCATAATTACTGCTACTGGGAGAAGATGAGGCTGGTGGATTGCTTGAGGTAAGAATTCTGAGTTGCAATATGACTGAAGGTGGTCAGGTGACCATACTAGGTCAAGCACCAACATCCTGAGGCCACAGTAGTGAAAAGCCACCAGGCTGCCTAAGGTGAAGTGAACTTGTCCAAGGCAGAAATGGAGCAGCTCAAAGATTACTTCCTGATTAACACTACATTCTGACTATTAGTGGCTACTGCATGCAAATAAGTAGACCTAGTCTAAAACAAATAAATAAATAATGGCAGATGGTTTCATGAATTCATTTTTAGAACACTTTAATGATAGGAAAGAGACTTTAGTCATAGTTTAACTACTTTTTTTTAAAAATTTCAAATGACAAGCCTATCTCCAGTACAAAAGAAATAAAATTAAAAATGCTAAAAATAGGAAAACTATAACAAAATTAATAAATATTATACATAATCCATCTTGCTATTCAAAATATCTAGTCATCATAATTTCTTGAAAGTAAGTTATTTGCCTAAAGAACCAACTCAATGGAACTCAATATTATTGGTTTAATTGTCTCTACACACGTTACCTTGGGTACTGGATTCAAGAATAATGAACATATAATTGTCTTGGCTTTATTTGTCCATTGAAGTCCTTCCATTTGGGCTACTACCATGTCAATTTTTCACAGAGAAAATAAAGCTTTTCATTCACAATGATATGTAGCTTTAAGAGGAAATCAAAGGAAATCAAATTAATAACCATATTATATCAAACTCCCTTAATCTCTTCACACTTTAATAATATACTAATTTAAGACACACCAATATATTCTGAGATTGCCTTGTTCTCCTACATCCTTGGCACACTTACCTTTTTTCATGATTTTCTTATAACCTCTAGGCCTTTTAAAATTTAATAAGTAATATCAACTTTTTTCACTTTAAAAGAAGGAAGTATGGAGTAGGTTATTTTCTAATTATATTTCTCTCACAAAAATTAATCATTTACAGGAAATTTCAAAGTTAGATGAAATTTCAGAAACCATCAAATTCATTTCTACCTATACAAAAAATCCATTCAGAATCATATTTGACAAGAGTTTTTCCAGGTTTTGGTCAACCAGTTTGAAGACAACAGCAGAGGAGAATTCTATTACTTCCTGTTTTCCCATTCCACTTGGATAGCTTAGGAAGATTTTCCTTATATCAAACTAAAATTTGCATCTGAGAGAGTTCCATTCATTGTTCCCATTTCTATCCTATGAAGCTTAGAAGAACAATTCTATCCATTCACTGTCCCACACACCACAGGGCCCTTCCAAAGCTTTTCACCTCTCCTTAAACCTGTGATGGCGACCCCTTTTCCACCCTCTTGGCTAAGAACCTTGCTTAATATTTCCTTGAAAAAGACAGAGGCCATTCCCAGAGAGCTCCTTCTTCTCTCCTGTTCCTCATCTCACATTACTCAGATGGCTTTTCCTTCACACCTATTTCACATGCAATGATGGCCCTTTTCCTTACCTAAATTTGTACACCTGCATAAATTTACCCTTTCCATCCTGTCTTGGGAAGCAGATCTCCCCAGCCACAATTATCCCACTTTTTTATCTTTAATCTCTCTTTATCCATTGTCTACTTCCATACCATGTACAAATATGACTGGCTACTTCATTCTAAAAACAAACAAAAAAAACAAAATCAAAACAAACAAAAACCCACACCTCACTTACTCCACCTATTATGGTATATCTATCACTAAACTCTCTGAAAAAGCTGTCTATAATAAATGTCTCAATTTTCTTTCTATTTATTCTCTTCTTAACTTTCTGTCAGGCTTCTGACCTCATCATTCAACCCAAACTCTCTAAAGTTACTAATAATCTCTTAATTGTCAAATCAATGGTCTTTTTCAGTCCTCATTCTTCATGACCATTCTACAGCTTTCAACACTGCCAAAAAGCCTCTTCTCCTTGATAGGCTGCTCTCTCCTTGCTATTTCATTTGGTGGACTCATCAGATCCTATGGATTCAATTATCATCTTTGTACTGATAATTCTCAAATCTATTTATCCAGCTCTAATGTCTCTGCTAACCTTCAGTCTCAAATCTCCCATTTCCTATTGGACATATCAAACTGGATGTTTCATAGACATCTTAAACTCAACATGTCCAAAAATTAATTCATTTTATCTCCCACACCTGGAAAAAAATTACTATTATTGTTGAAGGTACCAGCATCCACCCAGTCACTCAGGGTAATAACCTAGGACTCAATTCTTCAGTTTCTTTCACCCACTCCATATCCAACCTGTCACCAAGTTTTATTATTTCTGCCCTCAAAACATTCTTGCATACTCACTCTCCTTTCCTATGACACCGCCAACACCCTGATAAAACCCTCATCTGCAATAGCCTTTAGGTTGTTGGGCTTTCCACAAGCCTTTCTCTATTCCAGTCCATCCTCTACTCAGCTGTCAAACTGATATTCCTAAAATCCTCCACTCAGCTGTCTAAGTGATATTCTTAAAGTGTAGATCTGACTATCAGGAAGTGATGGAAGTGAGATTTGGACTCAGATCTGCTGACAATGATCTTTCCACTGTACCATATTGCCTCCAAATTAAATTCACATTTTTTACTATAAAAACTACATTATATTAAATTTCTTTCTAAAGAGAACTAGGAGCTCTGAAAAGAACAGGAGTCAGAGACCAAAAGTTTAAGGACTGACTCTACCACTTACTACCTAAGTGACCACTACTGCTAAGTGAGTGATGGGCCTTAATAGACAAGAGTAAATCAAAATAAATCAACTGAGTGATGTGCCTTAATGGACAACAGTAAATCAAAGTAAATCAAAGCTACTGGGGGAAACCAGAATCCATAATATTGAATGGGCTTGGACCTACGAAGGAGATCACATGGCAAATGGTAAATAAAATGATATGGGTGAGCAAAAGGAGGAAAGAGAATTAGACCAAATAAATTGGGGCAAGGGGAGCTTTCTATCATAAGATAATGCTTCTATCCTCACTACCTTCTTCAGTTATTATTCTTCTAAGAGTGAAGCAAAAGAGAAACAAAGGGGTATGGGGCAAAATCTATAAGGCAATGAGAAAGAAATTAATTAAGAAGAGGGCTCACAAGAACTTGGTATTTTAGAAGCTTCAAATATATTGTAAATAGAAAAAAACTAAAGAAGGAACAATCAAATATAAATACCATAATTTAAAGAAGAAAAACAGCATAGAAAGAAATTAAAGCCAATTGATGAACAGCATATGGTAAAGTAATACTTATTAGAAAAGAATGCAAAAAAACAAAACAAAGAAAAACTAACAGAAGTTGGAGAAGAGTAAAGGGATTTTGAATCCCCTCCCCCCTTAATGGAGGAGGAAAGAAAGTGAAAAGAGAGGAATAAGATAGGAGGAAAAAAGATAAATTAATGAATAAATTAAGTAAAAATAAAATAAATTAAGGTTGACAAATAAGAGGTGGGGAGCTGGATTGATGGTGAGGGTAACAGAGTCTATGGCAATAAGGTTGGTTGCCTTATAACTGATGAAGAAAAAAATACTGACAGGGATAAAGTACTGTCTTTAAAGATAATTTTAAATGCGAATATATCAAACAATGAAATAAAAACAAAATAGAGTGACAGACTGGTTAAGAAACTCCACAATCTGTTACTTACAAGAAACTCACATTAAAAGCAGAGACATACTCAGAATAAAATTGAATGCCTGAAATCAAATTTAACATGTATTGGTTGATTCCAAAACAGCAGGAGTTGCAATCAGGCTATCAAACAAACCAAAGACAAAATATAATTCACAATATAAACAGATAAAAAAGAAATAACATTATTCTGAAAAGAACTATAAACAACAAACCAAAATCCATGTTAAACATGTGTTTCAAATGCCATGACCTCTGAATTTATAAAAGAAAAACTAACTGAAGTTCAAAAAGATATAGGGACACAATAATAATAAATGACCTGTTCTCAAAATTGGACAAACCTAACAAAAAGATAAAAAGCAAAAATATAGAATTGGAAAAATTCCTGGAAAAGGAGGCAAATGAGCTATGACATCTTCTGACTTAGGACCGTTAGAATGTGCATATTGCTCAGTATCACATGGGGCCATTACAAAAACTGAGCATTTGTTAGGATATAGATTTTTTAAGTAACCGTAAATAAGGCAAAACATAGAAAACTCAAATGGATTGCCCATATATTTTGTGTATATTATGCATACTTTGGCATTCTTTTAATAATGAAAAGGATGAGTTATATTCTTCAGAGAAACTAGGGAAATAAGCTGTAGAAAGGGAGACACTTGAAACATACATGGTTATATTCCCTGCTGATTGCAAGCCTGCTGCAATATCAATTTTTACTCATGTATTTCAAATTTCAACATGTGCTCTTTTCACTCGATCTTCTGGTTTGAGGGTTGGGGGAGGTGGTGATAGTGATGATGGCAAAAATGGGTAATAATTTGAATTACCACTTAGTCCATACACACCCTCTATACACACTGCTCTATTTCACCTACTTATCCACTGGACACTCATTATTCTCATATTGAGAGGATGCTTTCTTGGAGCATGCTCTCTGCCTCCTTGGACATGAAGATATACACTAAATTTTTTTCCACTAAGGGAAAAATCACTTTGCCTTATTAAATGCCACATTATCTTCTGATTCATCTCTGTGCATGCTTATAAGTTGGGCTTGTACATGATCAATTGGTCACTGAGCTAATGGCAGACCAACTTTTGTGAAGGAACTTTCCCTCTCAATAGGATTTAAGAACTATAGAACCGCCCGTATCCTCTCTCATGTAGACTGTGTTTCTTTTAAGAAATGCAAGTAGAGGGTAGAGCCAAGATGGTGGAGTAATCACTTGAGATCTCTCTCAAACCCCTCCAAACACCTTTAAAAATGAATCTAAACAAATTCTAGAGCAACAGAACCCACAAAAATATGGAGTGAAACAAATTTCCAGCCCAAGACCACTTGGAAAGTTGGAAGGAAAGATCTGTTGCACAAGGGTAAAGGAAGAATGCAGTCCAGGACAGGCTGCACCAGCATAGACCTGGTCCCAGCAAACCCTGAGTAGGCAGTCATTGGGGCAACTGAGTCACTAGGAGCAGAGGCAGTTGCCAGACCTCTTTGCCCACAGATGCCAAAGAAAACTTAGAAGGTCAGTAGGAAAAGTCTATCCCACTGGCGAGAGAGTGGAGCACAATCCAGGTCAGGCAGCGCCAGCACAGCCTGGCCACTGTAAGCCAGGAGTAGACCTTAGGAACCACTGAATCAGCGGTGGCAGTGGCAGTGGCAGCAACAGCAGCAGCAGCAGCTGCTTCATCAGCTTTTCAGCCCACAGACTCTAAGGGTCAGAAGGAGATTACAGGGGTCTTTTTGCTAGCACTAAGGTAGGACTGTTTCTTTGTCCATACTCATATCTGGGTCTTAGCCCTGGGTGGCAGTCCTAGGATAAGGAAGAGTACTAGCCTAATAGAGCTTGTGGCAGCAGAGGAAGGAGAACCTTTCTCACAGCCCCAGGGCAGAAAAGAGTGTTTGTGGTCACTCACACACTAGAGCACAGGCCAGGAAAGTAGTAAACACCTATCCTTAGATCATACCACCTTGGGAGAACTGAGAACTTACAGATCCCTGGAAGTATCTCTGAAAACAACTGCACAAAACCCTTGAAGCTTGGGACCCTGGGAGCAGAGCCCTACTTTAACAAAAAAGTTAAAAGTCAAATAATGCCTGGAAATATAAGAAAGCCACAGAAAAAATTCTGACCATACAAAGTTACTATGGTGACAAGGAAGATAAAAACACACACTCAGAAGACGACAACGTCAAAGCTCCTACATCCAAAGCCTACAAGAAAAGTATGAATTCTTCTCACATCATGGAAAAGCTCAAAAAGAATTTTGAAAATCAAGAGAGGTAGAGGAAAAGATTGGGAAGAGAAATGAGAGTGACGCAAGAAAACCATGAAAAATGAGTCAACAATTTGGTAAAGGACACACACACACACACACAAACACTGAAGAAAATAACACTTTAAAAAAATACTAAGCCAAATGGTAAAAGAGGTCCAAAAAGTCAACGAGGAGAAAAATATCTTAAAAAGAAGAATTGGCCTAATGGAAAAGGGAGTCCAAAAGCTCGATGAAGAAAATAATTTCTTAAAAATTAGAGTAGAATAAATGAGAAGCTAATGACTTTATGAAAAATCAAGAAACAATAAAACAAAACCAAAAGGATGAAAAAAAAATAGAAGGCAATGTGGAATATTTCATTGGAAAAACAACTAACCAGGAGATATAATTTAAAAATTATTGGACTACCTGAAAGCCATAATCAAAAAAAAAAAGAGCCTAGACATCAGCTTTCAAGAAAACTAACCAGATATTCTAGATCCAAAGGGTAAAATATATGTTGAAAGAATCCACTGATCACCTCCTGAAAGACATCCCAAATTGAAAACTGCTGGGAGTATTGGAGCCAATTTCTAGAGTTCCCAGGTCAAGGAGAAAATAATACAAACAACCAGAAAAAAACAATTTAAGTATGGTGGAACTATAGACAAAAATAACACAAGATTTATCAGTTTCTACATGAAAGGGTCATAGGTCAAGGGTATGGTATTCTGGAGGGCAAAGGAGCCAAGATTACAACCAATAATCACCTACTCAGTAAAACTGAGTATAATCCTTCAGGGTAAAAAATAGACATTCAACAAGATAGAGGACTTTCAAGCATTCTTGATGAAAAGACCAGAGCTGAATAGAAATTGTGACTTTCAGATACAAAGCTCAAGAGAAGTATGAAACGGTAAACAGAAAAGGGAAATCATAATGGACTTAATAAGGTTAAATATTCCTACATAAGAAGATGATATTTGTAACTCATAAGACTTTTCTCATTATTAGGGTAGTTAGAAGGAGTATATATAGACAGAGGGCACAGGTGTGAGTTTAATATGAAGGGATATCTAAAAAAATAAAATTAATAGCTGAGAGAAGAATGTACTGGGAGAAAGAGAAAGGGAGAGGTAGAAGGGGGTAAGTTATCTTACATAAAAGAAGGTAGAAAAGGTTTTACAGTGGAGGGGAAGAGGGGAAGGTGAAAGGCAGTGAGTGAACCTCACTCTCATCAAAATTGGTTCAAAGAGGGTATAACATGCATACTTAATTGGGTATAGAAATCTATCTTACCCTACAGGAAAGTAGGAGCGGAAAGGGCTAAGAAAAGGGGGAGGAAGTGATAAAAGGGAGGGAAGATTGGGGTAGGGATAGTCAGAAGCAAAATACTTTTGAGGAGGGACTGGTTGAAAGGAGAGAGAGAGGAGAATAAACAGAGGGATGGGGTATAGGCTGGTGGAAAATACAGTTATAAATAGTAACTATGAAAAAAATTAAAGCAGTTTTCTTTAATAGAAGCCTCATTTCTCAAACATAGAGAAGTGAGTCAAATTTATAAAAAAAATAAGAACCATTCCCTAACTGATAAATGATCAAAAGTTATGAATAGTTTTAAGATGGAGTAATCAAAGCTGTCTATAGGCATTTGAAAAATACTCTAACTCACTATTAATTGGAGAAGTGAAAATTAAAACAATTCTGAGGTACTACCTCATACTTATTTTAAAAAAAGGAAGAGAGAGAAGGAAAGGAGAAGGTAGTTAATGCATATGATCACTTTTGGCAACAAAAACAAATGTTGGTCAGAACATACTGTCATCAGAGAGGTAAAACAATCATAAAAATGAAATTAAAAGATTATTTTATGGTGTATATCCTTGGTCTAGTCTCCAATATCCATCATGTGCACAATTATTGCTCAATGGCTAAAATTTTTAAATGTTCAGTTTTTGCCCATATCACTAAAATGACTGCATGTAAACTCAACAAGCATATAGGGTATGCTTTTCAATTTGTAATTGCTTACATTCAAGTCAGATTTATATTCACTTAAGTTGACATGTTTTAAGTCAAACTTTAAAAATGTAAGGCTGTTTTAAGACTATGTAACATTATTTTAAAATCTTGAATCCACTCTCCAATCCTATTTTGTTAGATTAAACTCATTTTTTTCAACTACAACAACAAAATAAATTCATGTAGCACCAACTATCTTCTGATTAGGGATGGAGGGCAAACTACTCCTCCCCTCCCCATAGCTGCAATAGTGACTGTAAGCCAACAATAAGAACATGTCTATACCTGTGTAAATATGAGACTGGATGTCAAGTCCCTAAACTACCTCTAATGATTTGCTTTTCTTTACCTGAGTCCAGACAACTTAACCTAACTTCATTCATGAGAAATGGATGTCACCAACCCTGACTAGTTTGAGAAATTGAAAATTCATGAGTTGAATGCTGGCTGCCTAGCATAAAGTAATTTCTGCTACAAATTCTCAGAGGAGAACACCAACTTCAGGCGTTAGCCTAGAGACTAAAATCCAAGTCATGTATACCTAGATGGTCAGTAGATCTGGACTTTGAAAGTATGAGTCAAGGCCTAGAGAGAAGTCTCAATGTTAAGCCATTCTACAAAAATATAGAGAGATTATTGTATATGTTTTAATTATTTGTTAAAGTTCACTTATGAGTATTATGTTTTAAGAATATATTTTGTGATTGAAAAAGTAAATTGTTGTTCTCTATATCAGTGATATCAAATTCAAATAAAAAAGGGGGCTACTAAAATGAACATATGTATCACTGTAGATGGCATATTAGCAAACCAGACATTAACATTATCTGTATTCAATTGAATTTTTATTTATTTCATTAAATATTTCCTAATTATAATTTAATCTGGATCAAGACAAACATGGGAATAATGCAAGCTGGTGTCCACATATTTAACACCTCTGCTTTACTTGATATATATTGCATTGTGTTCCTTTTTCTAAAAAGGACATGGTAAATCTCTTTTGGTCAACCCTAGCCATAAGCTAGGCATATCTAAGCTTTGTTTCTAGAAATTTTTTACAGAAATTCATACTGGGGGAAGAGCAAGTCAAAAAGTAAGTGAAAATACTGACTCCTACCTCAATGAGAGCAGAAAACCTTTGGGATAAATACAGATTCTTCTTAAACTCAGAACCAGACTCATGTTACTGACAACCTTCTCCTTCATTGTTCTGTGTTGAATCCCACTTGTTTCCCTGCAAGGAAAGACTCACTACATTAACTTTTTTTTTTTCTTACTGGATCTCCATAGAGGATATAGGACTGGATACAACTGCATTATGAAAGTTTTCCTGGGGAACCCTAACAGACAAGCTTTAACTTTCTACATCATTTCTCTAATGAAGAATTTGAAAGAAACTAATGCCCATTAACATATAGTTCATGTATATTTATTCAGTAATTCATCCATATCACACATTCTAGGATAAGATTGCAAATATTGAGTAAATATTGGTAATGATGGAATATGATGAACACATAAACCAAAATACAACTTTGCTTAGGTTAGTTCCATTCTACTATGTATATTCAATTATTATCATTTTTTTAATACAAGAGATGGAAGACACAGGGGAATTGATGAAAGCTTTTAAATGTTTTGGTTTTATTCTCTTTGTCATGATAATATTTATATATTACAGAGAGACCAAGTCTGATTTCTGGAAATTCAGGAAAGTCACTCTCTCCCTACCTGTATTGGATGTTATTCATTATAAAGAAAAGTTTAAATAAAATGTTGGGGAGATTGTGAATCTGATCATTTCTACCTCTATGAAGAAAATGTTCCAATAGAATGTTTGTAATAAAAAGTATAAGAAGTTCTGACTACAAAGCTATGGTGTTAATTTTGCAAGTCATAAGAAAATCAGTCTTATATTTATATAGATCTCCATATCAATCTATATGTATTCACCTTGTACACATAGGCATTGCAAGAACCAGATACATTTGCTTGCTAAATCATCTTTGACTCCACATAAATACCTGTTTTTGCGTGACTTGACATTAGAAACCCTTGTCTCTGAAACCCAACTTTGACATCTCATAACCACAGTAATAAGTTTAATTTTTTTCTTAGTAAGAATGGTAAGCATTTGAAGATGGAGAGATGGTAAGCTCTAAAATGGAGCAGCAGTGCTTTGGCCCAGGACAACAACATGGTGGCGGCATATCTTCCCCTATGTACCTATAACCAGCCCTTAGAGAGCGCTATCTTTACATCTCACCTTGCCACACAATCTCCTACTGACTTGAGAAGCCATGGAATGAAGCCATGTCCAGGACCACTGTCTTCCAGGAGGTTATCTTCAAACCTTTGTGTAAACTTTCTGGGAAAAATGTCACCTTGTTTGATACATGTGTACTCACCTTAAGTCTTCTCTGTGTCCTATTTGGCTACCATTTTCACATACTCATTTTGCTCCAGGCAAAAGATTTAAAGTCCTAGGTCTATCTCTGTTGTGACTCAGGTATTCTCACATATGTACCATTTCAAAATAATGGTCACCTCCAATTGAAATACCACTCTAGATGAAAAGTTGAATTTTCTCACCTTCCATATTAAAAGGTCTTTAAATTATGACAATGTAGCAGAAAACAGAAGAGCCTCAAGGTAGCAATTCTCTATTTATTCCATGTCCATCTAGTTTTTTAGCTATGAGCAAAGCTCTGATTTTTTGTTAGTGCTAGTGTTACAGGTGCCTGCCCACTAATTATCCTTTTGTCTTCTATTTTAATTATTGCTATATTCCACCAGGGCCTGAACAAAAATAAAAGTGATTTAAAGATAGTAAGTAGTATTACAAATGCTAAGGATCACCCTTCTCATAGGGAATTGGGTCTGTGTTTGTCATCATTTTCTCTTGCCACTGGTAGTTTTAGGAGAGTATGTACCTTCTTTGCTCTTTGGAAGCATGTTGAGCAAAAAGGATAGAGCCACAATGAAGCCAGTAGACATAAGGGCTTGGATGCCTTCCTCCTTCCTCTTATTTAACACTGAGATTCAGATTTTGTTTCCTTCTTTGATTTGCAAGGAATAGCAGAAGTTGGGCTTTGTTTCATGAATACAGGGCACTTTGCTATAATGTCAACAAGTGATGTCAGGGTACTTCCAGTTGTCATTTGGTCACAGTGGGAAGAAAAGCTGTGGGAATCAGACTGGGAGCTCCCAGTCTACAAAGTACATATTGCATCTACCTCTATTCTTTGCAGAGGTACAATATGAGCATGAGAGCAGCTGAATCTGACATGCATTCAAATTAGATAATCTGAGATCAGCATATGGAGGAACTGAGTCCAGACAAGATGGAAAAACCCAAACATCTTCTGACAACCTTAGAAACTGGTGAGATATTTCCAAACATCAAGTATTCCTCCTCTTTAAGGTTCTGGTGCTTCTATTGCTTATAAGACTTGCCAGTGAGGGGGTCCCTTGACAAGAAAAGCCTTCTTTAATTGGTTCTATGACCTTTCTCAGCAAAATGGAGATAATAATAGCACCTACCTAACAGGAATGTTGGTAGGACAAAATGAGATAAATTATAAAATACTTTACATATATTAAAACACTATGGAAAACTAGGTATTATTTATATTAATATTATACTTACAGGGCAGGTAGTTAGTGACCATTTCCCAGGTAACTCAAAGAAAAAGGAGGTTCAGCAGAAGGAAACTTAGAATGATTGAATGGATTATACCTCCTGAAGGTCAAAATTATAAATGATATTTCTTGGAATACACATGGTAAAATGATACTCTTTCTTCCTATAAACCTATGGAAGGATTGCAACCTATTGTAACATGGGGTAGACTCTATTTGTTTTTGCCTCACCTCCAGTTAATCTTTGTTACCCTACAAAGTACACAGGTGGTTTATTCCAAGTATGCCACAATGTCTTCAGTCTTTCCTTATTCTAATTTTTTTACTTATAGTAGACACATGAATCTAATTACTCTAAACCTAACTTCCAGTCATTGCTATTCTGTTTTTCTTCTTGCCTTTACACCAGATATAAGGTGTCTCTGTAATGTGCTACCTCATCATTTTCCCTCATAGAATGTGTAGCTTCTTTTAGGACTCAGTACTACTTGATCATTCCATAGAAATCCTATGCTTATTCTACAAGTTGCTAATGCACCCTTCACTATAAATTACTTTATATCTACTTCTATTTGCTTTTCTGTATATTAATTGTTCTTTTCCCCCAATATGATGTTAAGTAATTGAGAACTGAGATTTTTCATTTTAATTTTTATGCTTAAGAGCATTGCCTGATATATGGGCATAAGAAATAGATTTATGATTTCATTACAATAGGGAACTTTCAGGTGAGAAAACTCCCTCTCCAACAGGTCAGTTTGTACACTTAGAAAGTTGCCTATAAGCTGAGATCTTAAGTGACTTATCAAGGGTCTTCTAGATAGTATGTAACAGAAGCAGGATTGTTTGGCACATAACAGTCAATAAATACATGTTGAGAGTATGAATGGATGAACAGACACTCTGAACATAAAGTATATAGTATATAGGTACATAGTAATATAGGTAGGTATATAGTATTATAATTATGCTCTAATTAAGAGGGAATATAGAATAGTGGATAGAGTGTTGGACTTAGAATCAAGAAGATAAGTTCAAATCTCACCTCTCCAATACACTGTTTGTGTTTGTATGTGCAAGTTATATATGCATGTATATGTATGTGTATGCATGTATGTATACATATTTATATGTGTGTTTGTATATAGAGATTTATATTTCTTTATACAGATGCATCCATCTGGATAGATATAAATATTCTCTTATATATTTCTATGGGTATATACATGCATCTGTATGTAAATATATAGAGCTACATGTAGATATGGATATCTACATAGATAGTAATATAGAGATAAAGATATATCAATAGGAAAAATATAGATCTCTACATATGAACACATACACACATGTATATACATAACTGAATAGTTATACATATGTGCATACATATATATACATACATGCATGTACATGCATATGTACATAGTTTGCCCTTACCCACATAACCAGTATGTTTTTGAGGTGAGATTTGGATTCAGATCTTCTTGATTCCAAGTCCAGTATTCTATTCACTATTACATAGGCATAGATATCCATTTATCTTCATATTCATCTATCTATCTATCTATCTATCTATCTATCTATCTATCTATCTATGCAACATGTTGATGTACACATTTATTTCTGTATCTATATCTGTACCTATCTAGTTATAGACATAGATATAGCTATCTATCTACTATAATTATCTATATCAATATTATAAGTAGATACAGATATCTATCTGCATCTAAATGGATACAGATATAGATATAAATGTTGATGTTAATGCAAATGTAGAATGGATATACTCACTAAGATGAGTAAGTAGGGATACAGTGCTATTTGACAAAATACATCCTAGGCAAAATTGTGAACTTGGTGAAATTTGCCTTAAGCACATTTGCTTCTTTTCCTATCCTATTTTCTACAGATGTCAGCCATCCTGTTATTTTTATTTTCTATCTTCCTTCTCACTCTTAATTAAAATTGGAAGGAATTAGACATTAGACATCTTCAGCATCTCCAACCTCCACATTCTTTAATTTTGCTTAACCTTTCCCTTCTAGTGACAATCCTTCCCTGCCCTTGTTGAGTAGCACACCATTATAAGTTGGATGAATATTCCATTAAATGTTCTATCATGACCTGAGAGTTGCATTTTATTCATGTTTTAAATGTTTAATATCTCATTATGGGAATGTGGGAATAAATGTTTCCCCTCTAGTATCTGAATAACAAAAATATGAAACAAATTGAAAAAATTATCAGAGTTCTGGGTCACTGAAATTATTCTGTTTCAACTTCTCTAGAAGTACTAGAGAACTAGAGTACTCTAGTAGAAATAGACCCTGGATGCTGATCTGATTAAGTTTTAATCAATAAGTTGGACAGACAGAGAGATGACATGTTGATCCAATTTGCAAATAATGAAACTAAAGGAGTTGGGCAATATGGTGTATGATAGGATCTAAATGCAAAAAAGAAATCTCAACAGGTCAAATCTAATAAGTTGATTTTAAAAAAAATGATACATATAGGTGAGGACAAATTCAAGATGGCAGAGTAAAAGATAGCATTTTCACCTTAGCTCCTCCACAACCATATACACAACAACCTAGAAAGCATGCTAGACTAAATTCTGTTTGGGAAAACTAATAAAAAAATACAGTGGGTCCTTTTTTTTTCTTCCAGCCAGGACTGCTTAGAAAAATAGAAAGAAAAGTCTGTAGACACTGGGATGGGGGCTGGCCAGGAGCTTAGTACAGTGATACCAGGCTGATGATACAGGAGGCTATTGTGTCAATAACAGCTTTGGGAATAGTAGGGAAGTATTCCAGTACCCAAAGATTTTTTTTTTCATTTTTTGAACGTTTTGTTCATTATGCCATATCAAAATTCAATTTGACAAATTATTTTAAAGATGTTTGAGTAAGAATGTTGGGAGAGCTTGGCTGGAATGCTGCCTCTACTCTGCCATCTGTATGGTAGTTTCTATGTATATAATAGAATCCCCTAAATCACCTTTTCATACAAAATGTCAAAGTAGGTTTTGATCAAGTCTCTTTCTAGTGGAAAATTCCATTTATATTACACCCATTTTCTCTTATTGGTAACTTTAATAAATCTAGATATTAAATCACAACATATTTCACCCTTTACTCTTCTATCTTGATTATATATATGTGTATACACACATTTATTTATGTATGCCTTTATTTGTATGCAAGAAGGCATGTGAATTTATAAGTGTGTATATATGCACATATATAAATATACACAAATTTAGATAGACACATATATGCACAAAATAGAGGTATATGTGTGTGTATACAACAGCCCCTCACACAAACATATATAAGCTTGCCCATGTATTTGTATTATGCAGGTGTATGTGGCTTAATTCATGCCTTCTAATTTCTTTCACCTAAATCAAGAGAACCAACAATAAGATTAATAACTGGGGCTAGTTTTCATGAGTTACAAATGAGCCTCATCTAGGGATGACAGAAGAACATCTTCTTTAAAGCACTGTTTATCTTCTCTCTCTGGAATTCAGAAAGAAGTCTCCTAATTAGAAGGATAAGCTCTGTTTGGCTAGTTCCATTTGAATCCACTCTCTATTTCAGTTGTAGCCAAGCAAAGATGGCCCAATTCAACATAGGGTTAATAAACTGGAAGTAGTTACAAAACATCTTCATATGTTTCAAGTCTTTCCAAGACACTTCCATTACATCCAAATGAATAATTGCAATAGCAGCACACTGTGCATATATATAAGGTCTTGGATCAGTAGCCAGTCCCATATTTCATAAACACAACTACGAGATATTTTTACAAAGATAAAGGAAGGCCTAAAAAACTTGAGGAGATAATAAAAATTTGCAAACAGGCTATGCAGATACAGTAAATTTAGAGAAGATTTTTATTTAATTGAATATATATTACATGAATTACAAGTACTTTCTTAAATTTCACTTACATGCATGTTCAAGGTGTGGGGAGTGCTTTTAGTGAAAGAGGTAGAGGAAGAGGAGAAGAAGAAATAGGAGGAGGGAGTAGGAGGAAAGAGGAAGAAGGACAAGGAAGGAGGAGGAGGAGGAGGAAGGAGGAGGAAGAAAGAAGAGAAGGAAAGAGAAGGAAGAGGAGGAAGGAGAGAGAAAGAGAAGAAGAAGGAGGAGGATGAAGAAGGAGGAAGGTAGAAGAGAAGGAAGAAGAAGGAAGAGGAGAAAGGAGAAGGAGGAGGAAGGAGAAGGAGAAGAAGGAGGACAAAGAAGAAGGAAGAAGAAGAAGAAGAAAAAGAAGAAGAAGAAGATCTTATGTTTTAATTTAAAATTACTGTTCATATAAGAACAATCTTATCAATGAATCTCAACTTGGAAAGCCTGGAGGAAATCAAATTCTGGCGCTTCATTAAATGAGTGTAATGTGATAACCAAAATCAATAATATACTGTTGGACATTAGATAATTATTTTCTTAGGTACCTGGGGGACATCTAATGTTCAACATAACCCAAAAGACTAGCAAGATCTCAAATTGGGAAAAGTTAAATTTTCAAGGTCAATATCAGGAAAGATGCAGTTGAAGGCATAATAAAATTCTTGTAAGTTTCTTTTTCCCTTGTTCAAATGGAATATGAGACAGATGTTCCCCACATCAACATAAAAGCCTACAGTTGTCTAACACTGAACATTAGTCATAAAGCATATGAAACACATTCTCACCCAGTAATCATTTTAGCACAAAATCAGAGAGTAGAATACAAAATGATATTGCTTCCTGGTGTCAGAATAGTTTGTAAGTTTAGAAAATAGGAAGAAGTTGAGCATGTGTCTTCATGGTGCCAAAGCCAATAATGATTGTATACAAACCTTTTTGCCTCCTTCCATAAAATAACAATGAAATCCTGCCTCAAGTACTTAACCATGAGACCCAATACAAATCCCTTAACCTCTCTCAGCCTCAGTTTCCTTATGTGTAAGATGAGGATCATAATAGTATTTACATCCCATGGGTATTGGTAGTATAAATTGAGATAATATTTGCAAAGTTCTTTGGAATGTTAAAGTGCTATATAAACACTAACTTTTTTGATTTTATTTCTTATTCCTTTTCCCCTCCTCCTTCTCCTTCTCCCTCCATTTATTGTGTTGACATTGTTAAAATCCTTCTCTACTAACCCAATGTGATTTCATCAGTCTGGGCATGCTCTCCAATCAATCCATGCCTATCCAACCTATGTGACTCTCACTTATGTTCTTCCATAAATTCAAAACAGGGGATCTTACAGATGTGCTGAGAGCCTCCCTCAATATCTCTTAATATTTCCTAAACATGACTACTGTCAATTAATTATTTCTTGTTCTCACTATGGATTTGGTTCATTTTCTACTCATCTTTTACTTTTTATTTATTTTTTGATGATAATTTTTGTATGAATTTATTTGATAATTTTTTATTAGTAATGAGTTGCAGCCTAAACATGATTACCATGCATCTTTTCATGGAAACTTGGCTAATCCTTAAATTCAGTTTTTCAGAGTGGGTGTGTTTCATGGTTTGCAATCATTTAACAATACTGAAAAAAACCCATTAGTTTAGGGTTCATTTTAAGAAAGATATTTAGGGTGATGATGATGGTGATGATGATGATGGTGGTGGTGGTGATGATGATGATGGAATTTCACAGATATATTTTAGCCTCCTATTTTTCTCGTACTTGATTCTGGGTCCAGCTCATTGCCCATTTTGACTGTCTTTACAAGATCTTTATAACTACTGAGAGATAATATCTATAGGTTGTCCATGTTCCTTTAGAACATGGTCGGGCAACAGACATGATTTATCAATGTGTTTTTCACTTGTAGATAGGCAAAACTCTGAGGTCAGTCCTGTTTCTGGGATAAAATTTACTGACCTTATTAAGCCTTAGTGTCTCTATACCATTTCTGAAAGCTAGTATCTCTGAAAGCTAGTATCTATCCCAATGAAAGTATCTCTGAAACCTTTTTTTTTTTCCTATAGGCACATTGAAGCTTAGTACTTGGTTTGATCATTTGTCTAATTAGACTTCCATCCCACCTGTTATTTTCCTTTAATTTTTGTCCATATTTTGCCCTGATCTTGGAACTCACATCCCTACATTCTCAGCATCACTGATAAGTGTTAATAACTGAGTAAGAACACAGGAATGCAGAGTGGGAGACAGAAGACACCAAAACCAGTGCCTTTACCTTAGCATAAGAAATTATACTGGGACATTCCTAATAAAGACACTGAGGCTCTTGAAAACAGCTGAAACAATTTATAGTTAATTATAACATTTCTTCCAAGGTACTTGCATATGGCCATATTGTAGGAAGGGAGCTGGCCAGTATGTCTTCAATTAGGTGGAGGGTGGCAAGAAAAATTTTTTACATAATGATGGATAAAATGTGGTAACTGTAAGTTGAGCGTATGCTTGGGTAAGCCCCGTCTTTGCAGGGATGAATGGTGATACAATGGCTGGAATGTTTGATCCTGTGTATGTTCATCTTTGTGATGAATGGAGGAAAGGCATGATTCTTGGGTGTCTATGCTGGTTTCAGTGATCGTGTTTCATAATACTTCAGAGCCCACACCAGAATTATAGAAAATAATGATAAAGGTTGTCATCAGATCCAGCCAAGAGATTTCTATGTGATTTTTATCACATAGAAACTTCCAAATTCCCATCCCTAGAGAAGGATCCCCAGCTGCATTTAATTTCTGAAAAAAATGTCATGCTAACAAAATTATCATACTATACCTAAAGCAACTTTTATTTAACCTAGCAACTGCACCTCTTGACCTCAATTCTCATGAGTTCTTAAGGATAAAGTGAATTTCTAGTGTTGACAATTATATTTGCATTGTCATAGATTTCCTTTATAAATTCCTGCCCTTTGCTGTTTGTTCAAGTTATAAATTAATTCCACCTACTAAAAAGTCAAACCTGACAAGAGGCAATAAACAAAACAATGAAAAAATAATTATAATGTATGAATCAATTTAGGTTTATAAAATACTTATATCTTATTCTATCATTTTAACAACTTTATGAGGTAGATATTATTATCCCCATGTTATAGATAAAGAAACTGAGGCTAAGAAAAGTGAAATGTGAAGATAGGTTTTGAAACTGTTCTCACTCCAGGAACAGAGCTATTCTTGCCTCACTGAAATTCCTAATTTGTTGTAAGGTCAATTCTCAGTAATTGGGGCTCCCCCACTTAATCTGACTCACTGAATATATGTTCTAGGTCTTTCCATGTAGTTGCAGAAAGCATGTAGACAAGCATGTTTTTTGCTCAAATTTTCTGCTAACCTAGGAAACAAGGAAATCACTCTATTCTCTGGTTCCAACACTCAATAGACAATCCATAGAAGAAAATTAATAGAAAAGGTTAGGAGAAAAAGGATTCTCAACAATTAGGCACAAAAGTTTCTCATCCACCTGATCATCAATTTTGATGAGGCTACCATTTCTTTGAAAGTGGCCAATGAAAATAAAACTGTTAGCTTAATCACTTCATTTGCCCAAATTTTAGCCAGATACTCTATGTCCTTTTATACAATCTAACTATTTGCATTTTCCCAATAGCTTGGAATATAACAGATAGTTTAACTCTACATTTCTTCCATAATAGTAGTTCAGATTTATATAGCCCCTGAAGTTTGCAAGGAGTATTATATGGATTTAATCCTCATGGTGACACCATGAGGTAGGGGCCATTTTTATCCTCATTTTATAATGAAAGAACTGAGTCTTAGAGATGTCTGGTGAATTGCCCAAGGTTATTGGCTTATAAATGTCTGAGTTGAGGTTCAAAATTGGGTCTTCCTGAATTCACATCAAGCAAACTATTTATATTAAAATAGTCCTTCTGCACATCATATCAGAAATGGGACTTTCACTGTACTCATGGTCCTTTTTTGACAGCTATTTTTTGATCTACATCACTGCACAAGGAGTATGATCTTCTTAAGTAGTCATTGTCCAAGGTTCTCATAATAAATGACTTGATATTAAAGGAAGTGGCAGTTTTATGTTACTAAAATTATTTTAAGCAACATTGTGTTGGGTAGGGAGTTCCAAACTCCTTGTTAACTTAATCTTTGGTTTTCTCCAAAAATAGGAGCATCCCGTAAGAAATGTATGAAGTCGGTGAGCTAACCAGTTTTCCTTTGGCTCACATCCCTTAACATTTCAATTGTGTAATACGCTTTAGATCCAAGGATTATTTTTCCAACTATGTGACAATCTTATTCATAGGGAGGGGGAGTTTTCCCTTCATAATATATTGGAGTACATAAAACCAAAAATTAATATTATCATTTCTTTTTATTTTCAAATTGATATGTACTTATTAATATTAGAAGAATTTAATATATTTTAAGAGAAGTCCTTAAAAATCAGGTGAGAAATATTGAAGGATGATCAAAAAAGAAGTTTCTTTTTTTTTCTCTCTCAAATATGACACAAGTTTTGGTAGGAAAAAAAGCAAAGAATATTTATGAAACATCCACTGTGCACATAGCACTATGATAGGTATGAATGGACATAGAGAAAATTAATATATTTATCCTTGTCCTCTGGGAGCTTACTCTACATTAGTTTTAAAAGAGAATAGAGCATTATAGGCCTATTTTTTTTCTCTTAAATCTAACAATATACTTTCTAAATTATTTTATCTCCATTGCTGCCACATTAAAACTATAGCACTGTACATTGAATTCCTTATATTTCCTTTATAAAAATCCCCCAAATGCGCTACTAGTATTAAGCTATAATTGTTCTGTTACCATATAGATTCTCATAAAGATATATATTTTTAAACAAATGTTTGCTACCTATTTCTTAAAATAGTGTATTTCTCAAATAAGGGAAAATATGGAGGAATATTTATTACTAAAAATGCTTGCATAAATATTTTAGTAGCATAGCAGATTGCAGAAAGATTATATTTTATGGCAGAAAGCAATATTCAAAAGATACACTTAATCCAGCCATTTTAGATGTGGTGATATTAAAATATATTTTTGCAAGCATATATTTTTTTAAACATCTTGAGATATGTTACATGAAGAACAAACACATTAATATACACACAGTAAGGAACAGGGGGCAAGTGTCCAGAACAGGGAAAAACAGTGGAAAATTCATATGCCACCAATTTACAGGAAATTTATTAAATTAAGTAATTTCTTCCAAAATCACTCTTTTCCCCTGATTTCACTCTTTCTTTCACTGGCACTACCATTATCCCAAGCAACTCATAATTCTCTCTTTTCTTCATTTCATATCATCAATCATCAGAAATCTTTTCAATTCTTCCTTTGAATCATCACTTGTCTTCAAGAATAAATGGATGGATGAAATTAAAATCAGTTTTAAGTGCTAACTATGTTCCAAGTTCTGTGCTAACTGCTCAGAATGTGAAAACAAAAATCTGGATAGTTCCTGCTCTCAAACAGTTTACCTTAAAATAGGGGAAGGAAACACATACATAGCAGATAAGACATTGGACCTGGAGTGAAGAAGACCTTGGTTAAAATATAGGCTTAGACATTTACTCTCTTTGTGATTCTGGTCATGCCACTTAACTTCACTACATCTCAGTTTTCTCAATTGTAAAGTAAGAGGATTGAAATCAGTTTAATCTAAGATCCATTTCAGCTATAAATATGTAATCCTCTGATTCTTACAATTTCCAGAAACACCAAACTAGCACAAACTTTTATCACCGCCTACCTGAAGTATTGCAATTACCATCTTCTTACTGATCTACTGATCACTCTTCCTTCATGTTTTTCTTACTCTAATAAAAAAATGCATGTTACCACTTCTTAAAATCTTCTTAAAAACAGATTTTTCACTATTACTCCCCTATTTGTCAACACCACACCATGAAATACCAATACTCACAGGATAAAATTAAAATACCTCAACCTGCTATTCATAAAGTTCCTTGGACTGCTTAGAATGGCATTTATCATGTGTTGTCTCACTAATTCCCAATAAAAGAATTCACTGTTCTTAATTTGTTTCCTTATTGCTCCCCAACAAGTATTTCGTGTTCAATACTATTTTTGCCCATACTGTGATTCCACTTGGGAATATGTTTCTCATGCCTTTCCACCTGTTCAAATCCAAGCCATTTAAAAAAGTTTTCTCTTCAGATCCTGTCTCTGCCATAACAACAACAGTTGGCATTTATATAGCTCTTTAAAGTGTGCAAAGTATTTTATATACTTTATGTCATTTGAGCCTTAAAACAATCCTCCTTAAAAGGATTATAGTTATTATTAACCTCATTTTTCAGAGTATTGAAACTGACTTATAAATGATAATAATTTATCTTTGATTATGCAACTCAGCTAATGAGTATCTGAGGTATGATTTAAACCCAGGTCTTCAAGACTCCAAGACAATCTCCCTGTTCACTGTACTACACGATGCCTTCTCTAAGCCGTTTTTATTACACGAATATAATTACTATATATGTTTTCATATATGAGGACAGTAGGAGGTGTGAAAAGAGGAAGAGAAAGGTATATATATATATACACATATACATGTATATGCACATATATATACATGTATATGTATATATATACATGTATGTGTATATATATATACATGTATATGTATATATATATATATACATGTATATGTGTATATATATATACACAAACTTCTTAAACTCAATAAACCATGAAGACTTCAATCAATATACCACCCCATCAAGCTCTTGTCTTCTAAACCAGTGTTGTCAAATTCTAGTAGAAACAAAGCCACTGAACCATACGTAAGTGTCCTTGCAGTCACATATTGATTTAGAAACTATATGTTAACATTATCTATGTTTTATTATATTTTTATTTTATTGAATAGTTCTCAATTATATGTGAATCTGGTTCCTAAGAATAGCAAGGGCCAGAATCCATGCATTCCATACCTCTGCTCTGAAAAACACTTAATGATAATAATACTCAGTACAAATTCACTGTAATATTGTTTCAAATTGCTTTGTAAATATGTCTTATGTATCTTTTGTCTCCCACTAGGGTAGGAATCATATAGTTTTGTTTTTAAATATTTGTATACTCCACATATACATAAGCTAGCAAATAGTAGATGTTCAAGTTTTATGTTAAATGAAAAAAAATCAGTAAATTCCTAAGTTTCTACTTTAGGAAACATATTATTTTTGCTCAAATTGATCCTTACCCTTAGTTTGTGAGTGCTGGCATGTGGGAATATTGACTGAGCTAGGATTATGTTGTAAAATGAAAAATCTATGAAATTCAAAAATACTTTAGAAATCCTAAAACAACTTTATCACTGTCTTTTTATTGATGCACAGTTTGTTAAATGCATATAAAAAGGACAAACTTCATTGTGTTTAGATTGTAAACAGAAAAAATATATAAATTTGCTAGTAGTCTTTGTTTATCATCCATCTATTAGTAGTTATAAAAACTAGCTTTCATGAAATTATTATTATAAAAGCATCCTTTTGGGAAAATCCAAAATTAAAGGAAAAACAATCTCACATCCTTCTGAAGAAAAAAAAAATACATGAGATTTACCTATAATAGACTTGTTGGTTTCAATTGTCCTTAAAAAATCACTTCCTCATTATGATGGACAGTGCTGTATTTGAGGCAAAGATATTTTGAGGTCACTAAATACCTTTTCAGCATAACCAAGAGACAGTTCTAAATGTTATCTCTTTTCTAGGAATAATTATGAATAAATTCACAGTTAATGAATCAGTACTTTATGATATTCTACAGATAAACTCTACTATTTGACATGATGGGTCTTTTTGTCTTTGTTGGAGAAATAATCATTCTAGGACTATTGGTGCTGAGTCACAAAGAAGTTCTAATTGTTTTAAAAGGAAAAATAAGCTAACAGCCTGAATAAAAAGAAATGCAGTTCAACCTTCAAAATATCATCATAATCCAAATCATCTCTTTGCACTTGACATTGTTGGATGCAGTTTACAAAGTAAGTTAAATCAATTTTAGGCTCTTAGAGGGCATCAGAAATATCTAAGATAAGCAATATTAACACAGAAAAACTATGAGGATAATTATGTTAAGATTTAAGTTGATTCCATACTATAGGCAAACAAAGAGCTAAATATATTTAGTGTGACTGCAAATAAAGAGATAGGATAGTTTCCTATTAAATGGTTTAGGAAACAAAAGGACAGAGTATTCTTGGGAAAAGGTACAAAACTCCTAATTGGGCATAATGAGTTTATGCTACTATTTCTCAAATGGGGGTTTATGGCTTCATGGGAAGGTTTTTTTTGTTTGTTTGTTTGTTTGTTTGGAGGAGCATTTTATGGTCTCCTAGTGATGCTGAATAACATCCTCCCCCCCTTCATTATATTATATTATAACCATTCAAACCCTTTCATTTTGTCCTTAGGTTAAACTTTTACCTCTCTGTTCCCTTCTTGTTCTGGGCAGACTGTCCTAATTTCTTTACCAAGAAGCCCAAGATCATCCAAATGCACTCTCAACTTCCCTATCCCAAACTTCAAATTCTTTTTATTAATTCTTTTCTCTCCTCCTTCCTCTATTTTCAGATGGAATTGAAGTCTTTTACCTCTGACTTTGATATTATTCCCTTCAGTCTTCTCTGAGACCTCTGCTCCATTTCCTCTATCTTTCATCCGTAATACTTTCCCCAGTTTTAGCTGCTTCTCTTCTTGGTAGAACATGACCAGTTCTTCAAACCCTTTAAAAACACTATCACCTCCAGCAGCAACAATGACAACATTTTCCTTAATCTGGAACACCTTCAAGCTATTATTCTCTATGTACCTTTCTCTTCACTGTCACACTTCTAGAAAGACTAGTCTGCTCTTTACCACTTAATAATTACTCAGCCTCCTGCCATTTAGTTTATTTCCCTAACACTCTATAAAGACCACTCTCTACAAGGTCACCAGAGACTGCCTAAGCAATGTTTTCTGCTAAGCTCTCATACTTCTTTATCCAACTCTGAACCATGTAATACTGTTAAGCACCATCTCCTCCTCCTCCTGGGTACTGTTTCTTTCCCTTGCCTTCATTGACACTGCTCTCTCCAAATTCTTACACCTTTCTTGTTCTTTTCAGTCTCCTTGCTGGTTAATATCTTGTTTTTCTCCTGACTCTCATTCTGTCGACCCTCTTTTCCTTCTCTACCACCCCATTCTTGTGGCTTCAATGATCACTTCTATGAATATTACTTCCAATCTTAAATATCCATCTCCAACCTCTCCTCTAACCTCCAGTTCCACATCTTCTACTCTTGGTCATCTGCAAGTAGTTGGGCAATTAAAATTCAAATTGAACAAATCTAAACCTCAGCTCATCATTTTCCCTCCAAAACTTGTCCCTCCCCATATACAACCCATTTTTGTTGATGGCACCACCATTCTCTCACTCATTGTCTCTTCATCTTCCCTTAGCCTACACCTTCTGTCCATTGTCAAATTCTGTTGAATGAATATAATATATTTCTTATTTATCTTCTTTTTTGCACATGATATTTCAGTCTCTCACACTGTTCCCTAGTTTAGCACCTCCTTTTGGATGCTACTATTATATATTTCTAATTAGTCTTGTTGGCTCTAATTTATTTCCTATCAAATCTGGTGTTACTATTCTTCAGTCTCCTTTTTCTAGATCTTCATGTGGTCATGACCACTAATCATGTATTCTCTAAACAACTATTCTGTACCCTTTTCTCTTCTTCCTCTATGGAATATTGCTTAGTTCATACCATGGGTGCAATTATAATATCTATGCAGATGATTCTCAAATATATTTATCCAGCCCTAATTTTTCCTGAAGTTTAATCTTGAATAATCAACTGCCTTTTGGACATTTTAGTTGAGTGTCCCATAGCTATCTCAAACTAAATATGTCTAAAAAAGACCAATTATCTTCAACCCCACACTCCCACTTCCTATGTTTTCCTCTTTCCATCTTTGCTATTGTTGGCATGAACATCACTATCATTTCAGGTACTCAGGCTCAAAACTTTGGTGTCATCTTTAACTCCTGACTTTCACTTACTTCAAAGGTCTTTTAATTTGTATCTTTACGCCATTTAATATACTCTCTAACTTATTGAAATAGCCTTCCTGTAGGTCTCCCTGACTCACATCTCTCCCTATTCTACTACATCATCCACTCAACTGTCAAAGTGATTTTTCTAAAGCATAGTTTTAACCATATCATCATTTTACTTAATACACTTCAATGGTTCTCTATTACCACTAAGCTCAAGTGTAAAATAATCAGTTTGGCACTTAAAGCACTTTAAATATGGTCCCTTCCTTCTTTTCCAGTTTTTTTTATACTTTATTCCCCTCTACAGAGTATAACATATAGTTACACTGTCCTATTAGCTGTTTCTTATACAGAAATATCCACCTTGCTACTCTGCATTTTCACTGGCTTTCCCTATGTCTGTAATGATTTCTCTTCTCATCACTGCCTCCTAGCTTCCCTTGCTTACTTCAAGACTCAGCTCAAATCCTGCCTTATGTATGAAGGCTTCCTCTTCTTTCCCCCCAAACACACACTGCTGTTAGTACCTTCTTCTTCCATTCACACTGGAGAAACACACACACATATTACATATACATATACATATATATATATATATAATGTTTAAGATATCTAAGTTCAGGTAAGATACTGTATATCTGCATACTTTTAATGAATGTATAGATATGTCTTAGAGAAAGCATGAATAGACATCATTGAAATCTGGCCCGTATTTGTGTAGAGTTGAAGAACCTGGCCCATTAATTATATCAGAGCTTACCACAGTGCCTGGTACTTCATAATTGCTTAATAAATGTTTATTGAAAGTTCCAGGGGAAGAGTCAAGATGGCACAGTAGAGAAAGTACTCAACAGAGCTCTCCCAACATTTCCTTCCAAAGAGTTTTAAATAATGCCTCAACCTGAATTTTTGAGTGGCAGAGTCAACAAAAGGTCACAGTGAAGCAATCTTCCAGCCCAAGAAAACTTAGGAAATCAGAAAGGGAAATTAGTGACATGGAGAAGAAGGCTGGCCTAGAGCCCACATGGATGAAACATCAGTGATGCGACTAGGTTGTGGTGACAGAAGTAGCAGCAGCTTTGGGAGCTATCAAACCAGGGACAGTGAGGGGACCTGGCAACTGGTGAAAAAGAAATTACAGGGAATACACAGGACCAGACATTGTTTGGCAACTCCATTCCCTATACCCAATTCTGGGTTATAGTTCAGGGACAAAGAAGAGCACTTTCAGTCAAGAGGGAGCAGGAGCAGAGTAGCAGTAACACTTTTGGCCCCAAGGAATTAGAGACCCAGAGGAACAGTATCTTTTCCAGTCACAAGGGAACAGGGTCCCTTCCTTGATAAGGAATGGAGTGCAGACTAGGAGAGCAATGACCACACCTCTTCTCAGATCACTCCACCTTGGAAGCACCAAAAACTTTCAAGTTTCCCAGAACTAGATCTGAACACAACAGTGTGAATAATCCTGAAGCCTGAAGACAGTGGTCCTCTCCCATACCCCACTGCAGCTACAGTAGAACTTAGGGAAAATTTTGTATCTGTAAACACATACATCAACAAAAGAGAGAAAGAGCAAATCAATGAATTGAGCATTCAACTGAAAAAAAAAGTAGAAAGAAACAAATAAAACAATTTTCAATTAAACACCAAAATGGAAATGCTGAAAATCAAAGGAGAGATTAATAAAATTGAAAGTAAAAAAAATGAACTAATAAAACTGGGAACTAGTTTTATGAAAAAATAAAAACAACAATAAAATAAGCCAATGGTTAATTCATTAAGAAAAAGAAAAAAAATAACCAACCCCAGTATCAAAAATTAAAAGGGTGACTTCACCATCAATGAAAATGAATTAAAGTAATAATTAAGAGTTAATTTACCTAATTATGTGAAAGTTAAACTGACAATCTAAGTAAAATGGATGGATATTTACAAAAATATAAACTGTTTAGATTAACAGAAGAAGAAATAGAATAACTAAATAAGCATATTGTAGGAAAAGAAATTGAATGAGTCGTCAATGAACTCCCTAAGAATAAATCCCCAGGACAAAATGGATTTACAAGTGAATTCTATCAAACATTTATGGAATAATTAATCTCCATATTGTACACATATTTGAAAAAATAAGTAAAAGAGTCCTACCAAATTCCTTTTTTGATGCAAATATGGTTCTGATACCTAAACTAGTGAGAGAAAAAACAGAGAATGAAAAATATGAACCAATTTCCTTAGTTTATTGATGCAAAACGTGTATATAAAATACTTGCAAGGACATTACATCAACATACTACACAGAAATACACTATGATTAGGTGGGATTTAGACCAGGAATGCAGCATAGTTGACCATATTAATAAAAAGAAACAATAAAAATCATATGATTACATCAGTAAATGAAGAAAAAGCTTTTGACAAAATATAAAATTCATTCCCATTAAATCATTAGAAAGCAGAGGAATAAATTGAGCCTTTCTAAAAAATGATAAGTAATATCTATCTAAAACTAAGAGCAAGAATTGTCATTAATGGTGATAAACTTGATGCTTTTGCAATAAGATCAGAGTGAATCAAGAATGTCCATTACCATTCAATATTGTACTAGAAAATACTAACTATATCAATAAAACAGGAGAAAGAAATTGAAGGAATAAAAATAGGCAATGAGGAAACAAAACTATTACTCTTTGCAGATGATATGATGATAAACTTAGAGAACCCTAGTGAATCAACTAAAGTACTAGTTGAAACAACAATTTTAACAAAGTTTCAGGATGTAAAATGAACCCACATAAATCATCAGCATTTTTATATATCACTAACAAAAAATTAGCATGAGGAGATCGAAAGAGAAATTCCTTGAAAAATAATGAAAGATAAAATAAAATACTTGGAAATCTACATGCCAAAGCAAATCCAGGGATTATATGAACACAGTAATGCTCTTCACACAAATAAAGACAGATCTAAACATCTGGAGAAATATTACTTACTCATAGGTAAGCTGAGCCAACATAATAAAAATGACAGTTCTTCTTGTTAGTTTACTTATTCAGTGCCATACCATTAAAAATGCCAAAAAAATATTTTATACAGCTGGAAAAATAATAACTAATTTCATCTGGAAGAATAAAAGATAAAAAAAAATTAAAGGAATTAATGGAAAAAATGTGAAGGATGGTTGCCTAGTAGTACCAGATTTTAAACAATCTTACAAAGTTGTAATCATCAAAATAATCTGGTACTGGCCAAATAACAAAGAGGTGAATCAGTGGAACAGATTAGGTACACAATACAAGTAGGAAATGACCAGAGTAACTTAGAGTTTAATAAACTCAAAGATCCAAGCTTTTAGAGTAAGAACTCACCATTTGATAAAATTTGCTGCAAAACCTAGAAAACAGTTTGGCATAACCTAGACATAGACCAACATCTCACACAATATACTAAGATAAGGTCAAAAAGGATAAATAGTTAAGACATACAAAGGATATGAATAGGCAGTTTTCAAAAGAAATCAAAGCTATCAATAGTCGTGTGAAAAAATTCTCTAAATCATTACTGATTCAAGAAATGCAAATTAAAACAACTCTGAGACACTACCTTACACATATCAGACTGGCTAACAAGAGAGAAAGGAAAATTATAAAAGTGGGAGGGTATTGTAGAAAAAAAAGGGACACAAATATAATATTTGTGGAGTTGTGAACTAGTCCATCCATTCTAGAGAACAATTTGGAACCATGCTCAAAGGGTTATTAAACTGTACCTATCCTTCAACTCAGCAATACCACTAGGTCTATATCTCAAATAAGTCAAAGAAAGGAAAGTATTTATAAATAAATATTTTAGCAACTTTATTTTTTGTGGTGGTAAAGAATTGGAAATTAAGGGGTTGTCCATCAATTGAGGAAAGACTAAACAAGTTGTGGTATATGATTTTCATGGAATACTATTATGCTATAAGAAACGACAAGCAGGATGGTTTCAGCAAAACCCTGGAAGATCTATGTGAATTGAGTCAAGGGAGCAAAACTAGATCAGTGTACAAAAACAACAACAACAACAACAAAACAGTAGTATCATTGCCATGATCAACTATGAAAGACTTAGCTACTCAGATCAAGACAATGATCCACAAAATTTCAATTTCATTCTTATGCCACAACTTGTTCAGCCATTCCCTAATTAATGGGCATCTTATCAATTACCAATTCTTTGACACTACAAAAAGAACTACTATAAATATTTTTGTAAGTGTAGGTCCTTTTCACTATTTTATGATTTTTGGGGGATAATGACCTAGTGGTGGTATTGCTAGATCAAAGAGTATGCAATTTTATAGTCCTTTGGCTATAGTTTCTAATTGCTTTCCAGAATGGTTGGATCAGTTTACAACTCCACAAACAATGCATTAGTTTTCCATTTTTTCCACATCTTCTCCAGAATTTATCTTTTCCCTTTTTGTCATATCAGCCAATCTGATAGACATGAGATGGGAGGTGAGAGTTATTTTAATTTTCATTTCTCTAATCAATAGTGATTTAGAGCATTTTCATACGACTATAAATAGCTATGATTTCTTCATCTGAAAACTGCTTGTTCATATCCTTTGACCATTTTTCAATTGGGGAATGACTTGTATTCTTACAAATTTGATTCAGTTCTTTATATGCTTTAGAAATGAGGCCTTTACCAGAGACACTGGCTATAAAAAAGAGTTGTCCACCTTTCTGCTTCCCTTCTAATCATGGTTTCATTTGCTTTGTTTGTGCAAAATCTTTTTAATTTAATGTAGTCAAAATTATCCATTTTGCACTTCATAATGTTCTCTATCTCTTGTTTGGCCATAAATTCTTCCATTCTCCATAAATCTGACAGGAAAACTATTCCTTGCTTTCCTAGTTTATTTATAGCATCATCCTTTATGTCTAAATCATGTACCCATTTTGACTTTATATTGGAGTACAGTGTAAGATGTTGGTCTATGCCTAGTTTCTGCCATACTAGTTTCCAATTTTCCCAGTAGTTTTTGTAAAATAGTGAGTTCTTATCTCAGAAGCCAGAGTTTTGGGGTGTATTAAACTGCAGATTACTTTAGTCATTGACTGATGTGTCTTGTGTACCTAACCTATTCCACTGATTTACCACTCTATTTTTATCCAGAACCAAATAGCTTTGATGGTTGCTGTTTTATAATACAGTTTTAAAACTGGTATAGTTAAGCCACCTTCCCTTGCGTTTCTTTTCATTAATTTCTTTGCTATTCTTGAGGTTTTGTTCTTCCAGATAAATTTTGTTATTATTTTTTCTAGCCCTATAAAATAAAATTTTTGGTAGTTTGATTGGGATGGCACTGGATAAGTAATGCTTGCCTTTTCAATGGCTGGTGGGGTGGTTTGGAAGGAGGGAAAGAATTTGGAATTCAAAAAATTTAAAATGAATGTTAAAATTTAATCTTTGTTTTAAAATGTTAAAATGAATAATTAAAACATAGAAAAATAAGACTATGCTTTTTTTCTTTGCATTGCAAAGTGACTTTTCTTTTTTCCTTTATTTCAATTCAGTAGCACTGTGTTTTGAAGGTTTCTGAAAGTTTGTGTTAATCATTAAGTTATCATGCTTAAAACAAAGTCTTTTCAAATTATTTAGAATTAGACACCTATTGTGCCTTCTACAAAAATTATATATATATATATGTGTGTGTGTGTATATATATATATAAACCAGAAACTATTTGAGAAAATCAAAGTTTACTTATTTAAATTAAATTATATACATTAAATTAAATATATTTTATATATTTATATATATAAATATATAATTTTATATATATTAAATTAAATATATTTTTGAGGAAAATATTCTTGCTTTATCTGTAGTCCATAAACATATATTAACAGTATTAGTTCATATTATGACTTCGACAGATGTAGAACCATTAAATGATCAATTATTTGTAGAAAATATAAATTAAGTAGTTTAAATATCCTGTGTACATGCCATACAAAGTTGGAATTCTAACAAGTTCCTGCACTTCAGAAATAAACCACATTTCTCTAATAAATGTATAATAAACACAAAAATACTTTAGATTTTTCAAAGCTTATGCTATATTTAATTGCCTCTCTTCCCTCATTGCCTTTGCATAATTACCCCTCTCCCATGTCTGAAATGCCTTCTTTCTTCACTTCCCTTTAGAGTAGTTGTTCTTAGCCTGGGGTCCACAAGCCCCCAAAGATTCCATGGTTAGGCCTTATGATTTTCATGATCTTAGTCCCACAACTTGGATAAGAAAAACACATATTTCTTTTTACTATAATCTTGAGCTGAAATGTAACATTCCTTTCAATTATGCATGTAGACAATACGACATTATTTTGAGAAGATATTGTTAAGGCTGTCTATGGTATGTTTGACACACACACAAACACACAAAGGTTTGAGAACTGCTATTCTAAAAGAATTCTTAGCTTTCTTCAAAGTATCACTGTGGTGCCTCTTCCTACATGAGGTCTCCCCTAATTTTATATTACTAGTTACTACTAGTTTATTCAATTACTCAATTACTACTCTCATCCTCTGGTAATTGCTTTCTATCTACTTTACATTAACTTACTAGTTTACTTTTTATATACCCCCTCCCTAGTAGAATGTACATATCTTGAAGGCAGGGTCTATTTTATTTTTATCTGTATTCCAAACACCTATCATAATGCTGTGCATGAAATGTTTGTAAAGTTAAACTGAATTATGATGCAGATAATTCAATATCAGTGGATAATTGCCCAAGTAACAACAGGACAGTGCATTTACAAGATAAGAATGGACATTTTCAGACCCATGTCCCAATAATGAAATATCATATGGTGGGAAAAATAAATATGGAAGAATGAATTTTGCCTCCAGCACACAAAGGAAGTCATATCATATTTTTCTCAGGTGTTTAGGAAGAAATACTGACTTCCTACTATACTAAGAATTGTTAGCAAATGATAGAAATACCATGTTGTATGAAAATATACAAAGAGTTACAAATTTACAAAGTCATGGAATCGTACCAAAGGACTATTAGAAGTCATTTGGTCCTTTCCTACCTAAACAAGAATCACTACTTTGTCCCTTGTCATCATGTTTGTTTGTTATTGTTTGTTTGTTTTTCCCCCTCAAGCAGCAAAACTTCAATAAGTCAAGAAAAACTCTCAGTAGATGAGTTGCTATAGTGTCATAGTGAATATACAAGTGTGTACAATTATATACATTACATAATTAAATACGCACCAGTTCATGCCTCTATTTACATAGATACATAGGAAACATATTAGATACAAATAAAGGAAGGTAGGTAAATGACTAAGTAATGTCACCTAGTCAACAGAGATCCAGCATTAGAATCAGGAAAGTTTGAATTCAAGGATTGACCAGTATGTATGACCATGGTACATCTACTTTGTTTTCTAGATCAACAAGTAAATTAGAAAGAACAAAGGATGGATAACTTCATGACAGCCACAAGGTCAGGCAGTAAAAAGACAGAAACAAAAACATGAGTTACTTGACTCCAAGTTCAATGTCTTCAGCGCTATAAAATTCTGTCACTTGAAATTTCAATGGAAGTCTTGACGTAAATCCAAAGTGAACCCATTATTTAAACAATTATTGGCATGTTATATGAAGCACATATGTCAGCAGACAACATTTTTTCCCATGCAAGATTCTTGGCAGATTTTAGGAAATGAGTGCTGGGGTAGATATGTGGTCTGACATATTGAACAAAACAAATGTATTTTTAAAAAAGTATCTCAATTCCTTGTCTTTAGAAGGTAAATATCATGCTGTTTAGCATGAGGTAGACAAAACATCTGAATAATTGAACTTTTCCCATTTTAGTCAGATATTTTGGCATTTACACAATCTAAATAGAGCATAAGATTTACATCAAGTGGTATTGACAGTATATACTAGAAAGCCAACCAATTTTTTCCAGACATTTTAGACCATTACAATTTTCTTTATGCATCTGTTCATATGGAATGTATCATTTTGAAGCCCACATTAAAAGCAATGCATATAACTTCTATGTCTGTTTGAGAATAGGTAAAAGTTGAACAAATGATAGCCTAGCAAAATGTCTGTGCTTGGTGGAGCATGCTCCACTATCCATCGTCATGAACATATTTTAGGAGTTCTGTTTGGCAGGTATGAAACAAAGATGACCTTCCCCAAGATAATCTCCCAATAGCTGCATATGGATAGGGTATATTAGTTTCCTGGCTGGCTTAGCATTCAGCCATGTAGATGTAAGCTAACTAGGATTCTAGAAGTTTTATAAACTTGTTAATGTTGTTTTATTCTTAGGGACTCTTCCTTTTTATCATGCTCTTATGATGTTTCAAGAAAAATTCTGATTCTATGTGAAGTTTTATGACAGAATGGGGATGTTTTCTTATCACCACATCTGGTAAGTTCTACTTTTTAGCATGAGTATGAATGATAATTTGGAAATTATCAGCTAACAGCTAGAACATTTTTTTTTCTAAATCATGAAGGCATGCTGCATAATTAGATGCTTTTGTCAATATGCAGATCAATCTTTTTTTTCAAAGCAGAGAAAATAGAATTAAAATTATAATTTTGAAACAAGACCTACTATTACTGAATGTCAAAAATGTCCATCTTATTTCTGAAAGTACTTTATGATAAAATATCATTATAATTATAAATTATATGATTAATCAAGTTATTAATAACTAATGTGGTTCCATCCAACATGTCACACTAATCTTATGCTTCTCAAAGTCATGAATTTTTATTTTTTTCAATGGTAACCTAAGGGTTAAGAAAAAAGAATAATTCACAGGGACACTTATTTATAGGAAAGCTGTGTGTATGCTTGATTCTGGAAAGTGACACCTACCAAATTACTCTATAGAGGCAGTAATTGACCATGACCTATTTAGGTTAGGATATAGATCACTGGGGTTATCTAAACTGGCCAATTTGAAAGGTCAGCTTTTCTCCACAGACTCCACAAAGGTTCTACAATGTCTCATCTTGGCATGGAGGTGACCATGAGTTCTCAAAGGCTATTTACATCAGAGTAAAATCTAGCAAATTTCATCAATTAATCAATAAGCATGGATTAAGCACTGAGTATGAGACTGGTACTGTGCTAGGTGATGGAGATACAAATACATAGAAAAATAATCCTTGATCTCCCAGAATTTACATTGTAATGAAAAATAAAACACCCCCCACAAACACATGAAAACACACATACAGAGTCCATGTATGTGTGTTTTTCTCTCTGTCTCTCTCTGTCTCTGTGTTTCTCTCTATCTGTCTCTGTTTCTCTCTCTCTGTCTCTCTCTCTGTATCTTTCTCTCTCATACACACACACACACGCACACACACACACACACACACACACACACACATACACACACATTTACACATGAGATTTGACATGACCCTGAAAGAGAGTGACAGAGAGCCACTAGCCTCTGGAGCAACCAGGAAAGGCTTCATGAAGAAGATGATATTTGTGCTTACTCTTGAAAGAAGCTAGGAATCCCAAAAAGTAGAGGACAGAAGAGAGTTCTTCTAGTATATATCTTTAATAGACTGTCTCTACTTTCCAAGGATTAGCCTAGTTCAGTACAATGGGGGTTGATCACTAGAAGATTGGCAATTGGTGACAGATTTTTGTTGTGTGGAAATACATGAAACGAAGAAAAACACACCAATCCCTAAGTCCTGTCCCATCCACTTCTATAGTGATGGGGGAAGAGTGATACAAAACGGAGGGGAGGGGATGTGAAATATCATTGTTTTTAGGCATCTGATAAACGTTAAAATATCTATCACTGTTGTGAATGTGAGGTCCTTGTCCAATGACTAATAAGTACAAGTACTACTAGAAGAATTTAATCAAATTGATCTTAATGGTCTTGTTATAATCAAAGCCAGAAGTCAACAGGAATTTGCAGTCTGATGGAAGGATGGCTTGTATTCACATGTCTCTATCTGTTGTTTATATAGATTCAAATTAAGCAGTTGAAGGAGATGCCTTCAATCACTAGACATTTGGTACTGCAGTGTTCATTACAAGCATATGGAAGAAGCCCAACACGAAAATAATTGAAATTCATGTATTTCTGTTGCAGAAGATGAAAAGGTAGACAAATCTGTGGATAACTCAATATTAAATTAAGTCAACATACTTTATATCCAATAACTTCAATGCCAATGTGAGGATATGTAAAAACTGTGTAAAATATATTGGTAAATAGGTCTCAAATGTGAAGAATAAGAGAGGTCAAAGACTTATAGACTACATAGAAGCCTAATGCCTATATAAGCCAAACACTTCCTTTGAGTATGAATAGGAAAGCAATAAACATAGTGGACACTAAGTAACATCATAAAATTGAATGTATTTTAATAGACAGGAAATAAATCATTAATAATGTTTGTCATTCCTGAATGAGCTGTCTGTTTATAGACAAAACACTGATTTTTTTAGAGGAACATTAAATTTTAATATAGATATAGAAGAAATGATGAAAATGAGAAAAATGTAGCTTGAAATGAAAACATCTATATCCCAACCTATTTAAATAAGATATCAATGCCCATATAGAGACATGTAGGAAGCAAGGATTTTGACCATGATTTTGACAGTTTATTACAGAAGGATTAAGTAAATCAGTTACTCTAAAAACAGAGTCAAAAGATCCCCCAAACCATCTTAGTCAAGTGACATTTGACTTACCAAGCAATGAGATATGGTAACCAATAGCAATATAGATTTAGAATATCAAGTTGTTTTTGTAATGTTACATAGAATGTTGCTTGAAGATTGTAAGTAGTATTGATGTAAAAAAGCATAAGCAATGGAAAAGGTGAAAAAAAAAACAGTTTAAAGAAATCTTTGTAGTAAACCAGTTAAGCCAAATTATCCAGGGGCAATTAAGGATGAGACAGGAAGGAAGATGATAAATAAAGAAAGGAAAAGAAAAAGATCTGCAATTTTTTTTATAAACTCTTTTCACTATAGAAGACATTGGAATCTAAAATTACAGACCCAGATGTTCTTCAGAAAAAAAAATGGCACTGAAGAAAGCAACCACAGGAAAAGATGCTGGAACATCTGAACTCATTACTCAGTAATTACTACACTTCCACTTTATCATACCCAACCAATTCCAATGATTCTTATCAGCTTATTTCTGTTGTTCAAAAGAAGTTCTCCATCCCCCATTGACTGCTCCCTAATTCCCAACTCTTAAACCCAGACTCCTGTTGTAAAGCTAGCCAAACCCTCATCACTTCTCAAACCTTCCACATTTGTTTCTCGACTTCTACCCTCTCAACTGAAAACCTTCCTTCATATTTCACTGAAAAAAATTATTAGTTCCCTCTCCTCTCTATTCCTCATCTCACAGCACTCAGAAGATTGATGCCACTATCTTCTATTTTACCACATTTCACATGAAGGGGTGACCCTTCTCCTTGTCAAGGCAAACCTCTTTTACATGTATAAATTTTTCTATTACCTATTTCTTCCTCAGCAGATTGTTTCTGCCACCATCCCTATTCTGTCATTATTCTTCAATTTTTTTTCCTATCCAATTACTGCTTCCCTATTCCCTACAAATATACCCTTATCTCCCTCATTTTTGAAATACCCTCTTCTTGTTTCATCTATCCTTACTATACTATGTCTCTCTACTCTTTTGTAACTAAAATCTGAAAATGTCATTTTCAAAAACTTTTCACTTTCTTTCCTCTCACTTTTCTTCAAACTGTAGTCTGGCTTATAACCTCTTCCTTCAACTAAAATTGTTTTCTGGAAAATTAATAATTACCTAAATTGCCAAATATCATGCCCCTTTTTCAATTCACTTTTTTGCCTTCTCTGTAGCCTTTGACATTGCTATTCACCCTCTTCTCCTTTGACACTCACTTGTTTCTAGGTTATTGTGAAACTGCCTCTCCTGGTTCTCCTCCTAATTGCTTGACTACTCATTCTCTGTCTCCTTTGCTGAATCTTTAACTATGTCATGTCTACTAACTATGCAGGTCCCTCAAGGTTTTGCACTAGTTCCTCTTCTCCATTTATACTATTTTACTTGGTGATCTCCTCAGTTCCTATGCATTCAATTACCATCCTTTAGCAAATGACTCTTAGATTTATTTGTCCAATATCACTGCTAATCTCCAGGCTCAAATTTCCAACTGGCTATTCAATATCTCAAACTTGATGTCTCTTAGTCATCTTAAATTCAATGTGTCTAAAACTGAAATCATTATATTATCATTATAAGGCCGCAAGGTAGTACAGTAGAAAGAGCACTAGGCTCTGAGTCAGGAAGACCGGAGTTCAAATCTGGCTTCAAAAAATTGTGTGACCTCGGATGAGTCATTTAACCTATGTTTGCCTCAGTGTCGTCAAATATAAAATGAGGATAATAACAGCACCTATCTCACAGGGTAGTTGTGAGGATTAAGTGAGATAATATTTCTAAAGCACTTAGCATATTGCCTGGCACAGAGTAGGCACTATATAAATACTTATTTCATTCCTATTCTCCTAACTCTCCAAAATATATATTTAAATTTTCTCTTTATAACTTCTCTATCATTATGGACAGTACCACTATGCTCCTAGTAACCAAAGCTGAACAACCTAGGCATTTTCTTCCACACATTCTCTCTTACTACCTGTATAACCTTCATATATGTCCCCTTCTCTCTGAAAATGTAATCAGCCTTATGCAGGGCCTTATTATCTCATTCTTGGACTTATGCAATAGCCTGCTTAGTTGGCCTCCCTGCCTCAAATCTCTCTCTACTTCCTTCCATATTCTACTCATTTGTTCTTCTTATTTTTCTTCTTAAACACAAATCTGACCTTGTCACTCACCTCCCCCATTCAATAAATTCTAGTGGCTCCCTGCTACCTCCAGAATTAAATATAAAATCCTCTGTTTGGCATTTAAAACCTTTTATAACCTGTCTTCTTCCTAGTCTTCTTACACTTTACTCTGTTCCACGTACACCGTGATCCACGGTACTGGTTTCTTTGCTCCTCTTCACATGAGACATTCCATATTCCAGCTGCAGATATTTTCACTCACTGTTCCCCATGCCTGGAATGTTGTATCTTCTCTTCTCTGAGTCCTATCTTCCCTGGCTTCTTTCAAGTCTCAACTGAAGTTCTACCACAGGGGCAATTAGATGGTATAATATATAGAAGGCCAAGCTTGGAGTCAGGAACACTTATCTTTGTAAGGTCAAATCTGGCCCCAGACACTTACTAGCTATGTGACCCTGGGCAAATCACTTAACCCTGTTTGCTTCCTCATTTGTGAATGCGCTAGAGAAGAAAATGGCAAACCATTCCTGTATGTTTGCCAAGAAAACCCCAAATGGGGCCACGAAGGGTTGGACACAACTCAACAACAACAACAAAGTTCCACCATCTGCAAAACAACAACAACTAAAACCTTTCCCAGCCCTCCTTATTTTCAGTGCCCTTCTTTTGAAAGTACCCCACAATTTACCCTGTATAAATCTTGTTTATATGCTTTTGTTTGCATGCTGTCTCCCTCAGTAGATTGTGAGCTCCTTAAGAGCAGAGACTATTTCTTAATTTATTTCTTTTTTTTTTTTTTAAATCTCCAGCACTTAGCGTACTACCCGGCATAAGATAACTGTTTACGAAATATTAGTTGACTTCATTCTACTTGATCAGACAAATCCATACCATTTTGAGGGCACTATCAGTGATATATTTTCAAGGTATTGAAGGAAGTCAATATGCCAAAGGTGAAGAGAAAAAAATATTAGACCTAAGTATTACTACAAAAAAAAGAACATTATTAAATGAACATTAATAAATATTTCTCCATATGCCTACTTTCAAATTTATAATATCTGTTGTTTCGATCACAATAATTTACACATTCATTGAAGGAAGTCATTATGAAGTTATAAGTAGTACATAAGAAAGCTTTAGAAAGTGATATTCCATAGCTGACCACATCTTTACTATCACTCAGTTAACTGAAAGAGGTGAATCATATATTATTCTACTATGCTGTTACCTATTACATAGCATTGTTTATTAAAGCAAAATAAAGTCTCTCTTCCAATAAAGTATCTTCCATATCAATATTTATATATCTATATTTACACAACTGTACAAAATTTTTTGGATGATTCAGCAATAATGATAACCCCCTTTTTGTTAGGCCTCTGATTGAAATTATCCAGACAAGCATGAAATAGGAAGACCTATGTTGCTCAAAGGTGTTCAACAGAGACATGAAGGAGTCTCCAAGTCAAATAGAGGTTCTATAGGGATGACCTCCAGATGTTTCTGTTTGCCCTGATCATATCACCATGAAAAAAGAACCCAGATGTTTGGAATAATACATGTAGAGTAGTGTAGTGGATAGCATGTTGAATATGTAGTCAGAGAATAAGTTTAAATAACAGCTCTACCATTTACTAACAGTACAATCTTAGACAAATCAGTTTACCCTCTCTAGCCTTCAATTTCCTCTTCTGTAAAATAAGGTACTTAAATTAGAATTCTTTAAGGTCTATTCCAGCTCTAAATCTATGAGCTTGTGATATGAATCTGTGATGCTGTCTGTGCTTCTCTGAACTTCCAGTTATGTACTACTTCTAGTCCTGCCCCTAATTAATTCTATGTCTTTGATGAGTCACATGATCTCCTCAGCTTCAGTTCATCTCAAAAATGAATTGGTGGTAAGGGGTGAAAAGAATTATATCTAAGGTCACTTTCAGCTCTAAAATCTTATAATTCTTAGGAATTATTCTCTTGCTAACCATACCCAGAATTCGTAGCACTCATTTGCTGACTAAATTTGTTTTAATAAAAATATTATTCAAAAGAAAGGCATTCTTGGCATAATACAAATTACAAAACATACTTGTCTTAGAAATTAGGGGATTTTTTTTTCAGTTGCTTTAATCCTTTCTAAAAAGTCACATGGTACATTCTTATTCTTGCATACCTTTTCCTTCTCTATCCTCAAATGAAAATAAATTGGCCAAGAGATTTAAGAGAAATATATGTATAATATCCCATAATCAGGTCTATTATTTCCTTTAATATGAAAGAATAATTAACCACCTTTTATATTTTCCTTTTTGTCTTTTTTATTCCTAGTGTTGAAGCAGATGGCATTTTGAATGGTTGTTGAATGGAACTGATCCACAATTTCATTGACATAAATATTAGTATATAATCTTTTTCTCTCTCTAGATGTCCCACCCTTTCTAGATGCTATTCTCAAAACAAAACAAATTTAATTATTTCCTGGTAAGCTTATGATGATTACTCTGTAGGCTGATCCTTGTAAGATAAACATACATTCTATCACCCAGTTCATAGTTGAATCTTGTCTGTCTTGGCAGGAATGACAAGAACATATGCTTTGTTGCCCTGACCTTGGAATATCATGTTCTTCTCAATACCACGATAAAGTATAGAGAAAGGACATTGTGGAAGGAATATTACTCAGAATTGTAAATAATTTGGGTTTTCTACATATGAAAATCTTCAGTATCTTCTCCATTTCTAAAACTGTATTCTGAATGTGTTACAGTTTTAGCTTTAATAATACAGTTTTAAAAAAAAGGACAAATATACTTCTTTATTTGTACTATCTTCCTTTGTGTCATTACTTGTACCTTGAAAATATATCTGAAAAAAACTTTTTGAGAAAACTGAACACCTTTATTTTAGAATTTTTTTCCACCTTTAAATAGTATGTTTGGTCTCTGATGTTAGCATTTCAAGGTTCTAATTTTTCCCCATCCTTTTAAATTTTGCGCTATATTGCAATGTGTTGGAAGTTTACCTCAAGTATAATTTTGGACCCTCACAATGGAAGCAATCAGTATAATATTGTGGAGACTACCTGTATGTCTTGCAGGGCTGAAGAAAATAGGGCTAGGTCCACTGTGATGACCAGCCTGAAATTGAAGTGCAGGAATATTTGTTTCACTCCTCTAATAATAGTAATTCCTGCTGCTACTGGATTAACAATTTGGCTGTCACCATTTTTAGAATTATATAAACACCTAGGGATGACCAAAATGTTATAAAATGGCAAAACATTTAACTAATCCAATTTGGCTGCCTTAGGTTTAATCCAATCTACTAACAAACATTTCAATGTTGTTGTTTTCATCAATAATTTTAGATACAGACCATCCTCTCCCATTTAGCCATAAAACTAAATGTAATTTAAGTGATATAGTTCAGTATTTTTTGTAGTTGACTAGTTTTTAGTCATTTTCTGTAATTAAACCATAATTATGAAAAAAGAGGGGAAGGGAGTGATCTGGAATAATATATATGAAATTTATTTTCATCAGAAATTCATGGGTATTCCCAAGGCTTACCTAGCATTAGAGAAAGCTCTAATAACCCAATATTACTGCCTGTTGTGAATTTCATAAGCTGTTGCTAGTATTGCAATTTCTTCTCTTTGTACATTCTGCAAAAACATATTTGGTTTTCAGAGCAGAGTGACTAAAAAAGTCACATTGAATTCTATTTACAGACACTCTGTACTAGAGTATGAAATGTTGAAATGTTGCAAGTCACAAGGTTTTCAAAAGATTATTCTTTTAATGAACATTACAAATTATAGCAATTTGAAGTAGTAGTCGTCAGTTGAGAAAGGACAAAAGGCGGAGTATTTTTGATTCCTGGGTATCTTAATGGAAAGGATGTATGCACAGAAAAAAAAAAAACAACTAACCAATTTCTATTTTCATTTTGATATTCAAGAAAGGACAAATAATGTTATCATGTACTTGATATACATTCCTCTTTAGGCACTCAGACCTATGATTGTCAGCAGCTCTGATATCATTCTAATTACATACAGGATGAATCATGACATATTATGAAATCAAATATGAACCCTTGATCTCAAGCAACAAATATTTATGATTAAAGAAAATGTTAGGTGTTGGGAGGAAAGGGGAGAGCAGAAAAGAAAAAAAAGGGGGGGGAGAAATGAAGAGAAAATGAAATAAAAAGAAAGAGGGAAAAAGTCCTTTATTCATGGGAATAGAACCTGGAGGTGTGTACTAAGGTTTATAGGCTAGCTTAAAGTTATATGTAAAATAAATAAAACTGAGATGGTTGCCAAATAGTCCAATATTTATTTAGTTTTCTGGCCTAGAGCCCCAGTAGGCAGATGTCGAATGTCAAATCAGTAAGAATTCAGAATCTGAAGTGAGTTGATGGTGCCAAAGATCAACTAGCTCTGGCAGTGCTGATTGCAGCAATTTATTATGGCATATTCATGGGAGAAACACATTTGCTGCAGTGCTCATGCAATGTCTGTTCAATGAAGAGCACACAGGATCATGACCTGGGATTAGTGATAAAGATATGTTGCTTGGCTGCTTCACTTGCTGAAGATCACTGAAAATATATGCTCATCATAACAATTAAAAACAAAAACAATAACAACACAGTCCAGTTATAATCAACCTAGACATGATTTTAGAAATACAAAATACAAGTTTTGTGGTCTTTCATATACTCATGAGGAATTCATGGTGTTGGACTATCATATGAGTAAATATATAAACATATTATCAGAGTATGCCAGAATCAGCTGCCCTGAAAGGGAATTTAGTGATTTTCCAATCTAAACTTCTTTGAGTTAGAAGTATTATTTTAACCCTTCCTCCCCCAGGCAAGTTAGGATAGTTTGTCAGTTTATTTTTTTCCTCTTAAAAGGTGTTGAGCTTATCCTCAACACTTGGTTAGTTCAAGGAACTAGAGGCCTTAGACTATTGACATCACTTTCTGATCATCTGAGTACAAATAGACATGAGGAGTTTTAGCCACCTACAAATGTTTGGCTGGTAAATCATTATGGGCAACAATGCAAAAGATTTAAAACTTTGCAAAATAATTTACAAATACTATATTTGTATTTGCATATTTGACTATCTGATCATCACGTCAGTCCAGGGATATCGGTACTATTACTATCCTCATTTTACAGATTAAGAAATTGACATTAAAAAAGTTTAAGGTTTCCTAAAGTTGCACAGCTAGTAAGTATCTGAGGCCCGATTTGAAATGAAGTTTTCCTGACTCAAGATCCACTGTTCTTTTCGTTGTGTCACTTTGTTGAATATTTCATTTTTAATTACCTTAATTTTTGAGTATAGCTTTCCCTCCATCCTCACAATTCTTATATATTGTATAACATCACTTGCAACAAAGATTAAAGTTAAAGAAAAATAATACAGAAAAAGACTATGCATAATTTGTCTAATTATACATGAGATATTCCAAATCTTCATTCCTTTCCTTTTACAAAGAGAGTAACTAGGAGAAAGAGAGAGAGACAGAGAGGGAGAGAGACAGAGAGAGAGAGAGAGAGAGAGAGAAAGACACAGAGAGAGAGAGAGAGGTAGAGAGATCTGTTAAGATTTTCTTGCTACTTAGCTAACACAGTTGCAATACATTCAGAAGACTGTTGTAGTACTTAAGATCTTTCCATTGCTGTAAGGAATAAGGCAGAACTCATTTCACACAACTCAGCTTAGCAGTACACAAGTGTGTTCAGCTCCTCAAGAGTGATGGATTGTGCAAAATATTTGACTAAGCTAATTCCTCATCTCCCTGTAGTGCCAGGTATTCCATTCTTACTCACTCCAACTAAAGCCTTGACTTCTCACTTCTTTTTTTTTTAAGATCCAACTGATGTACTATTGCTATGTTTACCCAATATGCAAACATGCTTCCTACCTCTGAGCCTTTAATGAATCCTATATTTATTCATATGATACCAAATCCTTTTGACTGTGGTCCATTGGTCCCTCTGACTGTACAACCATGGCTCTACCTGGAATAAATCCTCTGTAGCTCAGCAGTTCAAGAGTTACATGGGCAGGAGGGGGCGGAGCCAACATGATGGAGAAAAAGCAGGGACTCATATAAGGTCTCCCCCAAACCCCCCAAATACTTGTAAAAATGACTCCAAACAAATTCTAGAGTAGCAGAACCCACAAAAAAGATGAAGTGAATCAAATTTCTGGCCCAAACAATCTGGAAGGTCAACAGGAAAGGTCTGTTGTACCAGGCTGAGAAAGGAGAGCAATCCAGCACAAAATGTGCCAGCAAAAACTGGGCCCCAGCAAACCTGGAGCAAGCCTCAGGGTTTTTAATCACTGGCAGCTCTGGTGGTTTCCAGACTTCTCAACCCACAGATGCCAAAGACAACTTAGAAGGTCACTAGGAAAGATCTGTGAGATCTGGGGGGGGGGGGGAGGAATGTGGTCCAGCCCCGGCCATGATCAAAAAAGAGCCTAGTCATCATTTTTCAAGAAATTGTCAAGGAAAACTGCCCTGATATTCTAGAACCAGAGGGTAAAATAGAAATTGAAAGAATCCACTGATCACTTCCTGAAAGAGATCCCAAAAGAAAAACTCCCAGGAATATTATATTCAAATTCCAGAGTTCCCAGGTCAAGGATAAAATATTGCAAACACCTAGACAGAAACAATTCAAATATTGTAGAAACACAATCAGGATAACACAAGATTTTGCTGTTTCTATATTAAGGGGTCAGAGGTCTTGAAATATATTCCAGAAGTCAAAGGAGCTAGAATTAAAACCAAGAATCACCTACCCAGAAACTGAGTGTAGTCAATGATGGGGGGGAAATTGACATTCAGTGATGTATAAGAATTTAATTGATTCTTGAGAAGCCAGAGCTAAATAGAAAAATCGACTTTCAAATAGGAGACTCAAGAGAAGCATGAAAAGGTAAACAGGAAAGAGAAATCATAAGGGACTTATTAAAGTTGAACTGTTTATGTTCCTACATAGAAAGATGATATTTTTTAATTCATAAGACTTTGCTCATTATTAGGATCGTTGGAGGGAATATATATAGACAGAGGGCACAGTGTGAGTTGAATATGAAGGGATGATATCTAAAAAATAAAATTAAGGGATGAGAGAGGAATGTACTGGGAGAAAGAGAAAGGGAGAAGTGGAATGGGGGTAAATTATCTCACATAAAAGAAGCAAGAAAAACCTTTTACAATGGAGGGGAAGAGGGGGGAGGTGAAAGGGAATGAGGGAACCTTACCCTCATTGGATTTGGCTTAAGGAGGGAATAACATACACACTCAATTGGGCATGGAAATCTATCTTACCTTATAGGAAAGTAGGGGGGAAGAGAATAAAAGGGGCTGATAGAAGGGAGGGCTGATTGGAGGAGGGTGTAATCAGAAGCAAACACTTTTTGCGGAGGTACAGGGTCAAAGGAAAGAAGAGAATAAGCTGTGCACGGGCTAGGATTGAGGGAAATATAGTTAGTTTTTCACAACATGACTATTATGGAAGTGTTTTGCATGACTACACATGTGTAACTTGTACTGAATTACTTGCCTTAACAATGAGAGTAGGTGTAAAGGCAGAGAGGGAGAGAATTCTGGAACTCAAAGTTCTGAAAACAAATGTTAAAAATTGTTTTTTACATGCAACTAGGAAATAAGATACACAGGCAATGGGATATAGAAATCTATCTTACCCTATAGGAAAATAGAAGGGGAAAGGGATAAGAGAAAGGAGGCGTGATAGAAGAGAGGGCAGATCTTGGGATGAGGGAGGGTAGAGATGGGGAGATAATTTGGAACTCAAAATCTTGTGAAAGTGGATGTTGAAAACTAAAAATAAATATTTTTTTTTAAAAAAGAGCTACATGGAGGATTACATCACACATGGCTCCATCACCATTTTTCTTATAATACCCTCTACCCTCACAAGTGCACTCAGAAGGAATCAGAAGGAATCCTAATGGCATAAGACTGGAAATTAAGTATTAAGTGCCAACCATCAATATAGGAGTTTCTGCAGAAATCTGATGTACAATGGGCATTTAAGCAGAGAAAGTAGAGAGTCAAGGATCAAGGGAGAAGTAGAAACAAAGAAAGAAGTAGGTAAAATAAGGTGAGATTTTGGGTAAAGAGATTAAATAATACAGGAGATAAACAGGAAAAGAAACATAAAATTAGCAAATTAAAAAAAAAAACAAAAACGTTGTGCTTGATTTCACTAATAGTCATGGCCATGATAAAGATGGAGACAAGTTGTTTCTTCCTATGGACTGCCACTTTTTGATAGCACTTTTAAGTGTTGTCTATATCTATTCATTTGTCTGATAGAAGAGACTATCTTTGAAATTGTAAAGCTGATACACTAGCAGAAATACATCAAAAGTAGTAAGTTAAAAATCCTCATCTCTAGATCTTCATGTATTATATCATTGTTGCTTTGGGAACTTGGAAATAGTACGTTGATAAAATGTAGAAGACTGCAGAAATAGGACACGTTAAAAGAGCTGACAATCCAAGGGCATATTTATAATCCTTTTCTGAGTTTTTTTTTTCTCTTTTCACTGACTGACATTATTTTAGCATTGGTTCCCACTGTAAAGTTCTCTTTTCACTTATGATACCTCACTGTCATTGCTTGCATTTTTAGAATATTTCAACCAGCTGTCAGTATTAGGCACGTGCAACAGCCAGTGACATCTATTACTTGAAAATACCAGCAATATCATAATGTCTGTGTTCTTGACATAAACTGCAATGAACTGTTTTTGAGGGAAATCCCATGCATTTTAAAATGTGTGGAATATTATAAAATATGTTGTTAGGGAAAACTGATTCTAGTGCATATCTGTGTATTATATGTGATGGACTCTGCAGCATAATACCCCTGCAGGCTGTTTGTAACAGGGATTTTGAATAGCTCTGGAATGTTCCATTGCACATCTCAGGGGGATATTGTAGTTTGACCTTTGTGGGGTTTAGGAAAGTTGTCAAGGCTAAGCAATCACTGCCTCATTATCCAGTGTTGAAGGGGGATGTGGGATTGGAGATTATATCTTTCAAAGATTAAATGTTTGTAGTCTAGGGATATGATTCTCTTTTGGAGGAATTGCAGGGGACAGTTCAGGATAAGAACTCTTTAATTACTCCAGGGGGAGGTAAAGTGTTCCACTGTAGGCCTAGAAGCTAACAGTAAGCTTAGTCTTGGCCAGTTTAGTTTTCTCTCCCTACCAAATGCTTCTCTCTCTCTCTCTTTCTCTCTCTCTCTCTCTCTCTCTCTCTCTCTCTCTCTCTCTCTCTCT